>NC_138307.1:51741618-52236618 GCF_965601325.2 Salmo salar
GCCAGGGAGTGGAGGGGACTGACCGTGAGTCACCATGGCTGATGAAAGGACACAGTGACAACACACTCCAGCCACCTTTCTCTCTAATGGTCATGAAGAAAGGCTTCATCTTCTGTCTCCAGGCCCCTGGTCAGATCTGGCAGAGAGAGGCAGTACCTGACTGGGCCAGCAATAATGAACCCGGCTCTGAATCAATTACCTTCTCCTGGTGCAATGCCAGTTTATCTCAGTCCCCCAGGCGATACCAACCCAGCTCAGTACCTGCAACTAGGGCAACAGCCTAACACAATGCAGCACCACCTTCTGCCAGCCTGGACAAACCCGTAGAGCTTTGACCCTTAACCAACCATTATAACCAGGAGAGGGACTCTCTGGCCTTACATCATCCAAGCCTGCTGTTTTCACTGTTGGGGTGAAGAAGAGAGGATAAGCCCTGGGCCCTGGAGGCCAGGTAGCCTGTGTGTCTGCCGTGGTACCTACCCATCGTGTCTGTGTACCACAGGTCTCTCTCCGTGTGTGTGTGTGTGTGTGTGTGTGTGTGTGTGTGTGTGTGTGTGTGTGTGTGTGTGTGTGTGTGTGTGTGTGTGTGTGTGTGTGTGTGTGTGTGTGTGTGTGTGTAAGCTTTAGTCACCAGCACACAATAACTGTTCTATAGCAGCTCAACTGGCACGGGAGAGGAATTCACCACAGATGGACGAACGAAGACAAAACATCTCTTTGAGAATCATTCATTAAAGGGTTATCGCAACGAGCTATTTCATTCGCTTTGTAGGCTTGAATGTTTTAATCTCCAGACTTGTATTTCCATCGCTGTCTGAAATCCTCGCTGTCCCTTAACTATAGTGGAAGTCTGACTCATTTTACAGACCATAATATTGTTTGAGTCAGCCTAAAGCTGTGTGTGTGTAAGAGTGTGTGTGTGGAAACCTTGTTCTCAGTCACCCTGTCCCCACAGATCAACTGTGGACAAAAACACAGGTGACAAGATTCAGTATGTCTGCCTTCATCTATCTATTCATCATGCCACACCACAGCACTGTATGGTATGCTGTACAAGACTCTGTGTTGATTGATGATGGAGGGAGTAGAGATATTATACGGAGGAAAAGGTGGAGAAGAAAGAGGAGGATGACATTGACAACGTAGTGGTAGGCCTATCCTTCACTGTCAGTCAATGTCCTCCGCTTTAGTCTCCCAGATCCTTGTCCTTGATTATGGGCTTCTGAGGATCAAGGGGAGATGATGCAATTCATCAGAGAGAGAGAGAGAGAGAGAGAGAGAGAGAGAGAGAGAGGAGAGAGAGAGAGAGAGAGAGAGAGAGAGAGAGAGAGAGAGAGAGAGAGAGAGAGAGAGAGAGAGAGAGAGAGAGAGAGAGAGAGAGAGAGAGAGTCAAACAAGCCTTTGTAACCAATTAACGCAGCAGAGTTCTGTTTATCTCAAGGTGAAAGCATTCATTTCCATTGTCGCCAGACATCTCTGGTTTGACTTTGTTGTTGTGGAGTTCATTGTAGTGTTCACTAGACAGTTCTTCTCTTTTCTCCGTGAGTATTACTAAAGTCAACAATATGAGCTCCATAAAGGCAGTTTTACCACACGGATACAGTCGTTGGAGGTAAGTGGTGAGTCGGTATGTCTGAATATGTGCTGATACTGGGTCACTGCTTTCCTGACTGTGTACACACTAAAAAAACAAGTGTTCCTCAAGGTTTTTTTGTTGGGAAGGGTGATGCTTTTATGTGGAACAATAATGAAACAAAGAACTCTTCAATGGTTTTTTTACAGTTCAGAGAAGGGAGGGTTCTTTGCTCTTTCAGTGACAATTCAAATGTAGGGGAGGCGGCTCATTAGAATATTTTGGGGCGTCGGTTGCGCACAGCTCTTTTTGTGCAACCGTGAGTCTGAGTGTCATTCCAGTTGATCTAATGTGTTGTTTTATGCCATTACAATTTATACATGTCTGTGGCCAGTAAGTGTGTTGAGGATGCACATGTGGTCTTGTCTCAATTAAGAAAGTTTGAAACATTCCGTCAGTGGTTCTCAATGATTTTCTCAGGGACTGCCAGCTGTTCCAGAGGGTACCCATTTGATTAAACTTGTAAATAGATTAAGGTTTACCAGAATCTGTTTTTAAAAGGATTTACAAAGAAACTTTCAGATTGAGGAAGGTTCTTTATAGAACCATTCTCTATAAAGGTTCTACAAATAACCATAAAAAAGGGTTCTATATAGCCCCCAAAAGGGTTGTAACCATAGCAGAACCCTTTATTGGTGCTACTACAACATTTTTTAATGTTAATTAGAACAATAGGACAGGGTTCTTTAAATACAAGTTCCATTTAGAACCTTATGAGCATGGTTCTTCATTGAACCGTCAAAAAAGGTTCCGCTATGGTTACAAGCCAAAGAACCCTTATCTGGTACTATTTAGAACCATTATTGTTTTGTGCGGCGTCATTCCTTTCTGCCTATAGACAGACACAGAGATGGTCGACCACAGACAGACAGCACACTCTCTGCACCCGTAGATACTCTTCTATTGTGTCTGTGTGTTTCTCTGTGTGTATGTACACCAAACAGTGTGAAACATGTCCCTTTTTTCACCCCATAGTGACCTCATCTGGTCACTATCCCCGCCTGGCGTCCCAAACTCCTCAAGCGACAGGGCGAAATAACACAGACAGTTCACCTCTATATACCCCACAGGCAATTTGCACAGCATCACTGCAGAACTGCGTTATTGTGAGTTTGTGTGTGTGTGTGTGTGTGTGTGTGTGCGTGCGTGCGTGCAGGAGAGCGCTAGAGAAGAGTGTGTGAATCAGCCTGCACGACCCAAAAGCACTTTACCGGCTGCATAGTTCCGCTCCAGTGACTTCAGTTTTACTCTCCGGCTGTAGAACCATCTTCAGAGAAGGGGTCAAATGTCATGATTAAAATACATTGCAAAACCAAAGGTGGTATTATTGTTTGGTGTAAAAAAATAAAGCTGAATGACTGCTGCAGATGTCCATATGTTGGTGTGCTTACCGAATGCCAACCTATTCACCACGTTTCTGAAATCTCTGTTGTTGCCGTTTAGAATGTAATAGCAGATGTATCTTTGTACACAGCCACTATTGGTTGTTAGCTGTACTATCCTGACGTAATCATGCTATGAATATATCTAGCATAAATGACTCAATTTGTAGTCTGTTAGGTTTTAGTTTTGGCATGCAGTGAAACGTGGGTGGATGGCTTGGGATCACTATAATTAGTGATTCAGTAAACAAACAGATCGATTAAAATAGAGTGACTCAACCTCGACATTGTTATGTTCATAACAGACTTAAAGACACGTATGTGATGAATAACCCCATGCCAAAAGGTCAATGTTCATTTAAGCACTTATGTTTAGTTAGGCTCTAATTGGGTAAATTGATTGAAGAGGGCTTCACATACACAAAAACAAATCATTAGGAAAAACTGAATCGGAAATGTTATCAACATACCATACCATCTGAAGAACTTTTTGGATATGTTGGTCCATGATTAAAAACAAGTTGGTAAAGATAAGGAGGATCAGAGCTCTACTTTCGAAATCTACTCGTCTTTCTTAGACGGACACGGCATATATGGTTAGAGTACAACCTGTTCTAACTGTATCCAGAACCATTTCTAGAACCATTGATATGGTTATTATACTAGGCCGTAATATAGTGTTTTACTAGACATGCACAGACACAATCTTTCTGGCCAGTGATTGTTCCGTGCTTGTCTAACTCAGACCAGACCAGTTGCTCACAGACACGAATGTGTCTGAACCTCCACCTGGAAGGTTGGCGAGTCGATCCCAGACGTCCGTGCTAGACCAGGAGGTGTTCTCCTCAGACACGTACATGTGCACGCACACGCACACACTCACACTAATGGATGGTGTTGCAGCGGGGCCTGATTAGCCGGGTCTGAATGGGCCAGAATTACATTTCTGTCGGCATGGCAAATGTATAGTGTCTCTGTTACAATGATCAGTGTCCGACTCCTACCCCGGGACAAGGGAGAGTCATTTAACTCTGTTTATCTCTCTTCCTCTCTGTCTACCTTCCTCCCTCTCTGTCTACCCTCCTCCCTATTCCTCTATCTCTCACTCTCCCTCTCCTACTCCATCTCTCTCTCTCTCACCCCCTCCATCTCTCTCTCTTTTACGCTCTCTCTCTCTCTCCCTCTCTCTACCCCTCTCCTTTCCTCTCTCTGTGCATTTAGTGAGGGCTAAGATACCTGCTTTGTTGTGCTGAGGTGTTCAACATCGACGTCCTGGAGGATGTAAAAGTAGCCTGTGAGATGTCTGTTAACTACAGCAGATACAGATATTCCTCCCTGTGCTGCTAACAGATAGGGCTCACTGTATTGTTAACATATAGGCCTCCCCATGCTGCTAACAGATAGGCCTCCCTGTATTGTTAACATATAGGCCTCCCCATGCTGGTAACAGATAGGGCTCCCTGTATAGGCCTCCCCATGCTGCTAACAGATAGGGCTCCCTGTATTGCTAACAGATAGGCCTCCCAATGCTGCTAACATATAGGCCGCCCAATGCTGCTAACATATAGGCCTCCCAGTGCTACTAACAGATAAGCCTCCCCATGCTGCTAACTGATAAGCCTCCCCATGCTGCTAACAGATTGGCCTCCCTGTGCTGCTAACAGATAGGCCTTCCAGTGCTGCTAACAGATAGGCCTTCCAGTGCTGCTAACAGACAGGCCTTCCAGTGCTGCTAACATATAGGCCTTCCAGTGCTGCTAACATATAGGCCTCCCTGTGCTGCTAACAGATAGGCCTTCCAGTGCTGCTAACAGATAGGCCTCCCAGTGCTGCTAACATATAGGCCTCCCCATATAGGCCTCCCTGTGCTGCTAACATATAGGCCTCCAGTGCTGCTAACAGATAGGCTGCCCAGTGCTGCTAACAGATAGGTCTCCCAGTGCTGCTAACTAATAGGCCTCCCAGTGCTGCTCTGCTCCCACTAACTGAACAAACTGACACTCTTACTTTTCACTTTTACAAAGAGTTAATATCTACCAGAGAGCATTAATATCTACCAGAGAGAAATTAGTGAGAATGAGTCAGAGATTGCATCAGCGAGAGAGAGAGAGAGAGAGAGAGAGAGAGAGAGAGAGAGAGAAGGCACACACACACATGTATGCACAACAACACACACACACACACACAGACAGACAGACAGACAGACAGACAGACAGACAGACAGACAGACAGACAGACAGACAGACAGACAGACAGACAGACAGACAGACAGACAGACAGACAGACAGACAGACAGACAGACAGACAGACAGACAGACAGACAGACAGACAGACAGACAGACAGACAGACAGACAGACAGACAGACACTTATTAGTCCCTAACCTCCCTTCGGCAGATGCAGCTAGACTTCTACAGGAATTCCTCTCTGATCTCAAGAAGGCTGTAGCAGGCTGTGTGTGTGTGAATGTGTGTGAGTGTTTGTGAGTGAGTGGATTTGTGTGTGCATTCGTGCATGCTTCAGGGCTGTAGCAGGAGGTGGAACCCATCTGAAGTCATCTATCTGCACCATGCTCAGTTAGGCTGGCTCCTTTCACAAGGACCACAGTCCACAGATCAACCATGGAGACTAGATGGAGAGTTCTGACAGCTCGTAGGCTATTTAAGGTATCTTACTGAGAGATGTGCAGTCATGCTGCTGGGTTATATACTAGAGTAAGTGAATAGAGGTCATGTGTTTTTGACATTTCTTTGTCATTGAAGGCTTTTGTTATTGTTGCTGTGTGTGGACGTTGCTTGCAAAGTTCAGTTCCTTTTAAAGGGAATTTCATTTTTTAAATCTTATTTTTATTATTTTTATTACACTGATGCCTGTCTAATCATCTATCAAAACGATAGTATACCTTGTTACCTTAAACAGCATCTCCCCAATATATTGTAAAGGGAACTATTTGCGGTTGAAAGTGACTTTCTTTAGCAGTGAGGACTTGAATTTGAATTGTCTAACTTTACATCTACAGCTTTCAAATTTACATCCAAATGCCCAGTGGTCCCTGCTGAGTTTAGAATGACCCAATTATGTAATTGTGTCAGGAATTGACAAATGGCAGCAGGTAATGGGCCTTTTCTAAAGCACCCAGTCTTACCTAACAGCCTAACAGCCTTAACATCCTAACAGCCTGGCAGCCTAACAGACAGATGGAGGGAGAGATGAGGAAGACCCTTGTGAAAGATTATAACAATGTTGCATTTCTCTCCTTCTCAAAAACACAAATGAAGTTCAGTGCCCGACAAGTAATTTATTCTCCCCACCACCAAATAGTATAAAAGCAGGGATTTATTAAAAGTTTCCATCATCCCCTAGCCTCCCATCTTTTCACTTCAGAAAACGTGTATTATGCGGTAGAAGGATGGAAATGTATGCAGGGTTTAGGCATGGGGTTTTCATTTCCCTCTATTTTTTCAACCTCCCTCACCCATTTTACATGCCTCTGTGTCTGAGGCTGGAGGCTGCAGCTAGTGTACCTGGGGAAGATGGAGTATTGGTAGGTAGGGAGAGTCTGTCGGTCCTTTCATTCGTCTGTCTGGGTGGGGTGGTGGTGGAGACATCCTTTGCTCTGAGTGATGAAGCTCCGTAGCTAAAAGGAGTGAGAGAGGCAGAGATGTGAGAATTGCCTGAGAGTCTGGCAAGTCTAGTCTGTCCCCTGTCCCCAGCCACCTTTCTTGGAAATCGATGGAGGGGGGATGGTAGAGTGGATAGCACACTGTGTTGCTGTGAAGAGAGAGAGAAATGTGTAAATGGATTGCTCAATGCGTCATTGCATAGTCACGACTCGCTGGTGTCTGTCACTCTCTCTGGTTTTGATGCCAAACGTTATTAACGCATGTAACTTTCACAAAACATCTGGTTCTTATTCTATCATTACACTCTTAGAAAAGAGGGTTCCAAAAGAGTTCTTTGGCTTTCCCCATAGGATAACCTTTTTGGGTTCCAGGTAGAACTATTTTGGGTTCCAGGTAGAACCCTCTGCACTGTTAACCCTTTGACACCTACCAACACACACGGGTGTGATCATTCTACGGTGGTCTCTGCAGCTTACACTCAAACAGGTGTGATTAGAAGTCTTATTTAGAATGTCCAGTTTCGAATGATGCAACAGTCAGCATTTGAGCTGGCCACACTGTTTTGCACAAACACAGTCCATGCAACAATTTCAAAGATTTTGCTGAGTTACAGTTCATATGAGGAAATCAGTCAATTCAAATAAATAAATTAGGCCCTAATCTATTGTCGTGTCTTTGGGTTACCATTAAACGGAAGATATGTTTATCAATTAGCTCCCTGTAATTATTATCACGCGATTAAACTGATTAATCGTTTAATTGTAATTAACTAGGAGATCGGGGCACCAAGGAGAATATTCAGATTACAAAGCTATAATTTTCCTAATATAACTTTCCTGTACTATAATATTATATTCTATTATAGTATAGGCCGATTATCTTCTAGTTTAAATGGCGTATTTTACCTCTAGTCCAGTCTCATTCCAAACGTCGTAAATTGTTGTATCTGCACGAACCCAGTCTTTACTAAAATCATCCATACATCAATTGTCTTAAAATCATTTATTTACTACACTAAGTAATTAACAGAAAACATACAAAACAGTAATTATCGTCACAAAGGATTGGTAGAGGAATGTGCCCTTGTGGGCTAAACAGGCAGGTCGGCCTGTTGAACAATGGATCATAAAAGGTCAGCTGTGGCACACAGAGTTCATTAATATTAACAATTGACAATTGAAGGCTCACTCATTCGGGAACAATTGCAATCAATATATATTTACGCTCAGTGTGTCGTTCTGATTCTTGTTGGAGAGTAGTTCTGATGGAGAGTCTCTCTCTCGGTTAGAATGGATCTTTCAAAGCGACATTCATTAATGTCGTCATCGAATGGTTGTTTCGTTGGTCTTCGCGTTCAATGATATAATTTACTTAGCTGCAGACTAATAATTAATATCAAAGACTTGTTCTTATTCTGTCGGTATCAATAGTCTAAAAGTTAACCACGTGGTATGGTTCACTTTCAGTAGAGGAATTGGATGATAACCTATAGGCCACGGAGTGTAGGCCTGGTCTGGAGAAATGTAAATCAGGGGGTGTTTTATAGTGCCCATAGAACAGCTTGTCAAATGACGCCTGGTCCTGTATGGGTCCCTGGGGGCATGCCTATGACTGAGTTAGATTTGGTTACAGAAATACAATTCTATCACATTACATCAGTACATAGCATCTCAATGTCTTACAAAAGCTTTATCCTTATTAATACATTCTATACAACCATTATGATGCTATTATATAAACAGTTTTATGGTAATATGGCTATATTGTCTCTTCTGAGTATCACAAAATTGTACCAAGCGGATCAGTTCGTAGCTGGATTCTTCACCAATCTTCCATACCTTCTCCAGAACACAAAATGTCGCTTGGCTCTCCAATTCTATGAGTTGGAAGAATTTCCTGTGTCTCTCTATGGGCCATGTGGCCAGAGACTCTCCTGGAATTTTAGAGTTTTTACGACCCTTTACACACAGGGTGGATTGGGTGCAAAAGGGAGGGGTCAACTGTCCTCCCTGTACCAAAAGAGGCCAACGTCATGACACTATGGATTTCCCATGACTGGGCAGGGGCACAGCCACTTGGGAGCCTGGCCGACCCACTGGGGAGCCAGGCCCAGCCAATCAGAATGAGCTTTTCCCCACAAAAGGGCTTTATTACAGACAGAAATACTCCTCCTCACCCCTGCCTCCCCGCTTCTGACGATCCCGCAGGTGAAGAAGCCGGATGTGGAGGTCCTGGGCTGGCATAGTTACATGTGGTCTGCGGTTGTAAAACTGGCAAATGTCTGCATACATCATCTGCGGAAACACTGTATAAAATAATCATGAAGTCAATTTTGGAATTACCCAAAATTCTCTAAAAACAGAGCCACGTGGGAAGTGCAAAAAGATTAAAACCAGACTTTCAATTAGTTAAATCACTAAATTTTCTTTATCTTTCGTTATCCTCATAAAATATAATTACATTTTGAGCAACATATTAAGTTGGATTTATATATATTTTTTAAAGTAAAATTAAATCAACAAAGCATTTTTATTAAGTGCATGTTGGTTATTATTTAGAGTCAATTACAATTCACCCCATAATACTTTTTTTTACAGTGTGGATGAGTGTGTAAAATCCCAATTAAATTCCAATGAAAAGTACCATCTTACTGCCCCAGAAATCGGGGGTTAAATTCCCACTTACACACTTTCTCTGTCTCCTGCTGTTTATAATGTCTAAATAAAGAAAAATCATGAAAAAATGCAATTCCACAAAAATATTCTCCATAGGCCCTTATTGTCAATTTAGGCTATAAACCATTTGAATGTCTTAGATATTTGATTGCATGAGAGACAGTCTGCAAAAAAAAGTTTTTTGATGTTGCCTTTTACATGCACTGAAACCCCAACACTCTTTTCACAACACTTTCTTAAAAATACCAATATTCAGATTGAAGAACCACTTTGGGTGTTTCAGAGTGCTTCTATTCTGTTTTAAAACACTTCCTGTGAATCATAACACTTACATTGGGTTTGCATTCAAACTCCCTACAAAATCTCAGGTTAGGTGCACTCCTTTTGATGGTTTCTTTACACAATCATGGTGTTTTGATTCTTTCTATTTTTACAGTGTGGGAAAAGGGTAAGCCTCCCCCATTTCGCCGAAGCCTCCCCCATTTCTCCTTCACCCAAATCCAGATAGCTGATGTTCTGAAAGAGGTACAAAATCTGGACCCCTACAAAACAGCCGGGCTAGACAATCTGGACCCTCTCTTTCTAAAATTATCCGCCAAAATTGTTGCAACCCCTATTACTGGCCTGTTCAACCTCTCTTTCGTATCATCTGAGATCCCCAAAGATTGGAAAGCTCTTCAAAGGGGGAGACACTCTAGACCCAAACTGCTACAGACCTATATCTATCCTACCCTGTCTTTCTAAGGTCTAAAAAAGCCAAGTGAACAAACAGATTATCGACCATTTCGAATCCCACCGTACATTCTCCGCTATGCAATCAGGTTTCCGAGCTGGTCATGGGTGCACTTCAGCCACCCTCAAGGTCCTAAACGACATCATAACCGCCATCGATAAGAGACAGTACTGTGCAGCTGTATTCATTGACCTGGCCAAGGTTTTCGACTCTGTCAATCATCACATTCTTATCGGCAGACTCAACAGCCTTGGTTTCTCAAATGACTGCCTCGCCTGGTTCACCAACTACTTCTCAGACAGAGTTCAGTGTGTCAAATTGGAGGGCCTGTTGTCTGGACCTCTGGCAGTCTCTATGGGGGTGCCACGGAGTTGAATTCTCGGGCCGACTCTCTTCTCTGTATACATCAATGATGTTGCTCTTGCTGCTGGTGATTCTCTGATCCACATCTACGCAGACGACACCATTATGTGTACTTCTGGCCCTTCTTTGGACACTGTGTAAACTAACCTCCAGACAAGCTTCAATGCAATACAACTCTCCTTCCGCGGCCTCCAACTGCTCTTAAATGCAAGTAAAACTACATGCCTGCTCTTCAACCGATTGCTGCCCGCACCTGCCCGCCCGTCCAGCATCACTACTCTGGACGCTTCTGACTTAGAATATGTGGACAACTACAAATACCTAGGTGTCTGGTTAGACTGTAAACTCTCCTTCCAGACTCACATTAAGCATCTCCAATCCAAAATTAAATCTAGAATCGGCTTCCTATTTCACAACAAAGCATCCTTCAATCATGTTGCTAAACATACCCTCATAAAACTGACTATCCTACCGATCCTTGACTTCGGCAATGTCATTTACAAAATAGCCTCCAACACTCTACTCAGCAAATTGGATTGTGCAAATTGGACACTCTACTCAGCAAGGAGATGATTGTGGACTACAGGAAAAGGAGGACCGAGTACGCCCCCATTTTCATCGACGGGGCTGTAGTGGAGCAGGTTGAGAGCTTCAAGTTCCTTGGTGTCCACATCAACAACAAACTAGAATGGTCCAAACACACCAAGACAGTCGTGAAGAGGGCACGACAAAGCCTATTCCTCCCCAGGAACTAAAAAGATTTGGCATTTGTCCTGAGATCCTCAAAAGGTTCTACAGCTGCAACATCGAGAGCATCCTGACTGGTTGCATCACTGCCTGGTATGGCAATTGCTCGGCTATGACCGCAAGGCACTACAGAGGGTAGTACGTACGGCCCAGTACATCACTGGGGCTAAGCTGCCTGCCATCCAGGACCTCTACACCAGGCGGTGTCAGAGGAAGGCCCTAAAAATTGTCAAACACCCCAGCCACCCCAGTCATAGACAGTTCTGTCTACTACCGCATGGCAAGCGTTACCGGAGTGCAAAGTCTAGGACAAAAAGGCTTCTCAACAGATTTTACCCCCAAGCCATAAGACTCCTGAACAGGTAATGAAATGGCTACCTGGACTATTTGCATTGTGTGTCCCCCCCCAGCCCCTCTTTTACGCTGCTGCTACTCTCTGTTTATCATATATGCACGTCACTTTAACCATATCTACATGTACATACTACCTCAATCAGCCTGACTAACCGGTGTCTGTATGTAGCCTCGCTACTTTTACAGCCTCGCTACTGTATATAGCCTGTCTTTTTACTGTTGTTTTATTTCTTTACTTACCTATTGTTCACCGAATACCTTTTTGGCACTATTGGTTAGAGCCTGTAAGTAAGCATTTCACTGTAAGGTCTACACCTGTTGTATTCGCCGCACATGACAAATAAACTTTGATTTGATTTGATGCAGTCTATCACAGTGCCATCCATTTTGTCACCAAAGCCCCATATACTACCCAACACTGCAACCTGTATGCTCTCTTTGACTGGCCCTCGCTTCATATTCGTCGCCGAACCCACTGGCTCCAGGTCATCTATAAGTCTTTGCTAGGTAAAGCCCCGCCTTATCTCTGCTCACTGGTCACCATAGCAGCATCCACCCGTAGCACGCGCTCCAGCAGGTATATTTCACTGGTCACCCTCAAAGCCAGTTCTTCCTTTGGCCGCCTTCCCTTACAGTTCTCTGCTGCCAATGACTGGAACGAAACGCAAAAATCACTGAAGTTGGAGACTCATATCTCCCTCACTAACTTTAAGCACCAGCTGTCAGAGAAACTCACAGATCACTGCAGCTGTACATAGCCCATCTGTAAATAGCCCATACTACTACCTCATCCCCAAACTGTTATTTATTTTTTTGCTCCTTTGCACCACAGTATCTCTACTTGCACATTCATCTTCTGCACATCTATCACTCCAGTGCTTAATTGCTATATTGTAATTATTTTGCCAATATGGACTATTTATTGCCTTACCTCCCTTATCCTACCTCATTTCCACACACTGTACATATACTTTTTTTATTGTATTATTGACTGTATGTTTGTTTATTCCATGTGTAACTCTGTGTTGTTGTTTGTGTCGCGCTGCTTTGCTTTATCTTGGCCAGGTCGCAGTTGTAAATGAAAACTTGTTCTCAACTAGCCTACCTGGTTAAATAAAGGTGAAATAAATTTTTTTTTAAATAAATTCGCGGGAAAAACACAGGTTGGAAAGCAAATGGCTCCTGCTGAAAAGAGAAGACGTATCTGTCTGTAAGCTACCAAATATGTTTTCAACTTCCAAATAGGCCTATTGAGTCAACAGCATTGTTTTTACAAAGTAGTTTGAAACAACAGAAAGATAGGCTTTTGGCTGATAAAAATCACCATGTACTAGAGAGATTAACATGGTTATCTAAACATCACGCTAGTGTAAGTCTACACGAAACACAGACATTATTTTAAGTGTTTCTAAAATCCCCTATGGGACAAATTAGTGGTGTAAAAAAGATTGGAACCATTTCCTTATTCGACCGCTAGGTTTTATGGGTCTTATGACTCACACTATGGTACTCTATAGGCTGCCATTTAGGACACAGCTATTGATCTGACTGTCAAATAGCGTTGTAGATTATGAGGATATTCCATTATTGAAATACAGCATTATTGGTGTGAATGGCATGCCATAGAACCATTTTTCCCTTGATCCTAGAACAGAACACTTCTATCGAACCGTTAAGCATTGAAGCGACAAAGGTGGCTAAGGGAATAAAAAGGTTGCTAATGAATATTACATGGACAGGGAATGGCTTTTCCTGACTCGCTCCTCACCAATACCAGTCTATTTCTGTGTGTAATGTTTGACCCTTTGACCCGACAGTGTGGGAGGAAAGCCTTTAAGGAGTAGGGGATGTTTGATTGGAGTGACACTTTGAATAAATCC
The DNA here is from genome assembly GCF_965601325.2 of Salmo salar. Classification (NCBI taxonomy): domain Eukaryota; kingdom Metazoa; phylum Chordata; class Actinopteri; order Salmoniformes; family Salmonidae; genus Salmo; species Salmo salar. The sequence continues at coordinate 51,755,008 of NC_138307.1, forward strand.
TCTGTTGGATTCTATGTCACACTTTGATGTTAGTAATGTAATTGCCGAAACATTGGTGATATACCCAATGAATTACTGGGAGTTTATAGATAGAGTGTGCGACTCTCTTTATTATTTTGATAGCTTCTAGTTTATTTGCCGTTAGTCAGCCCCTCTACATAAAATCACTTTCTCTGGGTGTGCGCCAGCTCATGTTTTTTATTTGAGTAATGTAATTATTAAAATGAGTGTGTAAACACACACGCGAAACTAGGCATGTACATATGCGCAGTTACACACAGCAGAGTGCGAATTACGGGGGGCCCAGGGGGGTCTCAGACCCCCGGCAATGAGACATGAGTCCCTCTAAATGCAACAAAGTCAAATTTGGGGGGGGTCTCTAAATAATGTAAATGTACATTTCCTATTTGCTTAAAATTCTATTTGTACTGGTAGTGGTAAATATTAAAATAAAAGCTTATTCCAAAATAAACAAACATCCCCACTTCTGTGTCATCCCGGGACAGTCCCATATCTCAGCCCCTTTTCAGGTGTCCAAACTTTTCTTAAAAAAATATATTATTTCGTCATTAATTAATTCAGGCTACAAGGGTGCAGTCCGAATGACAAGCGTCGAATGTCCTTACACTTTTTGGTCACTTTCCGTTCATAAAACCAAGGAGGTCCCTTGAAAAAAATGAACTTCCCACGAATGACATGGTATAATTTGCATTCTGACACACAGGCAGGAAGGCAGGCATGCACGCACATGTGTATGCACACACCAACATGAAAATATTTTACTGTTTACTATAGAATACGACAGTGCTTACTATAGATTTCTGTAGAAAACTGTAGTATACTGTAGAATACTATGCTACACATTGTAGTATCCCTCGATCATACTATAGAATGTTGTAGTATAGAATACTATAGTAAATACTACAGTAATGTCTGCAAAAACACTACAGTCCGCAAAACCCCTATATTTTTTAATTTATAGTAAATACTATAATTTGCTCTTTTAGTATTTCTCCCATAAGTTTCCTCAAGAAGAAAGCCTCCACTTCCATTTCAACAATAATAAAACACTACAGTAAATACTACATTATACTACAGTCTGCAAAAACACTACAGTAAATACTACAGCCCAAAAACATTACAATAAATACTACAGTATACTACAGTCCACAAATCTGTACATTGATTACTGTAGTATATACCACAGTTGTATTTTACTTCAGTAATTATAATATATTTAACTGTAAATACTACAGTATACTACAGTAACGTCTGCGCAAACATTACAGTGAATATTATATAGTTCTAACGGCCGTCGTCTGTGGAAGTAGGGGACCAAAGCGCAGCGTGGTGAGTGTTCATATTCAATATTTAATTAATAGAAACACTTTAAACAAAACACGAAAATAAATGACAGCCTACAGTTCTGCTAGGTATAAAACTAAACAGAAAAGAATCACCCACAAAAACCCAAAGGAAAACCAGGCTACTTATGTGTGACTCCCAATCAGCAACAACGAACTACAGCTGTGCCTGATTGGGAGCCACACACACGGCCCAAAACAAAGAAATACAAAAACATAGAAAAATGAACATAGAACGCCCACCCAATGTAACACCCTGGCCAAACCAAAATAAAGAACAAAAACCCCTCTCTATGGCCAGGGCGTTACAATAGTATTAGTATTTTTTCATGTGGGCACACACACACCACGCTGCCTCTGGTGACAGGCAGAATATACATACATTTAAATAAGAGCTGTGCTTACAGTAATTCCTTCCCTCCCACTGTTCATTCATCATGCTGTTTAAATGTACAATTCTGTCATAGTCGTATTATTTTGTATTTTTTTAGGGGGTAGTTCAGCTTTAATTTTTCTGATAGTTTGTGGCTTCAATCAATGTAATTATCTGCGTAATTTACAATCCCCAATATATTGTTTTTGTAAAAATAGATAATATATACTGCTCAAAAAAATAAAGGGAACACTTAAAAAACACATCCTACATCTGAATGAAAGAAATCATCTTATTAAATACTTTTTTCTTTACATAGTTGAATGTGCTGACAACAAAATCACACAAAAATAATCAATGGAAATCCAATTTATCAACCCATGGAGGTCTGGATTTGGAGTCACACTCAAAATTAAAGTGGAAAACCACACTACAGGCTGATCCAACTTTGATGTAATGTCCTTAAAACAAGTCAAAATGAGGCTCAGTAGTGTGTGTGGAGCCTCCACGTGCCTGTATGACCTCCCTACAACGCCTGGGCATGCTCCTGATGAGGTGGCGGATGGTCTCCTGAGGGATCTCCTCCCAGACCTGGACTAAAGCATCCACCAACTCCTGGACAGTCTGTGGTGCAACGTGGCGTTGGTGGATGGAGCGAGACATGATGTCCCAGATGTGCTCAATTGGATTCAGGTCTGGGGAACGGGCGGGCCAGTCCATAGCATCAATGCCTTCCTCTTGCAGGAACTGCTGACACACTCCAGCCACATGAGGTCTAGCATTGTCTTGCATTAGGAGGAACCCAGGGCCAACCGCACCAGCATGTGGTCTCACAAGGGGTCTGAGGATCTCATCTCGGTACCTAATGGTGGTCAGGCAACCTCTGGCGAGCACATGGAGGGCTGTGCGGCCCCCCAAAGAAATGCCACCCCACACCATAACTGACCCACCGCCAAACCGGTCATGCTGGAGGATGTTGCAGGCAGTAGAACGTTCTCCACGGCGTCTCCAGACTCTGTCACGTCTGTCACATGTGCTCAGTGTGAACCTGCTTTCATCTGTGAAGAGCACAGGGCGCCAGTGGCGAATTTGCCAATCTTGGTGTTCTCTGGCAAATGCCAAACGTCCTGCACGGTGTTGGGCTGTAAGCACAACCCCCACCTGTGGATGTCGGGCCCTCATACCACCCTCATGGAGTCTGTTTCTGACCGTTTGAGCAGACACATGCACATTTGTGGCCTGCTGGAGGTCATTTTGCAGGGCTCTGGCAGTGCTCCTCCTGCTCCTCCTTGCACAAAGGCGGAGGTAGCGGTCCTGCTGCTGGGTTGTTGCCCTCCTACGGCTCCTCCACGTCTCCTGGTGTAATGGCCAGTCTCCTGGTAGCGCCTCCATGCTCTGGACACTACGCTGACAGACACAGCACACCTTCTTGCCACAGCTCACATTGATGTGCCATCCTGAATGAGCTGCACTACCTGAGCCACATGTGTGGGTTGTAGACTCCGTCTCATGCTACCACTAGAGTGAAAGCACCGCCAGCATTCAAAAGTGACCAAAACATCAGCCATGAAGCATAGGAACTGAGAAGTGGTCTGTGGTCCCCACCTGCAGGTGTCTTGCTAATTGCCTATAATTTCCACCTGTTGTCTATTCCATTTGCACAACAGCATGTGAAATTTATTGTCAATCAGTGTTGCTTCCTAAGTGGACAGTTTGATTTCACAGAAGTGTGATTGACTTGGAGTTACATTGTGTTGTTTAAGTGTTCCCTTTATTTTTTTGAGCAGTGTATATGTATATTAAATATATTTTCCTTTATTATTTTCCCCTAACCCTACCACACCTCCCCTAATTGGATTAAACTAATGGACAACAACACTTAGACTAGTATATCCAGTTGCTGTTTCACAAAAGTTGTGAACTTCTATGCATTTTACGGAAACAGTATATTTCACATTAGTCACAAAAGTTCTGAACCTTTCTATTCTCATAGTTTCTACAGATTGTAAATGAAAGATAACTTTTTTGCTAAGAGAAATATTATATTATTGATCGATTGACTGACTTTTTAAATCACCCAGCAGTACCAAAACGATCTAATGATTCTGTCTCTTCGCAGCAAAATCTGCAGAGCTGGGATGGTTGTATCCCCCCATATATATAACATTCTATTGGTTGCAAGAATTTTGTATAATAATTTAAATGGAAAAACTCTGCATTTTGAATCCAGCGTCGTTTTGTGTATCAGTTCATTAACCATGTGCAATGGAATCGGTGCATCGAAAATCTCTTTCCAACTATTTTGCAATCTATATGGCACAGCTGTCAATTTTTTGGTCCTGAAATGAAACTGGTATACTTTTTTATTGATCACAATTTTCTTTAACCAATGTTGGTCTTTAATGCAGGGCCAACAGACAAGTTCCTTACTTTCCCCCCTTCCACTTGCCTTTTCCATTTTTGCAGTAATGCAACAATTAATTGGTTGTAATTTTGAGTAGATCAGACATTTCCAGATATTTTTGTTAGTTGCATGTGTGACATAAATCCACCAGTCCTATTATTGATACAATTTACAAAGATTATACAGTAAAATATAGCTTTTTTGTCAATTAGTGTATTCGAGTTTAACCATAATATTTGTTGTAATATTTGTTTTGTCTTTTCTGGTGGATTAAACTGAAATTGCAACCAACTTTCTATGGCTTGTTTTAAAAATAGCAATATTTTGGAGATTATTTCATTTTCAAATAACAGAAAGCAAGAGGTTGTAATCTGATTAAAGGGAAAAAGGCCATTCTTGAACATGGGGTGAGACATTCTTACTAATCTGCTAGAGAACCAGTCCGGATTTAAGTATAACTTTTGTATGACTGAAGCCTTTAGTGAGAGGTCTAATGATTTCATATTTAATAATTTATGCCCTCCAAATTAATATTCATTATATAAATATTTTGTCTGGCTTGCCATTCCAAATAAAACAGAATATTTTTTGCTCATATAATTAAAAAAATCTAGTCGCTAGGTGTAGGCAAGGCCAAAAGCAAATAGGCAAACTGTGGTATGACTAAAGAGTTAATCAGGGTGATTTTTCCACAAATAGACAGGTATTTTTTTTACCATGGTAGCAATATCTTATCTATTTTTGCAAACTTTTTTATTAAAATATATTGTAGCCAGATCAATTATTTCTTTAGGGTCAGGGAATACATAGTATGCACACTTCACCGTCAGAACATTTTATTGGTAAACTACACGGTAATGTAAAAGTTGTATTTTTTTGTGATCCGGTACATAATATAGTACACTTATCCTAATTTGGTTGTAAACAAAACTATTTAGGTTCTCTATGAGGCTGTGGAGGGATACAAATTGTGGATTTAAAAGAAAACATGAATCATCAGCATACAATGACAGATTTCTAGCCCCTTGATATTAATGTTGGATCTAATTTTAATAGCTAACATTTCGATGACCATAATAAATAGAAATGCCAATAGTGGACAACCTTGTTTTACTCCTCTTGATAGTCGATGTAAAAAACCTGTCAGATTAGGATGAATAATATACAGACAGACATACTGGCTGACTAAATGGCTGCGGTTTTATGGGATCCTAACCAACTGTACTATTTAGTTAGTTTTTTCACGTTGTTTGTAACTTATTTTGAACATAATATTGCCGCTACTGTCTCTTATGACCGAAAAGAGCTTCTGGACATCAGAACAGGGATTACTCACCTCAAACAGGACAAAGATTTTTTATTTAATGAGTTCGATGCGAAGGATATACTGCTTTGTCGAGACAAGGCCCAAATCACCGTCATCCATGTGAAGAAAAGATGGAGAAAAAGCAGGAGGAGGGCGGTGTGCCTTGTAAGAATTTTCTGACGAGTAGGTAAACCAACACTACCCTCTATATTATTGGCCAACGTGCAATAATTGGAAAACAAACTGGACGATCTACGATTAAGACTATCCTACCAACGGGTCATTAAAAACTGTAATATCTTATGTTTTATCGAGACATGGCAAAACGATGACACAGATAATATAGAGCTGGCTGGCTTCTCCTTGCATCAGCAGGACAGAGCAGCTACGTCTGGTAAGACAAGGGGCGGGGGTGTGTCTCTATTTGTCAATAACTGCTGGTGCGTGATGTCTGATCCCGTTAGCGGGATCAAAATCCAGCGAAAAATCATATCGCCAATTAGCATTAAAAAATTAGCATAATTTTTTACAAAAATAAAAAATATATTTTTTTTTTTTTTATAGATACACCTCTCCTGAATCGACCCACGTCGTCCGATTTCAAAAAGGTTTTACAGGAAAAGCAAATCATTAGATTATATTAGATGAGTCCATCGTAAAAAGCAGCTTCATAGCCATTTTCCGACCAACCACTTCCATCACATATTATCAATAAACAGCTAAATGTAGCACTAACCTTTTACAAACTTCATCAGATGGCACCCCTAGGACATCATGTTATACAATGCATGCATTCTTTTGTTCAATAAAGGTCATATTTATATATAAAAACAGCATTTTACATCTCTGTCTGACGTTGACTACCTAATTTCCCCTCAAAAGCGTCCCGGTAAACAATGCTACGTTTCAATAAATTGCTATACTATAACGATTTTTTAAATGTATATTGTCAATCTAACATTTATAGATGAATATCTCTTGAGAACACCCGTCATACCAGATTTTAAATTAACTTTACTGGGTAATCACACTTTGCGATAAAAGGAGATGCGATACTCAGAAAATCAGCTAATATACAGTGCTCGGCGCCATCTTGGATGCAACAGTATGAACCATCTCATCTTCAATAATATTGTCAATAATCGCCTACCTTTAGTTGTCTTCATCAGAAAGCATCCCAGGTCCACAACAGATGTATTTTCGGTCAAAAAGTCCATACTTCACGTTCCATTAGCCTGATGTTGGTAGCGCGTCCTATGGCTCTCTCCAAACGCAGCTCTGCACTTCATACTGAAAGCAATCCTCGCGCATGTAGGTTCGTTCAAACATGTCAAACGTTGTATAAAATAAATGTTCAGGGCCACTAACACCAAGAGAGCCAATAAGATTCGAGGGGGATGATTTCATTGCCTTTAAAACCGTTTCCAAAGGTGGGGGCAGACATGGCCGCCGGCGTCATAATGGTGATGGCCCATCCCCTGTGACCAATTTCAAACTCCTGTCATTCACTGAGTTTTGACTCTATAAGGCTCAAACCACTGTGAAAGGACTGGCGACATCTAGTGGAAGCAATAGGAAGTGCCAAAATATTCCTAAACCCCTGTGGTTTTCAATGGGATAGGTTTAAACTCAATACAACACATCAGGTATCCACTTCCTGTCAGAAAATGTCTCAGGGTTTTGCCTGCCAAATGAGTTCTGTTATACTCACAGACACCATTCAAACAGTTTTAGAAACTTTAGAGTGTTTTCTATCCATATATAATAAGTATATGCATGCCCTATCTTCTGAGTTTGATTAGTAGGCCGTTGAAAATGGGAACGATTTTTTTTCAAAATGCGCTGTGGCGCCCCCTATCCTAGGGTATCCTCAAGAGGTTAAAGAAGTCTCGAGGTATTGCTCGCCTGAGGTAGAATACCTCATGATAAGCTGTAGACCACATACATAGCAGGGCTTGAAAACTATTACTGCCTACAACAGGAAACCCAGCCGCAAGCAGCCCAGTGACATGGACCTACCAGACAAGCTAAATGCCTTTTATGCTCGCTTCGAGGCAAGCAACACTGAAGCATGCACGTGGGCACCAGCTGTTTGGGATGACTGATCATGCTCTCCGTAGCCATAGTGAGCAAGACCTTTAAACAGATCAACATTCACAAAGCCGCGGGGCAAGACAGATTACCAGGACGTGTACCCAAGGCATGCGCGGACCAACTGGAAAGTGACTTCACTGACTTGTTCAACCTCTCCCTGACCAATTCTGTAATACCTACATGTTTCAAACAGACCACCATTGTCCCTGTGCCCAAGAAAATGAAGGTAACCTGCCCTGTAGCACTCACTTCTGTCATTATGAAGTGCTTTGCGAGACTAGTCAAGGATCACATCACCTCTACCTTACTTGTCATCCTAGATCCACTGCAATTTGCTTTCTGCCCCAATAGGTCCACAGATGATGCAATCATCATCACACTGCACACTGTCCTATGCCATCTGGACAAGAGGAATACCTATGTAGAAATACTGTTCATTGACTATAGCTCAGCATTCAACACCATAGTATCCTCCAAGCTCATCATTAAGCTCGAGGCCTTGGGTCTAAACCCCACCCTGTGCATCTGGGTCCTGGACTTCCTGATGGGCTGCCCCCAGGTGGTGAACATAGGAAACAACACCTCCACTTCACTGATCCTCAACACTGGGGCCCCACAAGGGTGCGTGCTCAGCCCCCTCCTGTACTCCCTGTTCACCCATTACTGCGTAGCCATGCATGCCTCCAACTCAATCATCAAGCTTGCAGATGACACAACAGTAATCGGCTTGATTACAAACAACGACAAGACAGCCAACAGGGAGGAGATGAAGGCTCCTCTCTGTTGTGGGTCAGGAAAATAACCTCACACTCAACGTCAACACAACAAAGGAGATAATCGTGGACTTCAGGAAACAGCAGATGGAGCACCCCCTGATCCACATCGATGGGACAGCAGTGGAGAAAGTGGGAAGTTTTAAGTACCTTGGCATACATATCACTGACAACCTGAAATGGTCCACCCACGCAACAGCGCCTCTTCAACCTCAGAAGGCAGAAGAAATGTGGCTTGTCACCTAAAACCCTCACAAACTTTTACAGATGCACAATTGAGATTATCTTGTCAGGCTACATCACCGCCTGGTACGGCAACTGCACAGCCCACAACCGCAAGGCTCTCCAGAGGGTGGTGCGGTATACACAATGCATCACTTGGGGCAAACTAGCTGCTCTCCAAGACACCTACAGCACCCGATGTCACAGGAAGGCCAAAAATATCATCAAGGACAACAACCACCCGAGCCACTGCCTATTCACCCCGCTATCATCCAGAAGGGAAGGTCAGTACAGGTGCATCAAAGCTGGGACTGAGAGACTAAAAAACAGCTTCTTTCGCAAAGTCATCAGACTGTTAAATAGCCATCACTAGCACAGAGAGGCCGCTGTCTACATACAGAGACTTGAAATCATTGGCCACTTTAATAAATGGAACATTAACACAGTGTCCAAAGAAGGGCCAGATGTATACAGAGTGGTGTCGTCTGCGAAGAGGTGGATCAAAGAATCACCAGCATCAAGAGACAGTCCTATTGGGAGGAGGTCAGCGACCTGGCAGTGTGGTGCCAGGACAACAACCTCTCCCTCAATGTAAGCGAGACAAAGTAGATGATCGTGGACTATAGGAAAAGGAGGGCCGAACAGGCCCCCATTAACATCGTCGGGGCTGAAGTGGAGCGGGTCGAGAGTTTCAAGTTCCTTGGTGTCCACATCACCACGACAACACCTTTTCCCCCTTAGGCACGACAACACCTTTTCCCCTCAGGAGACTGAAAAGATTTGGCATGGGTCCCCAGATCCTCAAAAAGTTATACAGCTTCCCCATAGAGAGCATCCTGACCAGTTGCATCACTACATGGTATTGCAACTGCTCGGCATATGACTGTAAGGCGCTACAGAGGGTAGTGCGTACGGTCCAGTACACTACTGGGGCCAAGCTTCCTGACATCCAGGACCTAAATACTAGGCGGTGTCAGAGGAAGGCCCAAAAAATTGTCAACGACTCCCAAGTCATAGACTGTTCTCTCTGCTACCGCACGGCAAGCAGTACCGGAGCGCCAAGTCTAGGACCAAAAGACTCCTTATTAACAGCTTCTACCCCCAAGCCATAAGATTGCTGAACAATTAATCAAATGGCCACCTGGACTATTTACATTGATACCCCTCCTTTTAAACTGCTGCTACTTGCTGTTTATTATCTATGCATAGTCACTTTACAAATTACCTTGACTAACCTGTATCCCCTCACATTGACTCGGTACCATTAGCCCCTGTATATAGCTTTGTTATTGTTGTGTAATTTTCTCGTGTTACTTTTGGATTTTATTTAATTATTTTTTTTACTTTAGTTTATTTAGTAAATATTTTCTTAACTATATTTCTTAAACTGTATTGTTGGTTAAGGACGTAAGTAAGCATTTCACGGCGAGGTCTACACCTTTTGTATTCGGCGGATGTGACAAATAACATTTTATTTTATTTGATACTGTAAGTACTTCGTTTTTTTAATGTCTCCAGTCACTAGTAACAAGTAAGTAAGTAACTTAGTAACAATTGAGAAGCTCTACCAAAGGCGTCAGCATGCTTCATTTGGCTATCGGCTAGCCGAGGTCGGGCAGAGGTAGTGCTTGGGGCCGGTGAAAAGGCAGTGCTGGGGCGCAGAGGTCAAAACCAGGTGCTGTCTCCAGTCACTGGTGTTCGTGCCTCAAACAAAAAAGAAGTAGAGGGCTGTATTTAGTACACATATCCAAAACATTAATGAAAATCAAATATCATTAACTGAGACTACAATAGACTATATGATGTTGAAAACGTTTGAGTAGAGTTGAATAGTCCTGGTCTCGCTACTCAACTCTGCTCAAATTTTTGCAACATTTTGACTAGCTGGACCTTGCTACCAAACTTTGACTTCGGTGTTAGCAATGTGGGAAGGTTATGATTTTCTTTCTATGACAAAATGATGTGCGATCAAAACTTGTAAAGATCTTTAGTTTAGTTGGTTGGCTTGCTTTCCCTGCACAAGTACTGTATGCTGCTAGGCTAGCTAGCCACTAGCCAGCCAAATAGCTAGCGCTCACTGGCTAGCTATTGTTAGCAAAAACATGGCTACTCTTTTCGTCGTACCCTATCCTTTGGTGAAGACGGCATGTTGTTTTCAGTATTCCCGTGCTTCACGGGCCGAACAAAATAGCAGCAACATTTCTGGAGTAGCCTTTCCACCGGCATCTCCACTGCGGTCCTTGTTTCTTTTCTTTGCCTTGACAAACTTGTCGTGAACCCTACCCCACTTTTTCAATCAAGTGGTTGGGTCGGACCCCAGCATTTCAGCAATCTCCCTCCGTGAATTGACATTTATATGCTGGTCTTTATATAATGCATGGCTAGAATCTTCGCAGACCCCCCAGGGGTCCCCGGACTCCAGTTTAGTGCATAGAGCACATCCTGCAGGGTGTGATTGGGAGTCATCAGCTAACAGAGTGGACTGGACTGTTGACCTTGGCTGTGTGTTGACAATGGAACCGTCAACATTCATTCCACAGCTCTGAGGGTATCTCACCCTGTCATCTATGTAGTAACACGTTGTTGACACTTATCAGAGAGCTGCCATCTGGCTCCAGGGTCAATCTATTTCTCTAGTTTGTGTGTGGTGTTCGTGTGTGTATTTGTGTGTTTTGTATCTGTATCAACACATTTATTTGTACTCCGGCAAAAACTCTGAGGACACTCAAGACACTGAGACTACTGTATCCTGAAGTCCTTTTGCCAAGAGTGTCCCTCAGCACGTATCAGGGTTATAGAACATTTATTTCCCCCCTTCTCATATTCAGACTTTGAAGTTGTAGCACTGCTGATTTTAATTATTCCCCTTTAATCAGCGACTGATTGAAACCTAGAACACCAAGTGGGTTGATTCTCTGACCAAGGAATGACATTAATTAATCAACCAATTACTTACCAGGGAGAGAAGAAAACTTGCAGACGTCGAGACCTGACTTTGAGCTGAAGAATGAAAAATCGCTCACCAACCAAAGAGTTTTTGTATGGAGGTCAATGAGAGAGAGTCGATATAGCCAATTTTGACTTTGTGTCTGTGGTAACTAGTGGAAACCGTTGTCCGTTATGCCTGTCGTTCACACGCGAATCTGCCCTCTCATTGGCTAGAATTGTTCCACCTGATTTAGCCTCCTCCCGACTGCCTTCGATTTTTTTAATTCATTTATTTTCATTGTTAGAGCGGCCACTAGGGTATCTGGTCAATATAATGGATAAACTGTGCTTGGATTAACTTACCCCTGTATAATTACATCACCATGATAACTCAGAAGATGTTGGAATGGGCCTGTGTTTGTATTGGGTTTCAGCAGGTTACTGTTAGCCCTCTTTGCTGTTGTCAACTCTGTATTTGTGAAATAATGTGAGGTGCCTTCTGTCTACAACTCCTCATGTTCTCTGCACCTCTTCCCCCCTCCATCCCCACCTCTTCTCACTCCCAATTCGGCTTTCCACACGTTCCCCCTCTACAATGCCACACACACCCACCCAAGCATCATCACACCCTGGCTCCCCTATCGGGTTCGGCAGGGCACTGAGTTATGTGTGAGAGAGAGAGGGTGTGTGTACTGTGTGTATATGTGTGTTTGTACTGTGTGTGTGTTTGAGCAGCCCTGGCACGTAGAGGGTTGTATGTGTATATGTGTGTGCATATGTGTGCATGTGTGTGTGTGTGTGCACTGGCAAAGTCAGTGTTATGTAATGGGGGCAGGTGGATGGGCTTGGCTGGGAGTACTCTGATGGCCCACAGTGCTTCTGGCTCACAGAGCACTTTCAGCTCAACACGGTTCAGGAAGAAGGAAGGGTTTGGTGGAGAGGACAGCAGCTCTTTCTGGCTATGTCCCAATTATTTCTCCTTCCTCCCAAAGTGTGCAAATGACTGGTATAAGCGATATGGTGGAACCTCTGACTAGCCCATGTCCCCACCAATCCAACAGTTTTAGATTTGTAGAAAGCAGTGAACGAGTGCAAACTTCAGAAGAAAGGAGATATATTTGAGCCACACACTCTCTCTCTCTCTCTCTAACACTACGCAGCTGATTCAAATAATCATAGCTTGATGATTAGTTGATTATTTGAATCAGCTGTGTAGTGCTAGGTTCAAAAACCAAAAACGTGCACCCCTTGGGGTCCCGAGGACCGAGTTTGGGAAATTCTGCACTAAGCAGTGTGTTAATTTAATCTCAGTCAATGTAGCGCTAGCTAGCTAACTATGTACTGTAAGTAAGTTAAGCAGCTGATCAAATCACTTTATTTAGCCACACTTCATTTTTTTATTTTCAAACTATTAAATCAACGTTTGTAATAATTTAGCTAGTTATTCTGCCTATTTAATGGAAAGTCATACGAGAGAGCAGTGATATCATTTTTTGAACGGCGGATGCTCGGTAATATTCAACTTGACTATGAGTTCCCCGCCCTACAAGATCGGTTGAGGGACGAGCATCGCGTAGGAGTGATGCCATCTGACATGAAACAGTGACACAATGCTGTTTCCATCGCACATGTGAACACATATGAACTAGCTTCATGGTGTGTACTGTACACACTGCAAGCACCAGTGTTAACATACCGAAAACATAGTTCATATTCACTTGCCTCCGAGTTGACTATGAGTAAAGGAAACAGATGAGAAGATCTTTCATGCCCACTGCTCTAAAGAATGACTATTGAGGAAATGACAAATGTGATGAATCAACAGTCTGCATACAGTATGCGTGTTTGATATCCACCCCCCCCCTTCCCCCGTTTCTGTTCTTGCTGAACAGAAACGGGGGACACTGACACTGTCAGACACTGTCATTTAGTCCGCTCTACTTTAGTCGTCACTGCTAAATGAAGGAGGGAGAGAGAGAAAAGGAGAGAGAAACGAGAGAGCGAGCGAGATGGGGAGCGTGTGTACACGAGAGAGACAGGCGGGAAAAGAGAGACAGGTGGGAGGACAGGATGTGTGTGAGAGAGAGAGAGAGAGAGAGAAAGAAGAGAGGGAGAGGAAGTGACAGGGATAAATAGAGGGTGTGAAGGGACAGATGGAGAGAATAAGACTGTTATGATTCAGACAGCAGATCTGGTGGAGAGACGAGACAAAGACAACAGGAGACAGATAGAACTGGAAATGTGTCTGTGAGTTAATAACATCCGTGCTGGGTGAAATAGGCTCACTGTATCCACCCACGCCCCGTTAGGAATTACTTGCACAAACCTGTGTACACACACACGAACACACACACACACACGTACACACCCGTACACACACATGCTGTGCTTTATTTCTCTGACTTAACGCTGTCTCTCAGTAAGAGAAGGCTCTGTAATAACTGTATTATCTCCCCAGGTGTGTGTGTTTACTGTAGTTATGCAGTAAGGCACCAGTGAATGTGCCCTGTTGCAGTATATGGCCTTCAGCTCTGGTGTGTGAATGGGCCATCCCTGTTCTCCTGTGGTGAAGGACCCTGCTGGCTCAGTCAAATGACACACACACATGCGCACGCACGCACACACGCACACACACACACACACACAAATAAAGACCAGTGTGAATCCTTCCATAAAGCTCCCTTAGTCAACTGCTGGGCCCAGCTGTGTGTGTCTGTTTTACACCACATTTAAGACTATAAGTCTCCCTGCCTCCCAGCCTCTCTCTGCAGGCCTCCTCTGACTGCAGTCAGCAATTCATTGAGGCATAAGGAGAAAATTGTTCCCTGATATTACAGAGGTCTGATGTATTGGAAGAACCCCACAGATAGGGAGGTGCTGGCCAAAGCAGCTCAGCAGTGTTGAGTTTTCCTCTTTGGAAGGATCTCTCTCTCTTTCTGTATGTCAGTGTGTATGTGTGTGTTTCTCTCTCTCTTTCTGTATGTCAGTGTGTATGTGTGTGTTTCTCTCTCTCTCTTTCTGTATGTCAGTGTGTATGTGTGTGTTTCTCTCTCTCTCTTTCTGTATGTCAGTGTGTATGTGTTTCTCTCTCTTTCTGTATGTCAGTGTGTATGTGTGTGTTTCTCTCTCTTTCTGTATGTCAGTGTGTATGTGTGTGTTTCTCTCTCTCTTTCTGTATGTCAGTGTGTATGTGTGTGTCTCTCTCTCTCTTTCTGTATGTCAGTGTGTATGTGTGTGTTTCTCTCTCTTTCTGTATGTCAGTGTGTATGTGTGTGTTTCTCTCTCTTTCTGTATGTCAGTGTGTATGTGTGTGTTTCTCTCTCTTTCTGTATGTCAGTGTGTATGTGTGTGTTTCTCTCTCTCTTTCTGTATGTCAGTGTGTATGTGTGTGTTTCTCTCTCTCTTTCTGTATGTCAGTGTGTATGTGTGTTTCTCTCTCTCTTTCTGTATGTCAGTGTGTATGTGTGTGTTTCTCTCTCTTTTTGTATGTCAGTGTGTATGTGTGTGTTTCTCTTTCTGTATGTCAGTGTGTATGTGTGTGTTTCTCTCTCTCTCTTTCTGTATGTCAGTGTGTATGTGTGTGTTTCTCTTTCTGTATGTCAGTGTGTATGTGTGTGTTTCTCTCTCTTTCTGTATGTCAGTGTGTATGTGTGTGTTTCTCTTTCTGTATGTCAGTGTGTATGTGTGTGTTTCTCTCTCTCTCTTTCTGTATGTCAGTGTGTATGTGTGTGTTTCTCTCTCTCTTTCTGTATGTCAGTGTGTATGTGTGTGTTTCTCTCTCTCTCTTTCTGTATGTCAGTGTGTATGTGTGTGTTTCTCTCTCTCTTTCTGTATGTCAGTGTGTATGTGTGTGTTTCTCTCTCTCTCTTTCTGTATGTCAGTGTGTATGTGTGTGTTTCTCTCTCTCTTTCTGTATGTCAGTGTGTATGTGTGTTTCTCTCTCTCTCTTTCTGTATGTCAGTGTGTATGTGTGTGTTTCTCTCTCTTTCTGTATGTCAGTGTGTATGTGTGTGTCTCTCTCTTTCTGTATGTCAGTGTGTATGTGTGTGTTTCTCTCTCTCTCTTTCTGTATGTCAGTGTGTGTGTGTGTTTCTCTCTCTCTCTTTCTGTATGTCAGTGTGTATGTGTGTTTCTCTCTCTTTTTGTATGTCAGTGTGTATGTGTGTGTTTCTCTCTCTCTCTTTCTGTATGTCAGTGTGTATGTGTGTGTTTCTCTCTCTTTCTGTATGTCAGTGTGTATGTGTGTGTTTCTCTCTCTTTCTGTATGTCAGTGTGTATGTGTGTGTTTCTCTCTCTCTCTTTCTGTATGTCAGTGTGTATGTGTGTGTTCTCTCTCTCTCTTTCTGTATGTCAGTGTGTATGTGTGTGTTTCTCTCTCTCTTTCTGTATGTCAGTGTGTATGTGTGTGTTTCTCTCTCTCTTTCTGTATGTCAGTGTGTATGTGTGTGTTTCTCTCTCTCTTTCTGTATGTCAGTGTGTATGTGTGTGTTTCTCTCTCTCTTTCTGTATGTCAGTGTGTATGTGTGTGTTTCTCTCTCTCTTTCTGTATGTCAGTGTGTATGTGTGTGTTTCTCTCTCTCTTTCTGTATGTCAGTGTGTATGTGTGTGTTTCTCTCTCTTTCTGTATGTCAGTGTGTATGTGTGTGTTTCTCTCTCTTTCTGTATGTCAGTGTGTATGTGTGTGTTTCTCTCTCTCTCTTTCTGTATGTCAGTGTGTGTGTGTGTTTCTCTCTCTCTCTTTCTGTATGTCAGTGTGTATGTGTGTGTTCTCTCTCTCTTTCTGTATGTCAGTGTGTATGTGTGTGTTTCTCTCTCTCTCTTTCTGTATGTCAGTGTGTATGTGTGTGTTTCTCTCTCTCTCTTTCTGTATGTCAGTGTGTATGTGTGTGTTTCTCTCTCTCTCTTTCTGTATGTCAGTGTGTATGTGTGTGTTTCTCTCTCTCTCTTTCTGTATGTCAGTGTGTATGTGTGTGTTTCTCTCTCTCTTTCTGTATGTCAGTGTGTATGTGTGTGTTTCTCTCTCTCTTTCTGTATGTCAGTGTGTATGTGTGTGTTTCTCTCTCTCTCTTTCTGTATGTCAGTGTGTATGTGTGTGTTTCTCTCTCTTTCTGTATGTCAGTGTGTATGTGTGTGTTTCTCTCTCTTTCTGTATGTCAGTGTGTATGTGTGTGTTCTCTCTCTCTCTTTCTGTATGTCAGTGTGTATGTGTGTGTTTCTCTCTCTTTCTGTATGTCAGTGTGTATGTGTGTGTTTCTCTCTCTTTCTGTATGTCAGTGTGTATGTGTGTGTTTCTCTCTCTTTCTGTATGTCAGTGTGTATGTGTGTGTTTCTCTCTCTCTTTCTGTATGTCAGTGTGTATGTGTGTGTTTCTCTCTCTCTTTCTGTATGTCAGTGTGTATGTGTGTGTTTCTCTCTCTTTCTGTATGTCAGTGTGTATGTGTGTGTTTCTCTCTCTCTTTCTGTATGTCAGTGTGTATGTGTGTGTTTCTCTCTCTTTCTGTATGTCAGTGTGTATGTGTGTGTTTCTCTCTCTCTTTCTGTATGTCAGTGTGTATGTGTGTGTTTCTCTCTCTTTCTGTATGTCAGTGTGTATGTGTGTGTTTCTCTCTCTCTCTTTCTGTATGTCAGTGTGTATGTGTGTGTTTCTCTCTCTTTCTGTATGTCAGTGTGTATGTGTGTGTTTCTCTCTCTTTCTGTATGTCAGTGTGTATGTGTGTGTTTCTCTCTCTCTTTCTGTATGTCAGTGTGTATGTGTGTGTTTCTCTCTCTCTTTCTGTATGTCAGTGTGTATGTGTGTGTTTCTCTCTCTTTCTGTATGTCAGTGTGTATGTGTGTGTTTCTCTCTCTCTTTCTGTATGTCAGTGTGTATGTGTGTGTTTCTCTCTCTCTTTCTGTATGTCAGTGTGTATGTGTGTGTTCTCTCTCTCTCTTTCTGTATGTCAGTGTGTATGTGTGTGTTTCTCTCTCTTTCTGTATGTCAGTGTGTATGTGTGTGTTTCTCTCTCTTTCTGTATGTCAGTGTGTATGTGTGTGTTTCTCTCTCTTTCTGTATGTCAGTGTGTATGTGTGTGTTTCTCTCTCTCTTTCTGTATGTCAGTGTGTATGTGTGTGTTCTCTCTCTCTCTTTCTGTATGTCAGTGTGTATGTGTGTGTTTCTCTCTCTCTTTCTGTATGTCAGTGTGTATGTGTGTGTTTTCTCTCTCTTTCTGTATGTCAGTGTGTATGTGTGTGTTTCTCTCTCTTTCTGTATGTCAGTGTGTATGTGTGTGTTTCTCTCTCTCTTTCTGTATGTCAGTGTGTATGTGTGTGTTTCTCTCTCTTTCTGTATGTCAGTGTGTATGTGTGTGTTTCTCTTTCTGTATGTCAGTGTGTATGTGTGTGTTTCTCTCTCTCTCTTTCTGTATGTCAGTGTGTATGTGTGTGTTTCTCTCTCTTTCTGTATGTCAGTGTGTATGTGTGTGTTTCTCTCTCTCTTTCTGTATGTCAGTGTGTATGTGTGTGTTTCTCTCTCTCTCTTTCTGTATGTCAGTGTGTATGTGTGTGTTTTCTCTCTCTTTCTGTATGTCAGTGTGTATGTGTGTGTTTCTCTCTCTCTTTCTGTATGTCAGTGTGTATGTGTGTGTTTCTCTCTCTTTCTGTATGTCAGTGTGTATGTGTGTGTTTCTCTCTCTCTCTTTCTGTATGTCAGTGTGTATGTGTGTGTTTCTCTCTCTCTTTCTGTATGTCAGTGTGTATGTGTGTGTTTCTCTCTCTTTCTGTATGTCAGTGTGTATGTGTGTGTTTCTCTCTCTCTCTTTCTGTATGTCAGTGTGTATGTGTGTGTTTCTCTCTCTTTCTGTATGTCAGTGTGTATGTGTGTGTTTCTCTCTCTCTTTCTGTATGTCAGTGTGTATGTGTGTGTTTCTCTCTCTTTCTGTATGTCAGTGTGTATGTGTGTGTTCTCTCTCTCTTTCTGTATGTCAGTGTGTATGTGTGTGTTTCTCTCTCTCTTTCTGTATGTCAGTGTGTATGTGTGTGTTTCTCTCTCTCTTTCTGTATGTCAGTGTGTATGTGTGTGTTTCTCTCTCTTTCTGTATGTCAGTGTGTATGTGTGTGTTCTCTCTCTCTCTTTCTGTATGTCAGTGTGTATGTGTGTGTTTCTCTCTCTCTCTTTCTGTATGTCAGTGTGTATGTGTGTGTTTCTCTCTCTTTCTGTATGTCAGTGTGTATGTGTGTGTTTCTCTCTCTCTTTCTGTATGTCAGTGTGTATGTGTGTGTTTCTCTCTCTCTCTTTCTGTATGTCAGTGTGTATGTGTGTGTTTCTCTCTCTCTTTCTGTATGTCAGTGTGTATGTGTGTGTTTCTCTCTCTTTCTGTATGTCAGTGTGTATGTGTGTGTTTCTCTCTCTCTTTCTGTATGTCAGTGTGTATGTGTGTGTTTCTCTCTCTTTCTGTATGTCAGTGTGTATGTGTGTGTTTCTCTCTCTTTCTGTATGTCAGTGTGTATGTGTGTGTTTCTCTCTCTCTTTCTGTATGTCAGTGTGTATGTGTGTGTTTCTCTCTCTTTCTGTATGTCAGTGTGTATGTGTGTGTTTCTCTCTCTTTCTGTATGTCAGTGTGTATGTGTGTGTTTCTCTCTCTTTCTGTATGTCAGTGTGTATGTGTGTGTTTCTCTCTCTTTCTGTATGTCAGTGTGTATGTGTGTGTTTCTCTCTCTCTTTCTGTATGTCAGTGTGTATGTGTGTGTTTCTCTCTCTTTCTGTATGTCAGTGTGTATGTGTGTGTTTCTCTCTCTTTCTGTATGTCAGTGTGTATGTGTGTGTTTCTCTCTCTTTCTGTATGTCAGTGTGTATGTGTGTGTTTCTCTCTCTCTTTCTGTATGTCAGTGTGTATGTGTGTGTTTCTCTCTCTCTTTCTGTATGTCAGTGTGTATGTGTGTGTTTCTCTCTCTTTCTGTATGTCAGTGTGTATGTGTGTGTTTCTCTCTCTCTCTTTCTGTATGTCAGTGTGTATGTGTGTGTTTCTCTCTCTTTCTGTATGTCAGTGTGTATGTGTGTGTTTCTCTCTCTTTCTGTATGTCAGTGTGTATGTGTGTGTTTCTCTCTCTCTTTCTGTATGTCAGTGTGTATGTGTGTGTTTCTCTCTCTTTCTGTATGTCATGTGTGTGTGTGTGTTTCTCTCTCTCTCTTTCTGTATGTCAGTGTGTATGTGTGTGTTTCTCTCTCTCTTTCTGTATGTCAGTGTGTATGTGTGTGTTTCTCTCTCTTTCTGTATGTCAGTGTGTATGTGTGTGTTTCTCTCTCTTTCTGTATGTCAGTGTGTATGTGTGTGTTCTCTCTCTCTCTTTCTGTATGTCAGTGTGTATGTGTGTGTTTCTCTCTCTCTCTTTCTGTATGTCAGTGTGTATGTGTGTGTTCTCTCTCTCTTTCTGTATGTCAGTGTGTATGTGTGTTTCTCTCTCTCTCTTTCTGTATGTCAGTGTGTATGTGTGTGTTTCTCTCTCTTTCTGTATGTCAGTGTGTATGTGTGTGTTTCTCTCTCTCTTTCTGTATGTCAGTGTGTATGTGTGTGTTTCTCTCTCTTTCTGTATGTCAGTGTGTATGTGTGTGTTTCTCTCTCTTTCTGTATGTCAGTGTGTATGTGTGTGTTTCTCTCTCTTTCTGTATGTCAGTGTGTATGTGTGTGTTTCTCTCTCTCTTTCTGTATGTCAGTGTGTATGTGTGTGTTTCTCTCTCTCTTTCTGTATGTCAGTGTGTATGTGTGTGTTTCTCTCTCTCTTTCTGTATGTCAGTGTGTATGTGTGTGTTTCTCTCTCTTTCTGTATGTCAGTGTGTATGTGTGTGTTTCTCTCTCTCTTTCTGTATGTCAGTGTGTATGTGTGTGTTTCTCTCTCTCTTTCTGTATGTCAGTGTGTATGTGTGTGTTTCTCTCTCTTTCTGTATGTCAGTGTGTATGTGTGTGTTTCTCTCTCTCTTTCTGTATGTCAGTGTGTATGTGTGTGTTTCTCTCTCTCTTTCTGTATGTCAGTGTGTATGTGTGTGTTTCTCTCTCTCTTTCTGTATGTCAGTGTGTATGTGTGTGTTTCTCTCTCTCTTTCTGTATGTCAGTGTGTATGTGTGTGTTTCTCTCTCTCTTTCTGTATGTCAGTGTGTATGTGTGTGTTTCTCTCTCTCTTTCTGTATGTCAGTGTGTATGTGTGTGTTTCTCTCTCTCTTCTGTATGTCAGTGTGTATGTGTGTGTTTCTCTCTCTCTTTCTGTATGTCAGTGTGTATGTGTGTGTTTCTCTCTCTCTTTCTGTATGTCAGTGTGTATGTGTGTGTTTCTCTCTCTCTTTCTGTATGTCAGTGTGTATGTGTGTGTTCTCTCTCTCTTTCTGTATGTCAGTGTGTATGTGTGTGTTCTCTCTCTCTCTTTCTGTATGTCAGTGTGTATGTGTGTGTTTCTCTCTCTTTCTGTATGTCAGTGTGTATGTGTGTGTTTCTCTCTCTTTCTGTATGTCAGTGTGTATGTGTGTGTTTCTCTCTCTCTTTCTGTATGTCAGTGTGTATGTGTGTGTTCTCTCTCTCTTTCTGTATGTCAGTGTGTATGTGTGTGTTTCTCTCTCTTTCTGTATGTCAGTGTGTATGTGTGTGTTTCTCTCTCTTTCTGTATGTCAGTGTGTATGTGTGTGTTTCTCTCTCTCTTTCTGTATGTCAGTGTGTATGTGTGTGTTTCTCTCTCTCTTTCTGTATGTCAGTGTGTATGTGTGTGTTTCTCTCTCTCTTTCTGTATGTCAGTGTGTATGTGTGTGTTCTCTCTCTCTCTTTCTGTATGTCAGTGTGTATGTGTGTGTTTCTCTCTCTTTCTGTATGTCAGTGTGTATGTGTGTGTTTCTCTCTCTTTCTGTATGTCAGTGTGTATGTGTGTGTTCTCTCTCTCTTTCTGTATGTCAGTGTGTATGTGTGTGTTTCTCTCTCTCTTTCTGTATGTCAGTGTGTATGTGTGTGTTTCTCTCTCTCTTTCTGTATGTCAGTGTGTATGTGTGTGTTTCTCTCTCTCTTTCTGTATGTCAGTGTGTATGTGTGTGTTTCTCTCTCTCTTTCTGTATGTCAGTGTGTATGTGTGTGTTTCTCTCTCTCTTTCTGTATGTCAGTGTGTATGTGTGTGTTTCTCTCTCTCTTTCTGTATGTCAGTGTGTATGTGTGTGTTTCTCTCTCTCTTTCTGTATGTCAGTGTGTATGTGTGTGTTTCTCTCTCTCTTTCTGTATGTCAGTGTGTATGTGTGTGTTTCTCTCTCTTTCTGTATGTCAGTGTGTATGTGTGTGTTTCTCTCTCTTTCTGTATGTCAGTGTGTATGTGTGTGTTCTCTCTCTCTTTCTGTATGTCAGTGTGTATGTGTGTGTTTCTCTCTCTCTTTCTGTATGTCAGTGTGTATGTGTGTGTTTCTCTCTCTCTTTCTGTATGTCAGTGTGTATGTGTGTGTTTCTCTCTCTCTTTCTGTATGTCAGTGTGTATGTGTGTGTTTCTCTCTCTCTTTCTGTATGTCAGTGTGTATGTGTGTGTTTCTCTCTCTCTTTCTGTATGTCAGTGTGTATGTGTGTGTTTCTCTCTCTCTTTCTGTATGTCAGTGTGTATGTGTGTGTTTCTCTCTCTTTCTGTATGTCAGTGTGTATGTGTGTGTTTCTCTCTCTCTTTCTGTATGTCAGTGTGTATGTGTGTGTTTCTCTCTCTTTCTGTATGTCAGTGTGTATGTGTGTGTTTCTCTCTCTCTTTCTGTATGTCAGTGTGTATGTGTGTGTTTCTCTCTCTCTTTCTGTATGTCAGTGTGTATGTGTGTGTTTCTCTCTCTCTTTCTGTATGTCAGTGTGTATGTGTGTGTTTCTCTCTCTCTTTCTGTATGTCAGTGTGTATGTGTGTGTTTCTCTCTCTCTTTCTGTATGTCAGTGTGTATGTGTGTGTTTCTCTCTCTCTTTCTGTATGTCAGTGTGTATGTGTGTGTTTCTCTCTCTTTCTGTATGTCAGTGTGTATGTGTGTGTTTCTCTCTCTTTCTGTATGTCAGTGTGTATGTGTGTGTTTCTCTCTCTTTCTGTATGTCAGTGTGTATGTGTGTGTTTCTCTCTCTCTTTCTGTATGTCAGTGTGTATGTGTGTGTTTCTCTCTCTCTTTCTGTATGTCAGTGTGTATGTGTGTGTTTCTCTCTCTCTTTCTGTATGTCAGTGTGTATGTGTGTGTTTCTCTCTCTTTCTGTATGTCAGTGTGTATGTGTGTGTTTCTCTCTCTCTTTCTGTATGTCAGTGTGTATGTGTGTGTTTCTCTCTCTCTTTCTGTATGTCAGTGTGTATGTGTGTGTTTCTCTCTCTCTTTCTGTATGTCAGTGTGTATGTGTGTGTTTCTCTCTCTCTTTCTGTATGTCAGTGTGTATGTGTGTGTTTCTCTCTCTTTCTGTATGTCAGTGTGTATGTGTGTGTTTCTCTCTCTCTCTTTCTGTATGTCAGTGTGTATGTGTGTGTTTCTCTCTCTTTCTGTATGTCAGTGTGTATGTGTGTGTTTCTCTCTCTCTTTCTGTATGTCAGTGTGTATGTGTGTGTTTCTCTCTCTCTTTCTGTATGTCAGTGTGTATGTGTGTGTTTCTCTCTTCTCTTTCTGTATGTCAGTGTGTATGTGTGTGTTTCTCTCTCTCTCTTTCTGTATGTCAGTGTGTATGTGTGTGTTTCTCTCTCTCTTTCTGTATGTCAGTGTGTATGTGTGTGTTTCTCTCTCTCTTTCTGTATGTCAGTGTGTATGTGTGTGTTCTCTCTCTCTTTCTGTATGTCAGTGTGTATGTGTGTGTTTCTCTCTCTCTTTCTGTATGTCAGTGTGTATGTGTGTGTTTCTCTCTCTCTTTCTGTATGTCAGTGTGTATGTGTGTGTTTCTCTCTCTCTTTCTGTATGTCAGTGTGTATGTGTGTGTTTCTCTCTCTCTTTCTGTATGTCAGTGTGTATGTGTGTGTTTCTCTCTCTCTTTCTGTATGTCAGTGTGTATGTGTGTGTTCTCTCTCTCTTTCTGTATGTCAGTGTGTATGTGTGTGTTTCTCTCTCTCTTTCTGTATGTCAGTGTGTATGTGTGTGTTTCTCTCTCTCTTTCTGTATGTCAGTGTGTATGTGTGTGTTTCTCTCTCTCTTTCTGTATGTCAGTGTGTATGTGTGTGTTTCTCTCTCTCTTTCTGTATGTCAGTGTGTATGTGTGTGTTTCTCTCTCTTTCTGTATGTCAGTGTGTATGTGTGTGTTTCTCTCTCTCTTTCTGTATGTCAGTGTGTATGTGTGTGTTTCTCTCTCTCTCTTTCTGTATGTCAGTGTGTATGTGTGTGTTTCTCTCTCTTTCTGTATGTCAGTGTGTATGTGTGTGTTTCTCTCTCTTTCTGTATGTCAGTGTGTATGTGTGTGTTTCTCTCTCTTTCTGTATGTCAGTGTGTATGTGTGTGTTTCTCTCTCTTTCTGTATGTCAGTGTGTATGTGTGTGTTTCTCTCTCTTTCTGTATGTCAGTGTGTATGTGTGTGTTTCTCTCTCTCTTTCTGTATGTCAGTGTGTATGTGTGTGTTTCTCTCTCTCTTTCTGTATGTCAGTGTGTATGTGTGTGTTTCTCTCTCTTTCTGTATGTCAGTGTGTATGTGTGTGTTCTCTCTCTCTCTTTCTGTATGTCAGTGTGTATGTGTGTGTTTCTCTCTCTTTCTGTATGTCAGTGTGTATGTGTGTGTTTCTCTCTCTTTCTGTATGTCAGTGTGTATGTGTGTGTTTCTCTCTCTCTTTCTGTATGTCAGTGTGTATGTGTGTGTTTCTCTCTCTTTCTGTATGTCAGTGTGTATGTGTGTGTTTCTCTCTCTCTTTCTGTATGTCAGTGTGTATGTGTGTGTTTCTCTCTCTCTTTCTGTATGTCAGTGTGTATGTGTGTGTTTCTCTCTCTTTCTGTATGTCAGTGTGTATGTGTGTGTTTCTCTCTCTCTTTCTGTATGTCAGTGTGTATGTGTGTGTTTCTCTCTCTTTCTGTATGTCAGTGTGTATGTGTGTGTTTCTCTCTCTTTCTGTATGTCAGTGTGTATGTGTGTGTTTCTCTCTCTCTTTCTGTATGTCAGTGTGTATGTGTGTGTTTCTCTCTCTCTTTCTGTATGTCAGTGTGTATGTGTGTGTTTCTCTCTCTCTTTCTGTATGTCAGTGTGTATGTGTGTGTTTCTCTCTCTTTCTGTATGTCAGTGTGTATGTGTGTGTTTCTCTCTCTCTTTCTGTATGTCAGTGTGTATGTGTGTGTTTCTCTCTCTTTCTGTATGTCAGTGTGTATGTGTGTGTTTCTCTCTCTCTTTCTGTATGTCAGTGTGTATGTGTGTGTTTCTCTCTCTCTTTCTGTATGTCAGTGTGTATGTGTGTGTTTCTCTCTCTTTCTGTATGTCAGTGTGTATGTGTGTGTTTCTCTCTCTCTTTCTGTATGTCAGTGTGTATGTGTGTGTTTCTCTCTCTCTTTCTGTATGTCAGTGTGTATGTGTGTGTTTCTCTCTCTTTCTGTATGTCAGTGTGTATGTGTGTGTTTCTCTCTCTCTTTCTGTATGTCAGTGTGTATGTGTGTGTTTCTCTCTCTTTCTGTATGTCAGTGTGTATGTGTGTGTTTCTCTCTCTCTTTCTGTATGTCAGTGTGTATGTGTGTGTTTCTCTCTCTTTCTGTATGTCAGTGTGTATGTGTGTGTTTCTCTCTCTCTTTCTGTATGTCAGTGTGTATGTGTGTGTTTCTCTCTCTTTCTGTATGTCAGTGTGTATGTGTGTGTTTCTCTCTCTTTCTGTATGTCAGTGTGTATGTGTGTGTTTCTCTCTCTCTTTCTGTATGTCAGTGTGTATGTGTGTGTTTCTCTCTCTTTCTGTATGTCAGTGTGTATGTGTGTGTTCTCTCTCTCTTTCTGTATGTCAGTGTGTATGTGTGTGTTTCTCTCTCTTTCTGTATGTCAGTGTGTATGTGTGTGTTTCTCTCTCTTTCTGTATGTCAGTGTGTATGTGTGTGTTTCTCTCTCTCTTTCTGTATGTCAGTGTGTATGTGTGTGTTTCTCTCTCTCTTTCTGTATGTCAGTGTGTATGTGTGTGTTTCTCTCTCTCTTTCTGTATGTCAGTGTGTATGTGTGTGTTTCTCTCTCTTTCTGTATGTCAGTGTGTATGTGTGTGTTTCTCTCTCTTTCTGTATGTCAGTGTGTATGTGTGTGTTTCTCTCTCTCTTTCTGTATGTCAGTGTGTATGTGTGTGTTTCTCTCTCTCTTTCTGTATGTCAGTGTGTATGTGTGTGTTTCTCTCTCTCTTTCTGTATGTCAGTGTGTATGTGTGTGTTTCTCTCTCTCTTTCTGTATGTCAGTGTGTATGTGTGTGTTTCTCTCTCTTTCTGTATGTCAGTGTGTATGTGTGTGTTTCTCTCTCTCTTTCTGTATGTCAGTGTGTATGTGTGTGTTTCTCTCTCTTTCTGTATGTCAGTGTGTATGTGTGTGTTTCTCTCTCTCTTTCTGTATGTCAGTGTGTATGTGTGTGTTTCTCTCTCTCTCTTTCTGTATGTCAGTGTGTATGTGTGTGTTCTCTCTCTCTTTCTGTATGTCAGTGTGTATGTGTGTGTTTCTCTCTCTTTCTGTATGTCAGTGTGTATGTGTGTGTTTCTCTCTCTCTTTCTGTATGTCAGTGTGTATGTGTGTGTTTCTCTCTCTCTTTCTGTATGTCAGTGTGTATGTGTGTGTTTCTCTCTCTCTTTCTGTATGTCAGTGTGTATGTGTGTGTTTCTCTCTCTTTCTGTATGTCAGTGTGTATGTGTGTGTTTCTCTCTCTTTCTGTATGTCAGTGTGTATGTGTGTGTTTCTCTCTCTCTTTCTGTATGTCAGTGTGTATGTGTGTGTTTCTCTCTCTCTTTCTGTATGTCAGTGTGTATGTGTGTGTTTCTCTCTCTCTTTCTGTATGTCAGTGTGTATGTGTGTGTTCTCTCTCTCTCTTTCTGTATGTCAGTGTGTATGTGTGTGTTTCTCTCTCTTTCTGTATGTCAGTGTGTATGTGTGTGTTCTCTCTCTCTTTCTGTATGTCAGTGTGTATGTGTGTGTTTCTCTCTCTTTCTGTATGTCAGTGTGTATGTGCGTGTTTCTCTCTCTCTTTCTGTATGTCAGTGTGTATGTGTGTGTTTCTCTCTCTCTTTCTGTATGTCAGTGTGTATGTGTGTGTGTTTCTCTCTCTCTCTCTTTCTGTATGTCAGTGTGTATATGTGTGTTTCTCTCTCTCTTTCTGTATGTCAGTGTGTATGTGTGTGTTTCTCTCTCTTTCTGTATGTCAGTGTGTATGTGTGTGTTTCTCTCTCTCTCTTTCTGTATGTCAGTGTGTATGTGTGTGTTTCTCTCTCTTTCTGTATGTCAGTGTGTATGTGTGTGTTTCTCTCTCTCTTTCTGTATGTCAGTGTGTATGTGTGTGTTTCTCTCTCTTTCTGTATGTCAGTGTGTATGTGTGTCTCTTAGTTTGTGTGTTCTGTGCTCAGCCGTGCGAGAAGCCCTGTCAGGCTTGTCTGTGTGTTGGACTTAGGCAGCAGAGGGAGCATGGTTCTGGACTGGGGATCAATCGATCGATGTTTGTGTGTGGATGGGTGGGTGGGGAAGGGGGTGGAATGTTCCAATCATGTCCAAGGAACAATGGAGCATGGGAATTAAGCCCCATCAGAGAGGTTGGGTTAAATGCGGAAGACACATTTCAGTTGAAGTCATTCAATTGTACATTTTTAAATCGTACCCTTTGCCTTTCACTGAGCTCTCACTTACTAATTTGATGAGTGGCGACGCCCGTTCGTCTGTCTGAAGAGCACAATGTTAGAACAGTTAGCTGGAAGCCAAAAAAGAAAAATTAAACATCAGTCAAACCACAATGCATTATATAATACAACATCTTGTTTGATTGTGTGATGACAGCTGTAGATTTTGATGCCATTTTGGAACCAATGATGGCCCTGATGTGACTGGAAGCTGAATGTCATTAATATGACATGACACCTGGCTGGGCTTTTAAAGTTTTTACTGGTGATGTTCTCACTTTGGGGCTTTTCAGACAAAGGCTTTGATGTGAAAGTCATTAAGCTGAGTATGGGTGAGAAGAATGTACGTTCTTCCTGCTTATCCTTTAATACATTCCATCTGTTCACTGCTGGAGGTTTGATGTGGTTTAAATGTACCATACTACTGTAGGCAGGATGATCGTTTAGCTACAGTAAGTGGGAGACAAAACATCCACCAAACATCCACCTCAGTTTACTAAATGTAGAGAGAAAGAGACTCAGAAATTGCAAATGCAACATTCAGATCTTCTTTGGTTAGATATTTGTGACTGACCGGCTCCAATCGGTCTTATGTAGCAATTTTTTTTTTTTTTTTTTTTTTTTTTACATTGGATAAAAGTAGAGACTACTAAACGGTATATCAAACACTGCATTTTTGAAGAACAATGGGAATGTAATTCTGCTTTGAAAGTTGCTAAACTTGTGAACTCACTTTTGAGAAAAGGACCTTTGAATGTTTTGGAACCTACTGGAGAGCTCTCCTTTGTCTACACCCATTCAGCATTGTTCACACCCTCTTAAGCCTTAGCCCCACCCATCTCTTTTAAGGTTTCACATGTGAGGTCATGTGCATAGACGGTGCGTAGTGTATTAAAGATTAAGACTAAAAGTGGTAGTAGCCTACAATAAGGAAAAATTCCAGGTAAACAGAAAGTGTCCAGATAAAAATATTTTATAAATATTAGATGACGCTTACCCAGACACACATGTCTAAATTGATGGGGTCATGTGAAAGAAATGCTGTAACCCCCAGCCACATCCAGTGGTGGAAAAAGTACTAAATTGTCATACATGAGTAAAAGTATAAATCATTTCAAATTCCTTATATTAAACCAGATGGCACAATTTTCTTTTATTTTCTTTAATTTCTTTTTGACGGATAACCAGGGGCACACTCCAACACTCAAACATCATTTACAAACGAAGCATTTGTGTTTAGTGAATCTGCCAGATCAGATGCAGTAGAGATGACCAGGCATGTTCTCTTTATAAGTGTGTGAATTGGACAATTTTCCTGTCAAAATGTAACGAGTACTTTTGGGTGTCAGGGAAAATATATGGAGTAAAAAGTACATCATTTTTTTTCGGAATGTAGTGAAGTAAAAGTAAAAGTTTCCAAAAATATAAATAGTAATGTACAGATACTGAAGTACTTTACACCACTGCCCAAATACCTTCACACAATTAGCATACTTTATATACTGTTACACACTTATCACATAGTATACCATACATAAGTTAAGGCCATATAACCTGAGTTGAAACCTGAGTGAGGTGCACATGTACAGTACATAAACAGATGCATGCGCCATATATTTATGTGGTGGACACTTGATACGGTCACATGATATTGTTGTGGTATGTCACAAAATCATGTTACGACCACACATATCAATATTCATTTTATATATCAATATTTTGTTTAGTCTTGCTAAGTGTATGGGGTCTCTACAGAAGGTGTAAGCGGTACAGCCAAATGGTTACTTGCATAGTAGCAATATCCGAAATAGATAGTGTCAACATAAATAACATATACAGTATGTACAAGAACAATATCAATAATGATATCAGTGATAGACGAGGTAGCTGTATGCATACAATCAGGGGTAAAGTGGCTGAGCAGCAGGATAAATAGTATCAGCAACGTATGGCGTGTGTGTTAGGAGAGAGTCATTTGAATAGAATCATTGCAGATAGTGCTGATGACTGTTCCGTCCGAACCACGCATGAACAAGGGTATCTATATTCAGAGAGCCTGTTTCTGTCCTGCCCCTAATCTTCTCAAAAAGATACGTTTGTCTAGCTGGGTCCAGTCCAGGTGGTGCTTGTACAGGCAGACCATCTATGGGAGGAAGGATGTCAGCGTTGCGCAGCAGATGAAACCTGGTCCCGACAGTCCGAATGCTCCTTGGCGAACAACAACACCAGGCTCCAGAGCATTGAAGCTGTAAAACAGGGAATACAAAAAAAAAATCTGAAGACATTACAACATCAACTCACCTCCCAAGTTTAGATAAGAAGAGTAACCTCATACAATGCAATGAAAATGATATTCACCTGAAGTGCTGGTACTGCTTGATCTGTAGCAGTGGCCTGAAGTACGGAGTCAGGTGTTGTTGCCAGCCATAGCTTTTATTGATCAGAAATGTAAATCAATGAAACACTTCTTCAGACAACATTTTCACAATGTTCATCTCCTTTACTTACAGTAACCCGTCAAACGTTTCTACACACCTACTCATTCAAGGGTTTTTCTTTATTTTTACTATTTTCTACATTGTAAAATAATAGTGAATAGTGAAGACATCAAAACTATGAAATAACACATATGGAATCATGAAGTAAGCAAAATAGTGTTAAATAAATAAAGATTTTAGATTCTTCAAAGTAGCCTCCCTATGCCTTGATGACAGCTTTGCACATTCTTGGGATTCTCTCAACCAGATTCACCTGGAATGCTTTTCCAGTAGTCTTGAAGGAGTTCCCACATATCCTGAGCACTTGTTAGCTGCTGTTCCTTCACTCTACGGTCCAACTCATCCCAAACCATCTCAATTGGGTTGAGGTCAGGAGATTGTGGAGGCCAGGTCATCTGATTGAGCACTTCATCACTCTCCTTCTTGGTCAAATAGCCCTTACACAGCTTGGAGGTGTGTTGGGTCATTGCCCTGTTGAAAAACAAATAATAGTCCCACTAAGCGCAAACCAGATGGGATGGCGTATTTCTGCAGAATGCTATGGTAGCCATGCAGTGTCACCAGCAAAGCACCCCCACACCATCTCCATGCTTCACGGTGGGAACCACACACACAGAGATTTTCCGTTCACCTACTCTGCGTCTCACAAAGACATGGCGGTTGAAACCAAAAATCTCAAATTTGGACTAATCAGACCAAAGAGAGATTTCCACCGGTTTAATGTCCATTGCTCATGTTTCTTGGCCCAAGCAAGTCTCTTCTTCTCATTGGTGTCCTTTAGTAGTGTTTCTTTTGCAGCAATTCGACCATGAAGGCCTGATTCACGCAGTCTCCTCTGAACAGTTGATGTTGAAATGTGTCTGTTACTTGAACTCTGTGAGGCATTTATTTGGGCTGCAATTTCTGAGGCTGGTAACTCGAATGAACTTATCCTCTGTAGCAGCGGTAACTCTGGGTCTTCCTTTCCTGTAGCGGTCCTCATGAGAGCCAGTTTCATCTTAGCGCATTATGTTTTTTGCGACTGTACTTGAAGAAACTTTCAAAGTTCTTGAAATGTTTTCGTATTGACTGACCTTCATGTCTTAAAGTAATGATGGACTGTTGTTTCTCTTTGCTTATTTGAGCTGTTTTTGCCATAATATGGACTTGGTATTTTACCAAATAGGGCTGTCTTCTTTATACCACACCTACCTTGTCACAGCACAATTGATTGGCTCAAACACGTTAAGAAGGAAAGAAATTCCACAAATTAACTTTTAACCCCTGTGCGGCCTCCGTCCCGTATCCTATCGCCATTAGCATAACAAAATGTAATATTTTTTTTCTTCGTTTTATAGATACACCTCTCCTGAATCGAACCACGCTGTCCGATTTCAAAAAGGCTTTACAGCAAAAGCAAAACATTAGATTATGTTAGAGGAGTATATCGTAAAAGTAGCCACATAGCCATTTTCCGACCAACCACATGCATCACAAATAACCAAAAAACAGCTAAATGCAGCACTAACCTTTGACAATCTTCATCAGATGACACACCTAGGACATCATGTTACACAATACATGCATTATTTTGTTCGATAAAGTTCATATTTATATATAAAAACAGCATTGTACATCGGTGCGTAACGTTGACTAACTATTTTCCCTCAAATGCATCCGATGAAACAGCGCTACAATTTACTAAATTACTATTCGAAAAGATTTTTAAAATGTAATATTGTCATTCTAAGATTTATAGATGAATATCTCTTGAAAGCACCTGTAATGCCAGATTTAAAAATAACTTTACTGGGTAATCACACTTTGCGATAAAAGGGGATGCGATACTCAGAACAATAGGCTAGCAATAGCAATAGGCTAGCCATCTTGGAACAATCACATATCAAATCTAGTCTTGTATACTATTGTCAATAATCCCTTACCTTTGATTATCTTCATCCTTAGGCACTTCCAGGAATCCCAGGTCCACAACAAATGTATTTTCGTTCGAAAAAGTTCATCCTTTATGTTCCATTAGCTTGTTGTTGTTAGCGCGTTCTGAAGGCTGCACCAAAAGTTCCGACGTGCGCGGGGCTACTCTTTCAACAAAATGCATTTTTTTCTTATTTAGGTTCATTCAAACATGTCAAACGTTGTATAACATAAATCTTTAGGGCCTTTTTCAACCAGAGCTCCAATAAGATTCGAGGGGGACGATTGCATTGTGTTTCAAAACATTTCGAAAGGGGAGGGTAACCAGGGGCGCCGGCGTCATAATGGTGATGGCCCTCTCCGTGTGACCACGTTCCACAGCGTGTCATTCTGTCAGTTTTCACAGTAGGAGACTCAAATCACTTTGTAAAGACTGAGGACATCTAGTGGAAGCAATAGGAAGTGCTCAATGAACCATAGCTCACGGTGTGATTAATAGGCAACGTGATGAAGTTGAGTTCGCAATTCAGAATTCCACTTCCTGTTTCGATCTGTCTCGGGGTTTTGACTGCCATATGAGTTCTGTTATACTCACAGACACCATTCAAACAGTTTTAGAAACTTTAGGGTGTTTTCTATCCAAATCTACTAATTATATGCATATCCTAGCTTCTGAGTTTGAGTAGTAGGCCGTTTAAAATGGGCACCATTTTTTTTCTAAATGCGCTGTGGTGCCCCCTATCCTAGGCGACCGTCAAGAGGTTAACCTCTATGGGCTAGGTGGGACGCTTGCGTCCCACCTACGTAACAGCCACTGCCAGCCTGTGGCGCGATTTTCAAAACCTTAAAAATCCTATTACTTCAATTTCTCAAACATAAGACTATTTTACAGCTATTTAAAGACAAGACTCTCGTTAATCTAACCACACTGTCCGATTTCAAAAAGGCTTTACAACGAAAGCAAAACATTAGATTATGTCAGCAGAGTACCAAGCCAGAAATAATCAGACACCCATTTTTCAAGCCAGCATATAATGTCACCAAAACCCAGAAGACAGCTAAATGCAGCACTCACCTTTGATGATCTTCATCAGATGACAACCCTAGGACATTATGTTATACAATACATGCATGTTTTGTTCAATCAAGTTCATATTTATATCAAAAACCAGCTTTTTACATTAGCATGTGACGTTCAGAACTAGCATACCCCCCGCAAACTTCCGGGGAATTCGCTAACATTTTACTAAATTACTCACGATAAACGTTCACAAAAAGCATAACAATTATTTTAAGAATTATAGATACAGACCTCCTCTATGCACTCGATATGTCCGATTTTAAAATAGCTTTTTGGTGAAAGCACATTTTGCAATATTCTAAGTACATAGCCCAGGCATCACGGGCTCGCTATTTAGACACCCGGCAAGTTTAGCACTCACCATAATCATATTTACTATTATAAAAGTTTGATTACCTTTTGTTGTCTTCGTCAGAATGCACACCCAGGACTGCTACTTCAATAACAAATGTTGGTTTGGTCCAAAATAATCCATCGTTATATCCGAATAGCGGCGTTTTGTTCGTGCGTTCCAGACACTATCCGAAATAGTGAAGAAGTGTCGCGCGCATGGCGCAATTCGTGACAATAAAATTCTAAATATTCCATTACCGTACTTCGAAGCATGTCAACCGCTGTTTAAAATCAATTTTTACGACATTTTTCTCGTAGAAAAGCGATAATATTCCGACAGGGAATCTCCTTTTCGGCAAACAGAGGAAAAAATCCCAAAGGCGGGGGCGGTCGGGTCACGCGCATAAGCCCAGTGTCCCTTGATCGGCCACTTGAGAAAGGCGATAATGTGTTTCAGCCTGGGGCTGGAATGACGACATTC
The DNA here is from genome assembly GCF_965601325.2 of Salmo salar. Taxonomy (NCBI): domain Eukaryota; kingdom Metazoa; phylum Chordata; class Actinopteri; order Salmoniformes; family Salmonidae; genus Salmo; species Salmo salar. Next base: position 51,788,515 of record NC_138307.1, read on the forward strand.
TGTTTTTTCCCGGGCTTTGAGCGCCTATGGACGACGTGGGAAGTGTCACGTTAGAGCAGAGATCCTTAGTAATTGATAGAGATGGAAAAGAAGTTCAAGAAATGGTCAGACAGGCCACTTCCTGTAAAGGAATCTCTCAGGTTTTGACCTGCCATTTGAGTTCTGTTATACTCACAGACACCATTCAAACAGTTTTAGAAACTTTAGGGTGTTTTCTATCCATATGTAATAAGTATATGCATATTCTAGTTACTGGGTAGGAGTGGTAACCAGATTAAATCGGGTATGTTTTTTATCCAGCCGTGTCAATACTGCCCCCTAGCCCAACAGGTTAACAAGGCACACCTGTTAATTGAAATGCATTCCAGGTGACTACCTCATGAAGCTGGTTGAGAGAATGCCAAGCGTGTGCAAAGCTGTCATCAAGGCAAAGGGTGGCTACTTTGAAGAATATCAAATATATTTTGATTTGTTTAAGACTTTTTTGGTTACTACATGATTCCATATGTGTTATTTCTTAGTTTTGATGTCTTCACTATTCTACAATGTAGAAAATAGTACAAATTAAGAAAAACTCTTGAATGAGTAGGTGTTCCAAAACATTTGACCCGTAATGTATACATGTATGCAGTTCCCCCAAAATGTTTTTCAGAATATCAGATTGCCTGGCGGGGTTTAGCTGTAAACTCCAGTATTATTAACCATCTATAATTATCTCATGCTATCTACACATCTCCCAGGATGGCGCTGGAGGGTAGGGCTGCCATCTTATTGGCTCTCAACCAATCATGCTATTTTGTTTGTTTTTTCGTGTTGTTCATAACTTGTTTTGTACATAATGTTGCTGCTACCGTCTCTTATGACCAAAAAAAGCTTTTGGACATCAGAACTGGGATTATTCACCTCAAATTGGACAAGGAGTTCTTCTTCAATGAGTCGGACGTGAGGGATATACTACAGACACCCGACCAGGCCCCAATCCCTGTGATTCGCTGGAGAAGAAAACAGAGATTTCGAGGCCTTGCGAGGATCAGGCGACGATTGGCTAATCTGCCCTTGCCTTCCGTTCTGCGAGCAAACGTTTAATCACCGGAAAATAAATGGGACGAACTGAAAGCACGTATATCCTTCCAACGGGACATTAAAACTGTAATATCTTATGTTTCACCGAGTAGGGGGTTAGACGATGACATTAAGAACATACAGCTGGTGAGGTATACACTCTATCGTCAAGACAAAACAGCAGCCTCTGGTAAGACACGGGGCGGGGGCCTATGCATTTATGTAAACAACAGCTGGTGCACGATATCTAAGGGAGTCTCAAGGTTTTGCTCGCCTGAGGTAGAGTATCTCATGACAAGCTGTGGACCACACTATCTACCTAGAGAGTTTTCATCTGTATTTTTCGTAGCTGTCTACATACCACCACAGAGTGAGGTTGGCACTAAAATCGCACTAAATGAGCTGTATTCCGCCATAAGCAAACAGGAAAACACTCATCCAGAGGCGGCGCTACTAGTGGCCGGTGACTTTAATGCAGGGGAAATTAAATCAGTTTTATCGAATTTCTATCAGCATGTTAAATGTGCAACCAGAGGGAAAACAATTCTAGACCACCTTTACTCCACACACAGAGACGTGTACAAAGCTCTCCCTTGACCTCCATTTGGCAAATCTGACCATAACTATATCCTCCTGATTCCTGCTTACAAGCAAAAATTAAATCAGGAAGCACCAGTGACTCGATCTATAAAAAAGTGGTCAGATGAAGCAGATGCTAAACTACAGGACTGTTTTGCTAGCACAGACTGGAATATGTTCCGGAATTCTTCCGATGACATTGAGGAGTACACCACATCAGTCACTGGCTTTATCAATAAGTACATCGAGGACGTCATCCCCACAGTGACTGTAGGTACATACCCCAACCAGAAGCCATGGATTACAGGCAACATTTGCACTGAGCTAAAGGGTAGAGCTGCTGCTTTCAAGGATCGGAACGCTAACCTGGAAGCTTATAAGAAATCCCGCTATGCCCTCCGACGAACCATCAATCAGGCAAAGCATCAATACAGGACTAAGATCGAATCGTACTACACCGACTCTGATGCTCGTTGGCTGTGGCAAGGCTTGCAAACTATTACAAACCGCAAAGGGAAGCACAGCCCGAGAGCTGCCCAGTGACACAAGCCTACCAGACGACCTAAATAACTTCTATGCTCGCTTCGAGGCAAGTAACACTGAAACATGCATGAGAGGATCAGCTGTTCCAGATGACTGTGTGATCACGCTCTCCGCAGCCGATGTGAGTAAGACCTTTAAACAGGTCAACATTCACAAGGCCGCTCTGCCAGACGGATTACCAGGACGTGTTCCCCCGAGCATGCACTGACCAATTAGCAAGTGTCTTCACATACATTTTCAACCTCTCCCTGTCTGAGTCTGTAATACCAACATGTTTCAAGCAGACCAGCATAGTCCCTGTGCCCATGAACACTAAGGTAACCTGCCTAAATGACTACCGACCAGTAGCACTCACGTCTGTAGCCATGAAATGCTTTGAAAGGCTGGTCATGGCTCACATCAACACCATTATCCCAGAAACCCTAGACCCACTCCAATTTGCATACCGCACCAACATATCCACAGATGATGCAATCTCTATTGCGTTCCACACTGCCTTTTCCCACCTGGACATAAGAAACACCTATGTGAGGATGCTATTCATTGACTACAGGTCAGCGTTCAACTCCATAGTGCCCTCAAAACTCATCACTAAGCTAAGGACCCTGGGACTAAACACCTCCCTCTGCAACTGGATCTTAGACTTCCTGACCGGCTGCCCCCAGATGGTAAGGGTAGATAGCAACACATCCGCCACGCTGATCCTCAACACGGGGGCCCCTCAGGGGTGCATGCTCAGTCCCCTCCTGTACTCCCTGTTCGCGCATGACTGCACGGCCAGGCACAACTCCAACACCACCATTAAGTTTGCTAATGACACAACAGTGGTAGGCCTGATCACCGACAACGATCAGACAGCCTATAGGGAGGAGGTCAGAGACCTGACCGTGTGGTGCAAGGACTACTACCTCTCCCTCAACGTGATCAAGACTAAGGAGATGATTATGGACTACAGGAAAAGGAGGACTGAGCACGCCCCCATTCTCATTGAAGGGGCTGTAGTGGAGAAGGTTGAGAGCTTCAAGTTCCTTGGCGTCCACATCACCAACAAACTAACATGGTCCAAGCACACCAAGCCAGTTGTGACGAGGGCACAACAAAACCTATTCTCTCTCAGGAGACTGAAAAGATTTGGCATGGGTCCTCAGATCCTCAAAAGGTTTTTACAGCTGCACCATTGAGAGTATTCTGATGGGTTGCATCACTGCCTGGTATGGCAACTGCTCTGCCTCCAACCGCAAGTCACTACAGAGGGTAGTGCATACAGCCCAGTACATCACTGGGGCCAAGCTTCCTGCCATCCAGGACCTCTATACCAGGCGGCGTCAGAGGAAGACCCTAAAAATGGTCAAAGACTCCAGCCACCCTAGTCATAGACTGTTGTCTCTGCTACCGCATGGCAAGCGATACCGGAGTGCCAAGTCTAGGTCCAAGAGGCTTCTAAACATCTTCTACCCCCAAGCCATAAGACTCCTGAACATCTCATTTAAATGGCTTCCCAGACTATTTGCATCCCCCCACACGCTGCTGCTACTCTCTGTTATTATCTAAGCATAGCCACTTTAATAACTCTACCTACATGTACATATTACCTCAGTTACCTCGACACCGGTGCCCCTGCACATTGACACATTGACTCTATACCGGTACCCCCTGAATATAGCCCCTCTGTTGTTATTTACTGCTGCTCTTTAATTATTTGTTATTCTTATCTCTTGCTTTTTTTTAGGTATTTTCTTAAAACTGCATTGTTAGTTAAGGGCTTGTAAAGTAAGCATTTCACTGTAAAGTCTACACACCTGTTGTATTCTGCGCATTTGACAAATAAAATTTGATTTTGATTTGATTTGTTCTCCTGCTCGTTGTGTCTCAGCCGTTCTGAGCTGGAAATCAGCTCCTTTGTTTTAATTGCAGAGACAGTGCCGCATGGATCCACACACGCGCACTACTGTAACCAGGGATTGGCAAAAATTGCAAAATACAATTACAAAATACAGATACAAAAGGCCATAAAGATCAACGTATCAAAATAAACTATAATTTTTTTTTATTTTGTAATGTATATAATTAAAATACATCTATTTGAACTACAAAATACAAAAATACATTTGCAAGCACCCGGCCCAAACAGCAACCACTTTCTCAGTAACGGTTACAGAAACGTTTTACTTACTATGACGGTGATATGTTGTTGTTGTTTATCAACCTTAGTTGAGAAATTCACTCTGGGTAAGAGTGTCTGCTAAATGACCAAAATGTGTATGTAAAAATGAATATACCAAAATGAACTGCAAAGCACAATGGGTATTATTATTGGCCTTGTTTCGGGGTGGAGCTTATTAAAATAATACTCTGCATGTTTCAGTTGTTAATTTTTACATGAACATGTTTTTTAAATTTAGCAGATGCTCTTGTCACACCATAGTGCTATCAGACTTCTGATACCAATGCAGGGTGAAAGGGGGGGGGCACAAAATGTGAACCGCTATAATGGTAATGAAAATGATGTGTAGTTCAGTGTAGTTCAGCCAAGTCTAATTCAAATGACAAAATATTCAGAAGTAATTAAAATATGTATTTCAAATACGTATAACAGAAATACTGCCCAACTCTGGCTCTAAGGGGCTATGCAGCCACATGCAGGAACGCCATTTATTATTACAATTAGGGTTGAAAGTTTAGACATTTCTAGCATATACTGACCTCATTGTTATATGAGAAGTCGATATGAAATGAAAAATGCATCACTCGTCAAGTTTTAATACTTTACTTACAAAAAAAATGTGTAAGACGAAAATGTTTGATAAAATCCGGACTGTGCTTAATAAGTGCTGAGTGTACCCTTTAAACCCCCTAAGGTCGATGTCCGCGCCCCCACGGAAATCTAATTAAGTATAATAAAAAATCCACATAAACATCTTTCAGTTCAACCTACATTGGATGTGTCTCAATCCACCTCATCCGCCGATGTCGCACCCCCGCATCTGCGGTGAAAGGTGACAGAGTCAGAGCAGCGTTTGTCAGACCATGAGACATCCCGAAAATCTGTCTTCTCGATAAATCGTCTGTAGCGTCCGGATGGGTTGGCCTACAAATTCTCACAAACAGGAACACATTTTTCTCTACGACCCCCACAAGGGTCTTGGGACTCATCTGAAGTCGGTACAGCCGATCTGCCAGCTTCTGTCTGTAGCATCTGAACAGTTTGGGCTACACACTAATATAACCCTTATGTGTAAAGGTGAGACCCACAGGCCTCACAAGACTTATCTGAAGGTCCCCTGGTACCAGTTGAAAAAATGTATGAAAGTATATATGGAGACTGTTTAATGGCAAAAATATGGGGTTAAATACATATATAAAATGTTTCCTGATCTTTCTTATATCTCTCAGACATAGGGCAGACACTTCAGAACAAACTTCCTTTACATATTTTTGGGGGACTATCTGTTGTTCCATGTAGTGAATCTGCTATTCAATGCGTTTGTATGGGCTTGTCACGTGTGCTCCCTCTCCGGCCTCTAGGTCACCAGGCTGCTCGCTATGGCGCACACCTGTCACCATCGTTACGCACACCTGCGCATAATGACACTCACCTGGACTCCATCACCTCCTTGATTACCTGCCCTTTATATGTCACCCCCTTTGGTTTCTTCCCCAGTCATCAATGTTCCCGTTTCATGTTGGTGCGCTGTTTGTGTTTCTTGTTTTGTTCATTTATTTATGAAATGTATTCACTCCCTGAACTTGCTTCCCGACTCGCAGCATACATCGTTACAGGGCTAATAGCAGTAAGGCCCCAAATAATTTCTCAAATCATTTATGTATGTATTTTTGTGGTACTTCAAGGGGTCTTAAAACTCTAAATCAAATAGGTAAATGATCCTTGGTATGACGTTCTTAAAACAATTCCATACAGCTTAGTAGAACCCCAACAGTTTAGACAGGGCTGTCACAGCTGTCGTGGAAGAGAGAATGGGACCAAGGCGCAGCGGATTGCGTGCTCAACATATTTATTTATAATAAATGCGAACACCACGGAAAAACAATAAACAAACTAACGACAGGAACAGAGAAGCAGGCTCAACAAAAGCAGTGCTCTCAAACAACTACCCACAAGTCACAAACAAAACACACACCTATTTATAGGACTCACAATCAGAGGCAACTAGAAACACCTGCCTCCAATTGAGAGTCCAGCACCCAACCTACACATAGAAAAACTACCCTAGAATATACACATAGAAAAACAAACATAGACCAGTGACAAAAAAACCCGTAATACATAAATAAACTACCCTCTGCCACGTCCTGACCAAACTACAATAACAAAATATCCTCTATACTGGTCAGGACGTGACAGTACCCCCCCCCAAAGGTGCAGACCCCGGATGCACCTACACAAAACACAGAAAACCCCCAAAACAAACAGAAAAATCCCCCTAAACTAAAGGGAGTGAAGGGAGGGTGGCTGCCGTCAACGACGGCACTGTGCTACACCCCCCCTCCCCAACCCACCTATATCGGAGGCGGCTCAGGTGCGGGACGTGGACCCCGCTCCACCCTCCCGGGCGACCCTGACTTCGCCCGGCTGGCAGGCGATTCTTGCTGCGCCCGGCTGGCGGGCGGCGATGGCTGCGCCCGGCTGGCCGGCGGCCCTGGCGGCTCCCGGCAGGCCGGCGGCCCTGGCGGCTCCCGGCTGGCCGGCGGCCCTGGCGGCTCCCGGCTGGCCGGCGGCCCTGGCGGCTCCAGGCTGGCCGGCGGCCCTGGCGGCTCCAGGCTGGCCGGCGGCTCTGGCGGCTCCAGACTGGCGAGGCTGGGCTGACGCACTAGAAGCCTGATGCGTGGGGCAGGATGTGCCAGTCTGGGCACATGCACCTCAGGGCTAGTGCGGGGAGCGGGAACAGGCCGAGTCGGACTGGGTTGACGCACTAGAAGCCTGATGCGTGGGGCTGGTACTGGACGTGCCAGCCGGGCGAAGTCAGGGTCGCCCGGGAGGGTGGAGCGGGGTCCACGTCCCGCACCTGAGCCGCCTCCGATATAGGTGGGTTGGGGAGGGGGGGTGTAGCACAGTGCCGTCGTTGACGGCAGCCACCCTCCCTTCCCTCCCTTTAGTTTAGGGGGATTTTTCTGTTTGTTTTGGGGGTTTTCTGTGTTTTGTGTAGGTGCATCCGGGGTCTGCACCCAACCTACACATAGAAAAACTACCCTAGAATATACACATAGAAATACAAACATAGACCAGTGACAAAAAAAAACGTAATACATAAATAAACTACCCTCTGCCACGTCCTGACCAAACTACAATAACAAAATATCCTCTATACTGGTCAGGACGTGACAAGGGCTTAGACTCTGATGGGTTATTAAACCCATGGGTGTTCCAAATGAGCCCAGCTATTAAATCATCCATTTTAATTCATTTACAAATGTTCAAAAGTTACATACTGACATTTCTTTTGTAAAATGCAATTATATTAATCTCCCTAAAGGTATTAAAAATAAATAGATCATTACTATTCATCATCAAAGTAGCACTCATAACAGGGGGATGTCCAATCGTATCCGCAGAGATCAATGTGGCTTTTGTTCTTACCAGCCATTGGACACCTGATTCAACTAATCATAGACTTCAACCAGGACATGATTCGTTGAATCAGGTGTGTTATTGCTTGGTTAGAACACAACCCTGCACCCACACCGGCCCTCTGTGGATAAGAAGCCGTGCGACAAAGACCATAACAGACACAACTTTCAATGAATTATCTGAAAGCTGATTCACATGTGCTGTACTGCTATTGTTTTTAATTTGTTCAACGCCTTCCTAACGCCGATCTGAAAAAGCTCCCTCTCTACTGTGTATTAAAATGGTACAGGTCATGGACCAAAAAACAGAATCACATGAATGAAAGACAACAGTGCAGCAATAATCATATTCTTGTCCCTCATTTGTTTGCATTCTTGTCCACCACTTTTAGGTCTTCTATCCCAGATATCCCTCCCTCAACCTTGATCTTATTCTTCTCTCTCTGCGTTAACAACTACCAAACGTGTTGGAGAGAGTACAGAGGTTTATAATATTGGTAAAGGCACCATGTCTAGATGCATAATATGCATCACTGTAGTTTTTGGGTGTTTTAGTTAACTTAAATCTGAACAAAGAAACATATTTATGCTCATGTTCATTGAATATTAGGGATTTATGGTGACAAATAAAGAATAGCAAAGTCTATTCATAAAATATTTAAAAACCAATGGTTTGGGGTATAAATATACACTATAGACTACAATATTTTGCAAAGTTAAAATGTATTATATTGAACAATATTGGTGTATTGTCATTTACATCCTGTATAGAGGGAGTGCTTCTTGTGCTGCTGCACACCTGGGATAAATGTAAGAAAAAAACATGGAACTGTTCATTTAACAGTAAAATAAGACAAATAGCTTTTAAAAATGTAAACTGTGAATGCCTGAAATATATTATGTTGTTATAGTTCACTAAGTTATGTTGCTACTGTGTGAATGTCACATGCAGGCACTACTGCTAGCATAACAAACCCATCTTTTCAATTGAAACAAAATAGTAATGAATGCTCATGAAATATGCTATCATCTGAGTATTTCAGCACTCATCTGAGGAGGTACAAAAAGTATCTGAGGGTAGCCTCAACACCAAAGCTTTTTAGCAGGTCTGAAATTGGCCAGTACTGGGAACTAACTTAATAATACAACTTCTGGTTTAGTTGAATTAGTTGAACCATTAAACAGCAGAAAATGTGTTGTTTTTTAGTTTTTTATTTGAATCCAAAGATGGAAGTGGGCTTAATGTACGCTTACCCTAATCTTCCCAAAGCTCCTTTCAGATGGTCCTTTATAGAAGACCTAATTGGGATCCGGGGGCACTCACAATACTATCCTGACTTTCATCACTCGTGAGTATGCATACCCAATGTCACCCTAGTGCCCTATATAGGGAAGTAGTGCACTATGTAGGGAACAGGGCGGCATTTGGGATGCAGGCATGGTGTGTTGTTCTCATCCATAACCTAGCAAAGAGTATTGTCAGTTAGAGTCAAGGGTAAAGGCCCTGTAACCAGCGCTCTCTTTGAACCAGTCATTAACCACCACCGTGCTGCTCTCCTCTTTCACGGCGTAAATGATTATTTCACTAATTCATAAATAAGATCAAAATATCCAGATGTCATCAGGAAATGGAATCCTGTAGATATTCAGAGTGCTGTTTTTGTTCAGGCAGGTGCAAGGTGGCCAAGTAAGTGTGTGTGCGTGTGCGTGTGTTTGTGTGTGTGTCTGTATCAAAAACAAACAATCAAATCAAATCAAAGTTTATTTGTCACGTGTGCAGAATACAACAGGTGTAGACCTTACAGTAGGCGGGGCTTTACCTAGCAAAGACTTATAGATGACCTGGAGCCAGTGGGTTCGGCGACGAATATGAAGCGAGGGCCAGTCAAAGAGAGCATACAGGTCGCAGTGTTGGGTAGTATATGGGGCTTTGGTGACAAAATGGATGGCACTGTGATAGACTGCATCAAATCAAATCAAAGTTTATTTGTCATGTGCGGCGAATATAACAGGACCTTACAGTGAAATGCTTACTTACAGGCTCTAACCAATAGTGCAAAAAAGGTATTAGGTGAACAATAGGTAAGTAAAGAAATAAAACAACAGTAAAAAGACAGGCTATATACAGTAGCGCGGCTATAAAAGTAGCGAGGCAACATACAGACACCGGTCAGTCAGGCTGATTGAGGTAGTATGTTCATGTAGATATGGTTAAAGTGACTATGCACATATGATGAACAGAGAGTAGTAGTAGCGTAAAAGAGGGGTTGGCAGGTGGTGGGTGGCGGGACACAATTCAGATAGCCCGGTTAGCCAATGTGCGGGAGCACTGGTTGGTCGGGCCAATTGAGGCAGTATGTACATGAATGTATAGTTAAAGTGACTATGCATATATGTTAAACAGAGAGTAGCAGCAGTGTAAAAAGAGGGGTTGGGGGGGTAGCCATTTGATTACCTGTTCAGGAGTCTTATGGCTTGGGGGTAACACATTGGTGCACTCTCAGTATAAGTGAGAGTTTATGTGGTGCTTTTTGGATTGAGACCATAATTAAAACAAAACGTGTCAAACGTGTGTGCGTGTGTGTGCGTGTGTGCGTGTCTATAGTTGTGCACATTTTTTGCACGTGTGCAGGGGTGCGTTTGTGTGTGTGAACTTGGCACCCATCCAGCCAGTCCACAACGATAACAGGGAGATAAAGTGTTACTTGTCATCCTTGTCATGTTAGTAAGCGAGAGTGCCGTTTGGTAATAAATGCCCACCCATTACCATAGAGATAGCTGTTTAAGAGGGTGGCAACACAACACCCAGCCACAGAGGAAGAGAAGACAGTTGGGATGAATCATCAACAACACACAGACAAGGGTTCCGTTAGGGAGTGCATTTTAACATGGCAGACATTCAAATATTTTGGTACAAAATGGCAGGTGTGTGTGTGTGTGTGTGTGTGCATGGTTCTGGCTAGCTCTAGAACCATGTGGCCTATTGCTGTTAAGTCTGAAACGGTTTGATTGACTTGTGTTTTTCTCTGTGAGCCAAATGGAGCTTGTTGTGTCTGGATGGGATGGACACAGACACACACTGCTTAGAAAGGGTGAGGTATCACACTGGCATTCCCATTGGGCACACACGTTGGCACAGGTGTGCACACTGGAACACACACTGGCACACACACAGAAAGGGAGAGTGGTGAGCAAGAGGCAGGATGATGGGAAAGAGAGAGGGTAAGAGAGCAGAGTTAGGGAAAGCTAAATTGGCTTTGTGGATGTGAGGCAGGGGAGCCTGTTAATTTAGCTCAGAGAGCTAGAATGGCTAATGATGGTCGCCTCACCTCATTAGCATCTCTTATGCTCCTGAATCGCACTCTGCTCGCTCTGATCTACCCTGCTCTGCACTACTCACTGTCTACTCTAGGCAGACACACACACACACACACACACACACACACACACACACACACACACACATCCGAGGGGGCTATAGGTGGGGCAGGGAGGCTCAGCCAGGGGACTAGGGGGGTAAAGCCCTAGTTGGTGGCAAGTGGGGCGAGGCAAGGGTGTATTCACACAGGGCCGCAACGGTCTATTTTTCTGCTACATATTCAAGACCTGGGACAGGGACATCTACATTCTGGGAACGTGCTGCTGGAAATCCCTCCCTCTTTTCCGCTTTCTCATTTCCTCCTCTCTCCTCTCCCTCTGTCCCTACACATCCTTCTCTCTCTCTCTCTCTCTCTCTCTCTCTCTCTCTCTCTCTCTCTCTCTCTCTTCTCTCTCTCTTTTCTCAGTCTCTCCCTCCCTTCTCCCCCTCCTCTATTTCACTCCTCTCTCTCTCCCTCTTGATTTCTCCTCTCTGTCCCTCTACCTCTCTTGTATGACCACGCTGCCAAAGATGAAGGGATAGAAAGGAATACAAGAGAGGCAGGAGAATTATGTGATTTGAAAACATGTGTAGGAAGACAGGAAGGAAGACACAGAAATGAACAGAGTACCTCTGTCTACAGAACCCCTTTTAGTTTGTCAATCAGCATGATAGAGCCACAACAGGAAAGGCTTCCGCTGTTTCTGGTTTTCATTTAAAGGTTGTTTCTACGGCTTTGTCAGATCAGGCAGTGAGAGGGGAGGCATGCAGACCCGGTCCCTCCTACTGTTTTTATGTTCATCTTCATTCCTCTTACTGCTCCTGCCGGGCTCGTTGAACACCTGCCTCACAGGAAATGAAATGAACCCATTATGAGATAGCAGAGCTCTCTCTTTATGGCAGGGGGTGGCAGGTTAGCCGGGCGAGCTAACAAAAAAAAGCAGTGTGAAATGTCGGGAATGTTGTTAAGAAGAAGATTACCCCGCCAATTGCGTGCGTCTTTGTAATGAGAAAATGGGTATTTCAAAGTGCGTGCTGTGATTGTGTTGTTATTATGTATTGGTCCGGAGTCCGGACTCTATTTTCGACGTTAACCCTAACACTTTTTAATTATCCCTTGTTGAGGTAAGGAGGGGGGTGAGGAGGGAAAGACTGAAGGAGGGAGAGGGGGGGGATCTCTGTCCCCTTGTCAGGTTTCATGGCTGTTATGGATCATGGGTCGTAACGTTTAGTGGGTTGTTTACATTCATGCAAAAAGTGATTGGGTGGGAGGCCCCTGGAGACTGCATTGATCCCCATGAATCAATCTGACTGTTTAATAAAGAGTCAATATGTATCAGTCCTGAGCTGGCAGGGTGGGAGGGAGGGAGAGAGGGGGACTGTAGTCCAGAGGTCAGTGTGTGTGTGGTAAAGAGTAGAGATGGATGTACATCATAAATCAACCACCAGGTATTGTATCTGATGTGAGCTGTTGTGTCAGACTCCTGTCCTCTCTGTCTAGCCAGGGATGACTGACTACTGCCCGGGATTTCATTTTACATTTTAGTCATTTAGCAGACGCTCTTATCCAGAGCGACTTACAGTAGTGAATGCATACATTTCATACATTCTCTTTCTCCGTACTGGTCCCCCGTGGGAATCGAACCCACAACCCTGGCATTGCAAACACCATGCTCTACCAACTGAGCCACACATTTCCATATAAAAGGACCCATGAGCACCAACAAGTTCATAGAAGCATGTCAAATTAGGTGTCAAATGAAAGATAAAAGTTAAATTCAGGCATATATACAGTACATATACTTAAAATGTATTAGAAATATATCAAAACACAGTGTTGAAGTAAATACTCCTGCCAACTAATATCAACACTTATATTTAGTTTTGGAGAAATTATTTGCCTTCTGCATGTTTAAGAACAATGCCTTGTGCCTTGTAATTCCAAAATTAAAGGTAGACCTACCAATTATTTACACTGTTTTTACTGATATCATGTTTGTTTATGAATTATTAAGTGATCAAAGCTGGTAATTATGTTACCAAATCGATAATTACTGTAATTTAATTGGCTCCAATGAGAAATCATCAAAGTCACAAACTACAGTTGGTCACCTGTTACTGTCCTCCCTTCCACTGGTATACTGTTATGTTCACTGTTACTGTCCTCTCTTCCACTGGTATACTGTTATGTTCACTGTTACTGTCCTCTCTTCCACTGGTATACTGTTATGTTCAATACTACTGTCCTCTCTTCCACTGGTATACTGTTATGTTCACTGTTACTGTCCTCTCTTCCACTGGTATACTGTTATGTTCACTGTTACTGTCCTCTCTTCCACTGGTATACTGTTATGTTCACTGTTACTGTCCTCTCTTCCACTGGTATACTGTTATGTTCAATACTACTGTCCTCTCTTCCACTGGTATACTGTTATGTTCACTGTTACTGTCCTCTCTTCCACTGGTATACTGTTATGTTCACTGTTACTGTCCTCTCTTCCACTGGTATACTGTTATGTTCAATACTACTGTCCTCTCTTCCACTGGTATACTGTTATGTTCAATACTACTGTCCTCTCTTCCACTGGTATACTGTTATGTTCAATACTACTGTCCTCTCTTCCACTGGTATACTGTTATGTTCACTGTTACTGTCCTCTCTTCCACTGGTATACTGTTATGTTCAATACTACTGTCCTCTCTTCCACTGGCATACTGTTATGTTCAGTACTACTGTCCTCTCTTCCACTGGTATACTGTTATGTTCAGTACTACTGTCCTCTCTTCCACTGGTATACTGTTATGTTCAATACTACTGTCCTCTCTTCCACTGGTATACTGTTATGTTCACTGTTACTGTCCTCTCTTCCTCTGGTATAGTGTTATGTTCAGTACTACTGTCCTCCCTTCCACTGGTATACTGTTATGTTCAATAATACTGTCCTCTCTTCCACTGGTATACTGTTATGTTCAATACTACTGTCCTCTCTTCCACTGGTATACTGTTATGTTCACTGTTACTGTCCTCTCTTCCACTGGTATACTGTTATGTTCAGTACTACTGTCCTCTCTTCCACTGGTATACTGTTATGTTCAGTACTACTGTCCTCCCTTCCACTGGTATACTGTTATGTTCAGTACTACTGTCCTCTCTTCCACTGGTATACTGTTATGTTCAGTACTACTGTCCTCTCTTCCACTGGTATACTGTTATGTTCACGGTTACTGTCCTCCCTTCTACTGGTATACTGTTATGTTCAGTACTACTGTCCTCCCTTCCACTGGTATACTGTTATGTTCACTGTTACTGTCCTCTCTTCCACTGGTATACTGTTATGTTCACTGTTACTGTCCTCTCTTCCACTGGTATACTGTTATGTTCAGTACTACTGTCCTCTCTTCCACTGGTATACTGTTATGTTCAGTACTACTGTCCTCTCTTCCACTGGTATACTGTTATGTTCAGTACTACTGTCCTCTCTTCCACTGGTATACTGTTATGTTCACGGTTACTGTCCTCCCTTCTAATGGTATACTGTTATGTTCACTGTTTCTGTCCTCCCTTCCACTGGTATACTGTTATGTTCAGTACTACTGTCCGCTCTTCCACTGGTATACTGTTATGTTCAGTACTACTATCCTCCCTCCCACTGGTATACTGTTATGTTCAATACTACTGTCCTCTCTTCCACTGGTATACTGTTATGTTCACTGTTTCTGTCCTCCCTTCCACTGGTATACTGTTATGTTCAGTACTACTGTCCGCTCTTCCACTGGTATACTGTTATGTTCAGTACTACTATCCTCCCTTCCACTGGTATACTGTTACTGTCCTCCCTTCCACTGGTATACTGTTATGTTCACTGTTACTGTCCTCTCTTCTACTGGTATACTGTTATGTTCACTGTTACTGTCCTCTCTTCTACTGGTATACTGTTATGTTCACTGTTACTGTCCTCCCTTCTACTGGTATAATGTTACTGTCCTCCCTTCCACTGGTATACTGTTACTGTCCTCCCTTCTACTGGTATACTGTTACTGTCCTCCCTTCCACTGGTATACTGTTACTGTCCTCTCTTCTACTGGTGTACTGTTACTGTCCTCCCTTCCACTGGTATACTGTTACTGTCCTCCCTTCTACTGGTATACTGTTATGTTCAGTACTACTGTCCTCTCTTCCACTGGTATACTGTTATGTTCACTGTTACTGTCCTCTCTTCTACTGGTATACTGTTACTGTCCTCCCTTCCACTGGTATATTGTTACTGTCCTCCCTTCCACTGGTATACTGTTATGTTCACTGTTACTGTCCTCTCTTTTACTGGTATACTGTTACTGTCCTCCCTTCCACTGGTATACTGTTACTGTCCTCCCTTCTACTGGTATACTGTTACTGTCCTCCCTTCCACTGGTATACTGTTACTGTCCTCTCTTCCACTGGTGTACTGTTACTGTCCTCCCTTCCACTGGTATACTGTTACTGTCCTCCCTTCTACTGGTGTACTGTTATGTTCAGTACTACTGTCCTTCCTCCCACTGGTGTACTGTTACTGTCCTCCCTTCCACTGGTATACTGTTGTGTTCACTGTTACTGTCCTCTCTTCTACTGGTATACTGTTATTTTCACTGTTACTGTCCTCCCTTCCACTGGTATACTGTTATGTTCAGTACTACTGTCCTCTCTTCTACTGGTATACTGTTATTTTCACTGTTACTGTCCTCCCTTCCACTGGTATACTGTTGTGTTCACTGTTACTGTCCTCTCTTCTACTGGTATACTGTTATGTTCACTGTTACTGTCCTCCCTTCTACTGGTATACTGTTACTGTCCTCCCTTCCACTGGTATACTGTTACTGTCCTCTCTTCTACTGGTATACTGTTATGTTCACTGTTACTGTCCTCTCTTCTACTGGTATACTGTTATGTTCACTGTTACTGTCCTCTCTTCTGCTGGTATACTGTTATGTTCACTGTTACTGTCCTCCCTTCTACTGGTATACTGTTACTGTCCTCCCTTCCACTGGTATACTGTTATGTTCACTGTTACTGTCCTCTCTTCCACTGGTATACTGTTACTGTCCTCCCTTCCACTGGTATACTGTTATGTTCACTGTTACTGTCCTCCCTTCCACTGGTATACTGTTACTGTCCTCCCTTCCACTGGTATACTGTTATGTTCACTGTTACTGTCCTCCCTTCCACTGACATACTGTTATGTTCACTGTTACTGTCCTCCCTTCCACTGGTATACTGTTACTGTCCTCCCTTCCACTGGTATACTGTTATGTTCAGTACTACTGTCCTCTCTTCCACTGGTATACTGTTATGTTCAGTACTACTATCCTCCCTCCCACTGGTATACTGTTACTGTCCTCCCTTCCACTGGTATACTGTTATGTTCACTGTTACTGTCCTCTCTTTTACTGGTATACTGTTACTGTCCTCCCTTCCACTGGTATACTGTTACTGTCCTCCCTTCTACTGGTATACTGTTACTGTCCTCCCTTCCACTGGTATACTGTTACTGTCCTCTCTTCCACTGGTGTACTGTTACTGTCCTCCCTTCCACTGGTATACTGTTACTGTCCTCCCTTCTACTGGTGTACTGTTATGTTCAGTACTACTGTCCTTCCTCCCACTGGTGTACTGTTACTGTCCTCCCTTCCACTGGTATACTGTTGTGTTCACTGTTACTGTCCTCTCTTCTACTGGTATACTGTTATTTTCACTGTTACTGTCCTCCCTTCCACTGGTATACTGTTATGTTCAGTACTACTGTCCTCTCTTCTACTGGTATACTGTTATTTTCACTGTTACTGTCCTCCCTTCCACTGGTATACTGTTGTGTTCACTGTTACTGTCCTCTCTTCTACTGGTATACTGTTATGTTCACTGTTACTGTCCTCCCTTCTACTGGTATACTGTTATGTTCACTGTTACTGTCCTCTCTTCCACTGGTATACTGTTATGTTCACTGTTACTGTCCTCTCTTCCACTGGTATACTGTTATGTTCACTGTTACTGTCCTCCCTTCCACTGGTATACTGTTACTGTCCTCTCTTCTACTGGTATACTGTTATGTTCACTGTTACTGTCCTCTCTTCTACTGGTATACTGTTATGTTCACTGTTACTGTCCTCTCTTCTGCTGGTATACTGTTATGTTCACTGTTACTGTCCTCCCTTCTACTGGTATACTGTTACTGTCCTCCCTTCCACTGGTATACTGTTATGTTCACTGTTACTGTCCTCTCTTCCACTGGTATACTGTTACTGTCCTCCCTTCCACTGGTATACTGTTATGTTCACTGTTACTGTCCTCCCTTCCACTGGTATACTGTTACTGTCCTCCCTTCCACTGGTATACTGTTATGTTCACTGTTACTGTCCTCCCTTCCACTGACATACTGTTATGTTCACTGTTACTGTCCTCCCTTCCACTGGTATACTGTTACTGTCCTCCCTTCCACTGGTATACTGTTATGTTCAGTACTACTGTCCTCTCTTCCACTGGTATACTGTTATGTTCAGTACTACTATCCTCCCTCCCACTGGTATACTGTTACTGTCCTCCCTTCCACTGGTATACTGTTACTGTCCTCCCTTCCACTGGTATACTGTTATGTTCACTGTTACTGTCCTCTCTTCTACTGGTATACTGTTACTGTCCTCCCTTCCACTGGTATACTGTTACTGTCCTCCCTTCTACTGGTATACTGTTACTGTCCTCCCTTCCACTGGTATACTGTTACTGTCCTCTATTCTACTGGTGTACTGTTACTGTCCTCCCTTCCACTGCTATACTGTTACTGTCCTCCCTTCTACTGGTATACTGTTATGTTCAGTACTACTGTCCTCTCTTCCACTGGTATACTGTTATGTTCACTGTTACTGTCCTCTCTTCTACTGGTATACTGTTACTGTCCTCCCTTCCACTGGTATATTGATACTGTCCTCCCTTCCACTGGTATACTGTTATGTTCACTGTTACTGTCCTCTCTTTTACTGGTATACTGTTACTGTCCTCCCTTCCACTGGTATACTGTTACTGTCCTCCCTTCTACTGGTATACTGTTACTGTCCTCCCTTCCACTGGTATACTGTTACTGTCCTCTCTTCTACTGGTGTACTGTTACTGTCCTCCCTTCCACTGGTATACTGTTACTGTCCTCCCTTCTACTGGTATACTGTTATGTTCAGTACTACTGTCCTTCCTCCCACTGGTATACTGTTACTGTCCTCCCTTCCACTGGTATACTGTTGTGTTCACTGTTACTGTCCTCTCTTCTACTGGTATACTGTTATTTTCACTGTTACTGTCCTCCCTTCCACTGGTATACTGTTATGTTCAGTACTACTGTCCTCTCTTCTACTGGTATACTGTTTTTTTCACTGTTACTGTCCTCCCTTCCACTGGTATACTGTTGTGTTCACTGTTACTGTCCTCTCTTCTACTGGTATACTGTTATGTTCACTGTTACTGTCCTCCCTTCTACTGGTATACTGTTACTGTCCTCCCTTCCACTGGTATACTGTTACTGTCCTCCCTTCTACTGGTATACTGTTACTGTCCTCCCTTCCACTGGTATACTCTTACTGTCCTCTCTTTTACTGGTATACTGTTATGTTCACTGTTACTGTCCTCTCTTCTACTGGTATACTGTTATGTTCACTGTTACTGTCCTCCCTTCTACTGGTATACTGTTACTGTCCTCCCTTCCACTGGTATACTGTTATGTTCACTGTTACTGTCCTCTCTTCCACTGGTATACTGTTACTGTCCTCCCTTCCACTGGTATACTGTTATGTTCACTGTTACTGTCCTCCCTTCCACTGGTATACTGTTATGTTCACTGTTACTGTCCTCCCTTCCACTGGTATACTGTTATGTTCACTTTTACTGTCCTCCCTTCCACTGACATACTGTAATGTTCACTGTTACTGTCCTCTCTTCCACTGACATACTGTTATGTTCAGTACTACTGTCCTCCCTTCCACTGACATACTGTTATGTTCACTGTTACTGTCCTCCCTTCAACTGATATACTGTTATGTTCAGTTCATAGTGTCTCCTGTTACTGTCCTCTCTTCCACTGACATACTGTTATGTTCAGTTCATAGTGTCTCCTGCTACTGTCCTCCCTTCCACTGGCTGTTATGTTCAGCTCATAGGGTCTCCTGCTACTGTCCTCCCTTCCACTGACATACTGTTATGTTCAGATCATAGTGTCTCCTGCTACTGTCCTCTCTTCCACTGGCATACTGTTATGTTCAGTTCATAGTGTCTCCTGCTACTGTCCTCTCTTCCACTGGTATACTGTTATGTTCAGCTCATAGTGTCTCCTGTTACTGTCCTCCCTTCCACTGACATACTGTTATGTTCAGTTCATAGTGTCTCCTGTTACTGTCCTCCCTTCCACTGACATACTGTTATGTTCAGTTCATAGTGTCTCCTGTTACTGTCCTCCCTTCCACTGTCATACTGTTATGTTCAGCTCATAGTGTCTCCTGTTACTGTCCTCTCTTCCACTGACATAACATAACAGTATGCCAGTGGAAGTACTATGCTATACTGTACTGTACTGTACTGTGCTGTGCTGTGCTGTGCTGTGCTGTACTCAACATACCTACTTTACTGTACAGTACTCAAATGTACTGAACTGAACTGGACTCTACTTTACTGTACTCTACTGTGTTCTACTACATCATGGAGGACCCCACACACAATCTTGCCCAATGTTTTGAGCTGCTGCTTTCCGGAAGGAGGTGAAGGGTCCCACTAGTCAGTAAGAATAGGAGCAAGGCAAGTTTCATTCCATCAGCCATTGGGCTGCTGAACAGTGGGACATATGACAGATGCAGGCCCAATACACGGTCCGACAGTAATCCTCAGATTCTTTGAATATGTGAAAATGTAAACGTGACATATTTATTCACTTTCCAGTTTTTCCATACTGCATACAGTGTGTTGTGTTTGTATTTGCATGCAGACGTCACAACATGAATTCCCATGTAAATGGACAATAAAGTACACTGCTCAAAAAAATAAAGGGAACACTTAAACAACACAATGTAACTCCAAGTCAATCACACTTCTGTGAAATCAAACTGTCCACTTAGGAAGCAACACTGATTGACAATAAATTTCACATGCTGTTGTGCAAATGGAATAGACAACAGGTGGAAATTATAGGCAATTAGCAAGACACCCCCAATAAAGGAGTGGTTCTGCAGGTGGGGACCACAGACCACTTCTCAGTTCCTGTGCTTCCTGGCTGATGTTTTGGTCACTTTTGAATGCTGGCGGTGCTTTCACTCTAGTGGTAGCATGAGACGGAGTCTACACAAGTGGTTCAGGTAGTGCAGCTCATCCAGGATGGCACATCAATGCGAGCTGTGGCAAGAAGGTTTGCTGTGTCTGTCAGCGTAGTGTCCAGAGCATGGAGGCGCTACCAGGAGACAGGCCAATACATCAGGAGACGTGGAGGAGGCCGTAGGAGGGCAACAACCCAGCAGCAGGACCGCTACCTCCGCCTTTGTGCAAGGAGGAGCAGGAGGAGCACTGCCAGAGCCCTGCAAAATGACCTCCAGCAGGCCACAAATGTGCATGTGTCTGCTCAAATGGTCAGAAACCGACTCCATGAGGGTGGTATGAGGGCCCAACGTCCACAGGTGGGGGTTATGCTTACAGCCCAACACCGTGCAGGACGTTTGGCATTTGCCAGAGAACACCAAGATTGGCAAATTCGCCACTGGCGCCCTGTGCTCTTCACAGATGAAAGCAGGTTCACACTGAGCACATGTGACAGACGTGACAGAGTCTGGAAACGCCATGGAGAACGTTCTGCTGCCTGCAACATCCTCCAGCATGACCGGTTTGGCGGTGGGTCAGTCATGGTGTGGGGTGGCATTTCTTTGGGGGGCCGCACAGCCCTCCATGTGCTCGCCAGAGGTAGCCTGACTGCCATTAGGTACCGAGATGAGATCCTCAGACCCCTTGTGAGACCATATGCTGGTGCGGTTGGCCCTGGGTTCCTCCTAATGCAAGACAATGCTAGACCTCATGTGGCTGGAGTGTGTCAGCAGTTCCTGCAAGAGGAAGGCATTGATGCTATGGACTGGCCCGCCCGTTCCCCAGACCTGAATCCAATTGAGCACATCTGGGACATCATGTCTCGCTCCAGGTCTGGGAGGAGATCCCTCAGGAGGCCATCCACCACCTCATCAGGAGCATGCCCAGGCGTTGTAGGGAGGTCATACATGCACGTGGAGGCCAAACACACTACTGAGCCTCATTTTGACTTGTTTTAAGGACATTACATCAAAGTTGGATCAGCCTGTAGTGTGGTTTTCCACTTTAATTTTGAGTGTGACTCCAAATCCAGACCTCCATGGGTTGATAAATTGGATTTCCATTGATTATTTTTGTGTGATTTTGTTGTCAGCACATTCAATTATGTAAAGAAAAAAGTATTTAATAAGATTATTTCATTCATTCAGATCTAGGATGTGTTATTTTAGTGTTCCCTTTATTTTCTTGAGCAGTATATATCATATTGCACTGTGCTGTGGTGTGATATCCAAACTAGTGAAACATAGGCGTCTATGATTGGTTCAGATTTGGTCTGGTCCACTTGTTTTGATCACAGCAACATACAGTATGCATGACACATAGGATAGGTGTTGGAGAACATAAGCTGATATGTGCCTGAGGGCAACTTCTACCCAGAAATATGGGTGTGTTTGAACCTCGCCTAGGAGTGGCGATCACAGCTCCTTTACGACAGAGGTGATAGTCTGAACAGCCCCTTTAAGACAGAGGTGATAGTCTGAACAGCTCCTTTAAGACAGAGGTGATAGTCTGAACAGCCCCTTTAAGACAGAGGTGATAGTCTGAACATCTCCTTTAAGACAGAGGTGATAGACTGAACAGCCCCTTTAAGACAGAGGTGATAGACTGAACAGCCACTTTAAGACAGAGGTGATAGACTGAACAGCTCCTTTAACCCAGATGTGATAGACTGAACAGCCCCTTTAAGACAGAGGTGAAAGACTGAACCGCCCCTTTAAGACAGAGGTGATAGACTGAACCGCCCCTTTAAGACAGAGGTGATAGACTGAACTGCCCCTTTAAGACAGAGGTGATAGACTGAACAGCTCCTTTAACCCAGAGGTGATAGACTGAACAGCTCCTTTAAGACAGAGGTGATAGTCTGAACAGCCCCTTTAAGACAGAGGTGATAGTCTGAACAGCTCCTTTAAGACAGAGGTGATAGACTGAACAGCTCCTTTAAGACAGAGGTGATAGACTGAACAGCTCCTTTAAGACAGAGGTGATAGTCTGAACAGCCCCTTTAAGACAGAGGTGATAGTCTGAACAGCTCCTTTAAGACAGAGGTGATAGACTGAACAGCCCCTTTAAGACAGAGGTGATAGACTGAACAGCTCCTTTAACACAGAGGTGATAGACTGAACAGCTCCTTTAAGACAGAGGTGATAGACTGAACAGCTCCTTTAAAACAGAGGTGATAGACTGAACAGCTCCTTTAAGACAGAGGTGATAGACTGAACAGCTCCTTTAACACAGAGGTGATAGTCTGAACAGCTCCTTTAACACAGAGGTGATAGACTGAACAGCTCCTTTAAGACAGAGGTGATAGACTGAACAGCTCCTTTAACACAGAGGTGATAGACTGAACAGCTCCTTTAAGACAGAGGTGCTCGTGGTTAAGTTCCTCTGTCCATGCGTTGCTGACACATGCCAGATCTTCAAACACCTGGATAGGTATTTTAAGTATCAACTAACCTCATCATATATTATAGCAAATGGTCAGTCGATGACAAGAAAATCACAAGAAAATTGACTACTTCAATGGCGCTGCTCATGCTGTCACAGACACTATAGTGGCACAGATACAAAGGTGAGTCCTTTATCTATCGCTCTGGGTGTTAGTCTGACCATCCCCTTTAAGACAGAGGTGACAGTGTTCAGATTAAGCAGTAGCTATATTACGTGTATAGACACCATTAGCTGAGGGGTACGCTCCTTCACATTGGAGAGAACACAACCTTATTAAGATAAGAGATAGTAAGGGCCACCAAGGGGCTGTGGGGATGCCTGATAAAGACTAGAGCTGGTGGGACTGGCTGTGTGTGTGTGTGTTTGCAAAAGAGAGAGAGAGAAGGGGAGAGAAAGAGGAAAAAGGAAGAGAGCCAGAGAGGACGTGAGAATGAGAGAGTAGATGACTGCAGAGCTGTACAGACGGGTTCTTTATAAGACAGAGGGGGAAGATTACAGTGAAACTGATCTTTACTAGGAGGCCTGAAAATGTTGTTTAGTTGAGCCAGCCAGCAGCCCTTACAGCACATCGACACTGAGAGACCATCAGAGTCATCAGTGGTGCTTGTATACTGATATGAGGGGGCTGTGTGTGTGTGTTTGGGCTGGTGTGTGTGCGATGGGGACTGTGGTGTGTCTCAGGTAGCAGAGAACAGCCAACTGTGATGTCATTACTCTGATGACTGGGAGGGACAGGTAATGAGAAGAAAGATGCGGCTGGCTCTTTATGGAATAGCTGCACAGCAGACTCCTCAGTTTTACATTAACACTGAAAGTGTGGACCCGTATAGTCACTGAACAGTGTTGAACTAACAAACTGCTTAGTGTAATGCTTTATTTGCTTTTTACCCAGAGTGCCTTGCTTTTCAAGTGAATTGTAGAGTTACCGCCCATGACTGGATTTGTTAGTGACAGAGACATGGTTGTTGCATTCGTTTATTTTCAACCCTATGGACTTCACCAAGTGAGATCTTAAGTGAGCGCTATCATTCAAATGTAATTATTAGTTCTTGAACAGTCATTCTGATTACCATGTAAAATAGCCTTTTGAGTGTCTATAATTTTTCACCAATAATGTTTTATTTGGAAAGAAATGCTCAAAATTTGAGAAAAACTAAGTGTTCTCTTGTGGCTAGCCACCAGGAAGTTTGGAAAGACAGGCTGAGTGGGCAGGGAGCTTATATTCATGAGCTCTTTGAAACACTTATGTCAAGCAACTTGGATGCAGTGAGCAGTGCTGCAGTAAAATCACCTCAAGCTATTTTGGTGATACTCAAAGCACTACAAACAACATAAAAATGGCATATATATTCTTTAATACATCTCCCGTTTGGAATGTTTCTTATGGTGTGGTTCACAGCAGCCCTGACAGATATGTTGACATGACAACTGCTTCAGAGGTTTGAAAGACCCTTGCCCCTCTTTGTTCCATGCTGGCTGAAGTGCTAGCTAGCCAGTTACAAGCTAACACCAGACACAAATGAAAGGGGATTAATAGGGTCAACTTTTAATTATATTGGCCGACACCCTACAGACAGATTTTGGCACCAGTAGAGTAGCTATCTAGCTATGTAAACCACACCCCTCTACCTCTACCCCTCTATTTAAATTAGGTAAGATAATATCATTTTACCATTGGTGTATTAAAGTGAGAGTTAGGGTGATGTCACCCTATCCCCTTAATAATCCGGCCTCCTGAATCCAAGTGTTTGACACGGGGGACCAGTAACTTTATGATCAAACTTTATCAATGTAGAAGCAGCACTCATTGTTCATACTTTTGCCATCATACTTTGATCTGGTTTCATCCAAATATCATCTAATTTCATGAAAAACATGATTTTGACTGTTCATAAATATTTCATTTTTATGATAACATATACACTCAGGATCTCACTTTGGAGCGTATCTTATTGGATTTTATATACAAGAATCTAATAGAAAAATAGTGTCAGTGTGCTGGAGCCTGGTGTAGTGGTCTAAGCTCCTTCCTCTGGACAACATATCCCACCTTGACGCAGGCTGGCAGTCTCTGCCCTTCACCACCTTGTATCTGTACTTACAGTGCCTTCAGAAAGTATACATACCCCTTCACTTATTCCACATTCTGTTGTGTTACAGCCTGGATTCAATAAAACAAATCATTCTCACCCATCTACACACAATACCCCATAATGACAAAGTGAATACATGTTTTAAGAAATGTTAGCAAACGTATTGAAAATGAAATAAGGAAGTACCTCATTTACATAAGTATTCACACCTCTGAATCAATACAGGTTAGAATTGCCCAGCGATTACAGCTGTGAGTCTTTCACGGTCAGTCTCTAAGAGCTTTGCACACCTGGATTGTACAATATTTGCACATTATTATTATTTTTTAATTCTTCAAGATCTATCAACTTGGTTTTCAAGGCGATTTAATTAAAAACTGTAACTAGGCCACACAGGAACATTCAGTGTAATCTTGGTAAGCACCTCCAATGTATAGTTGGCTTTGTGCTTTAGGTTATTGTCCTGCTGAAAGGTGAATTCATCTCCCAGTGTCTGGTGGAAATCAGACTGAACCAGGTTTTCCTCTAAGATTTTGCCTGTGTTTAGGTCTAATCCATTTATTTTTATCCTAAAAAACTCCCTAATCCTTGCCAATGACAAGCCTATCCATAACGATGCAACCACCACTATGCTTGAAAAAGCGTTTGGAGAGTAACCTAAATGTTACTGGTTCAAATCCCCAAGCTGACCAGGTGACAAATCTGTTGATGTGCTCTTGTGCAAGGCACTTAACCTTAGTAGCTCTCGATAAGAGTGTCTGTGTTCCTTATTGCAAACAGGATGCATGTTTTTGAATATTTTTTATTCTGCACAGGCTTCCTTCTTTTCACTCTGTTATTTAGGTTAGTATTGTGGAGTAACTACAATGTTGTCTCCTGTCATAGCCATTCATCTCTGTAACTGTTTTAAAGTTACCATTGGGGTCATGGTGAAATCCATGAGTGGTTTCCTTCCTCTCCGGCAACTGAGTTATGAAGGATGCCTGTATCTTTGTAGTGACTGGGTGTATTGATACACCAGCCAAAGTGTAATTAATAACTTCACCATACTCAAAGAGATATATAATGTCTGCTTTTTGTATTTTTACCCATCTACCAATAGGTGTCCTTCTTTGCGAGGCATTGGAAAAGCTCATTGGTCTTTGTGGTTGAATTTGTGTTTAAAATGTACTGCTCGACTGAGGGACCTTACAGATACTTTCATGTGTGGGGTACAGAGATGGGATAGTATTAAAAAAAATGTTAAATACTATTTTTCAACACAGAGTGAGTCCATGCAACTTATTATGTAACTAATTTATACTCCTGAACTTATTTAGGCTTGCCATAAAAAAGGGGTTGAATACTTATTGACTCAAGATATTTCAGCTTTTCATTTTTAATAACTTTGTAAAAATGTCTAAAAACATAATTCCACTTTGACATTATGGGGTATTTGTCACGTATACTCCCTCTATCTGGCTTCTAGGTCATGAGGCTGCTGATTATCCCGCACACCTGTCACCATCGTCTCGCGCCCTGCGCCTCATGACACTCACTCACCTGGACTCCATCACCTCCTTGATTATCTTCCCTATTTCTGTCACTCCCCTTGGTTCATTCCTCGCGTGTTATTGACCCTGTTTTCATGTCGCTGCGTTGTTTGTGTTTCGTGTTCATTGTTTATTTTATTTATTAAAACACTCACTCTGTCACGTCCTGACCCTTGTAAGAGGTCATTTGGCATAGTAGAGCGCTCAGGGCGTGACAGGTGGTTGTGTTGGGTGGTTTTGGGTTTTCTGTTTATAGGTGGGGATTTTCTAGTATTCTATTTCTATGTTTTGTTTTCCAGGTTTTGGCCGGGTATGGTTTCCAATCAGAGGCAGGTGTCTTTTGTTGTCTCTGATTGGAAGCCATACTTAGGCAGCCTGTTTTCCTTTGGGGTTTGTGGGTAGTTGTTTTCCGTTTTAGTTGTTGTACCTGACGGGACTGTTGTTGGTCGTTTTCTTGTTTTGCTGTTTAAAGTGTCTTCATTAAAGATTAAGTATAAGCACTATCCATGCTGCGTCTTGGTCTCCATTTCACGACCCCTGTGACACACTCCCTGAACTTGCTTCCCGACTCTCAGCGCACACGTTAAAATCTTCTTTTGGATTCTAGTAGGATTTTTTTCTTCTAAGGTAACACCCAAAATGACCATATAAATGACAGTTTTCCGTTACAGTGTAGGGAATAGGGTGTAATTTTTGACATAGCCATTCTCGAAATCTAAAGCCACAACCCAGATTTGAGCAAATATCTTAAGCGGTTTAAGATGTCATTACTCCAACCTTGTGAAAATGACAAACTGACTTGTCTTCATTTTTGTCAAAAAATACTTTATATGGAAGGAGTGCCTTTGATTTAACGGCCTGCACATGTGCAGTTCGGCTCGAGACGGCGGTTAGACCCGATGATGTTTTTCTGCACATGAGCTTAGCTAGTCAACGTCGCCATGACATCGCCTGTAAGTGTGAGCAGAGATTTCTATTGGACAAGCAGGTTTAGCCTATCTTCATACTGTACTGTCTTTGACTTCGCTCTGCCCACCTTGCTCAGTGAAGGACCTCACAGGTGTCTACTGAGACTGAGATTCTCATCAGGATGATTGAATGAGAAATAGCTCTATATGACAGTATATGCAGATGACATGTCACAATGCCACATAGCTCAAAAGGTGTTAATGTACATTTAATGGAAAGTAAATCGTCCTTTTGGGAATCGCTCTCCTATGACTCCGGGTTATGGTATGACTGACAGATTCCATATGCTTCCATTCTTACAGTTCCACAATTCCATATACGGTTCCGTAATTCATGACATCATCTAATTGACTGGTAATAAGTCAGAGTTTATCTAAAACTTGTTTGCAATTCCTCAGCTATTATTCACCATCACTAACATCTTGTCTATGTTGTGCACATCTGATGTCAGAATGACATTACTGAAACGTTATTACAACGTTCCCTCGTGAGATGCTGCCTGTACTGACAACTTGACATGGAGCAGATGGACAGGCGAGAAGGGAGAGGGGTCATTAGAGGGAGGGATGGAGAGCGAAAGGGAGGGACAGCAAGAAAGAGAGCGAGAGAGGGAGAGAGCGAGTGAGGGGCAGAGATACAAGTAGAGAGAGAGGGGAGGCATGATAGAAAGGGGAAAGGAGGAAGAGAGAGAGAGAGAGAGAGAGAGAGAGAGAGAGAGAGAGAGAGAGAGAGAGAGAGAGATGTCTTTATTATTTTGTCATGTATATTGTACATTTTTATTGTTTATTTCACTTTGTTTATTATCTACTTCACTTGCTTTGGCAATGTTAACATATGTTTCCCTTGCCAATAAAGCCCTTACATTGGGGAGAGAGAGAGAGAGAGAGGAGAGAGAGAGAGAGAGAGAGAGAGAGAGGAGAGAGAGAGAGAGAGAGAGGCAATAGAACAAGAGAATGAGGAAATTCGTAGAGGTGGTGTTGAGTTGACAATACTCTGTGGAACCATGTTCTCTTGTTCACTCTCTGCTGTATTTCCTGTCTCAGTTCCTTTCTGATAGGTTTAATCAACAGGATAAGGCTCTGTGAGATTTCATTAGTGCCTGGCCTCAAAGCTCTGGGGGATGGAGGGGGCGATGGTGGGAGCCATGGAGGGAGTGATGGAGAGAGGGGAGAGATATGTTTTTTTTATGGGATATCATTGGACCTGAAATTAAAGGACCACATAGGAGCATTCTCTGGCACCCTGTTCCCTTTCTACTGTAGTGCACTACTATTGACCAGGCCCTATGAGCCCTGGTCAAAAGTTGTGCACTATATAGCGAATATGGTTCCATTTGGAAGGCATCCTCTGTAACAGCCTTCTCTCCCTAAGGTCATTGTTCAGCAGAATGCACATGTATGACACTGCATCACAGTAGAGAAAAATCATCACAAAGAAATTACTGGGCAGGGCTTGTAATAAATGTTGCTCCAAGGCACAGATTTAGGATCCAATTAGATTACCCTCCCCTATCCCGTACCATAACCAAGATGCAGAAATGGACTGGGCATGGGCCAGTTCAGGCAAATGCCCAGTGGGCCAGTCCATCTCCAGTGAGCTGGTCTAAATTGGGAAAGAAATTATTGCAGTGATGCTTGTTGCACTAAGGCACAGATCTAGGATCAGCTGCGCTGCAGTAGTGGATAACGATGGGTTATGTACAGTCAGGTTACAAAAAAAGGATATATATTGGCACCCTTGATAAAGATGAGCAAAAAAGACTGTATAAAACAAATAATACAAATACTGAGGTATATTGTAAGAACCCCAAAATGGAAAAATTACATTATGTTATACTAATACATTTGCTCAAAGAAATATATATTTTTTAAACAAGTAATACAATCTTTTTTAAATAAATATAGAGGACAAAATTATTGCCACCCCTGTTTTCAACACTCCAGCACCCTCCCCTTGCGAGGATAACGACACTGAGCCTTTTTCTAAAATGTTTCATGAGATTGGAGAACACATTGAAGGATATTGGACCATTCCTCCATACAGAATCTTTCCAGATCATTGATATCCTTCGTCTCCGCTTATGGACTGCCCTCTTCAATTAAAGACACAGGTTTTCAATGGGGTCAACTCCAGAGACTGATATGGCCATTGCAAAATGTTGATTTTGTGTTTAAAAAGCTCAGTATGTGTATTATTTATTTTTGCTCTACCTTTTTCAAGGGTGCCAATAATTGTGGACCTGACTGTATGTTTGGCATGAACAGTGGCAGTTGGAATAGTATGTATCAGTGATAGTCAGAGGATTCTGCTAAACACCACAGATCTGGGCTAGTGTCATGACTCGACTTTAACATTCATCTGAAGACTGTTATTTATCTAATCAACTAATTATGTTTCATTCTTACCCGATGTAAATTAACCTCTATGGGCTAGGTGGGACGCTTGCGTCCCACCTACGTAACAGCCACTGCCAGCCTGTGGCGCGATTTTCAAAACCTTAAAAATCCTATTACTTCAATTTCTCAAACATATGACTATTTTACAGCCATTTAAAGACAAGACTCTCGTTAATCTAACCACACTGTCCGATTTCAAAAAGGCTTTACAACGAAAGCAAAACATTAGATTATGTCAGCAGAGTACCAAGCCAGAAATAATCAGACACCCATTTTTCAAGCCAGCATATAATGTCACCAAAACCCAGAAGACAGCTAAATGCAGCACTCACCTTTGATGATCTTCATCAGATGACAACCCTAGGACATTATGTTATACAATACATGCATGTTTTGTTCAATCAAGTTCATATTTATATCAAAAACCAGCTTTTTACATTAGCATGTGACGTTCAGAACTAGCATACCCCCCGCAAACTTCCGGGGAATTCGCTAACATTTTACTAAATTACTCACGATAAACGTTCACAAAAAGCATAACAATTATTTTAAGAATTATAGATACAGACCTCCTCTATGCACTCGATATGTCCGAAATAGTAAAGAAGTGTCGCGCGCATGGCGCAATTCGTGACAATAAAATTCTAAATATTCCATTACCGTACTTCGAAGCATGTCAACCGCTGTTTAAAATCAATTTTTAGTACATTTTTCTCGTAGAAAAGCGATAATATTCCGACAGGGAATCTCCTTTTCGGCAAACAGAGGAAAAAATCCCAAAGGCGGGGGCGGTCGGGGTCATGCGCATAAGCCCAGTGTCCCTTGATCGGCCACTTGAGAAAGGCGATAATGTGTTTCAGCCTGGGGCTGGAATGACGACATTCTGTTTTTTCCCGGGCTCTGAGCGCCTATGGACGACGTGGGAAGTGTCACGTTAGAGCAGAGATCCTTAGTAAATGATAGAGATGGAAAAGAAGTTCAAGAAATGGTCAGACAGGCCACTTCCTGTAAAGGAATCTCTCAGGTTTTGACCTGCCATTTGAGTTCTGTTATACTCACAGACACCATTCAAACAGTTTTAGAAAATTTAGGGTGTTTTCTATCCATATGTAATAAGTATATGCATATTCTAGTTACTGGGTAGGAGTGGTAACCAGATTAAATCGGGTATGTTTTTTATCCAGCCGTGTCAATACTGCCCCCTAGCCCTAACAGGTTAATCGTATAACAATTAACTCATTAGGATCGGCGTCACCACGAGAGCGGTTGTTTAAAGAGTTACCATCTCCCCGTTTAAAGTCTAAAGGTCTTTACCTATCACATCTCTAAACAGTCAACTTATTAATCATAACCTCGTATCATATCATCATTCTGAACAGTCATGACCTCCTTGCATCTGCAAAAACCCCAGCCTTACTTATGATTCAGTACTACACAAATTGTTAAAAGTATTTATTTACCAGTAAATTAAATGTTCACACAGGATAAACATACACACTTAATACGTTAAAAATAGGTCCCTAGCGGAATGACAACAACGTGGCTGCTTGTTACAAAAGAGATGGCGAGGGAGGGAGAGAGGGACAGAGACACTTAACATTGGTACTTTCAGAAACTACTCACTTACAGTAACCATATACTTTGCACACAAACTGCTGCCCACTTTGAATAAGAAATAATGAATGTATTTACGTGAAATGCCTTGGTTTGCCGGATCTCTCTTGGTGGACCGGGCTGCCTTGGAAAGGGAGTTGGGCCTTTTTGAGGAACGCTTGTAAGGCACTGATTGTACAAAAGGGTTACAACAAGTCTTTTGCTGTTGTTGTCTGGGATCCTGTGACTTGTTGTCCGGGATCCTGTTGTTGTCCGGGATCGTGTAGTCCTGAACAGAACTACAGAGTTTATTTTCCTTCCATTCACTCTTGAAGATGCGTCTTCGAAGACAGGCTAGCCAGCCGTATCGATGGTTTGAGCAGAGTACAGGATGGTCATACTTAAATTCGCTTTCCAAGGTACTTTACTTAGGACAGCTAATCAGCCGTACCGGTGATTGTCCAGGAGGTGAGTTTATCCTCTCTACCTCGTGTTGATATTCAAAGTTCAAACCACTATAAACGTGCAGCTGCAGCTTGACACTTTTCCCGGTCTGGTATGTTCATGTCTTTACTCATCATTTTTACAGTTTGTTCGAAAGGGGCGGTTCTGTCAGGCTGACACGCTCTCTGACCTCACTCGGGGGCGTGACTTGTCACTTGTACATGTTATGTGAAACAATTGTCTCTTATAGTTTCTCAAATCACATCCCTCTCTTAACAACATCACTTTGATAATTCTTCATATTACATGCACAATGCAAAGTATGGCAAGTTAAAGTATTTCCTTCATACATTTTTTATGACATCACGAAATATCAAAGAAAATGACATTAGTGTTCTATAGATCACCTCTGACCCCACGTTCTATGTTAAAGATGTTGTTCAAGTATTAGCTTTTGAACGTGTTAGAGTTTTGGCGGGAAAAGTCTCTTGAAACAAAGTACACTGCTCAAAAAAATAAAGGGAACACTTAAACAACACAGTGTAACTCCAAGTCAATCACACTTCTGTGAAATCAAACTGTCCACTTAGGAAGCAACACTGATTGACAATAAATGTCACATGCTGTTGTGCAAATGGAATAGACAACAGGTGGAAATTATAGGCAAATTAGCAAGACACCCCCAATAAAGGAGTGGTTCTGCGGGTGGGGACCACAGACCACTTCTCGGTTTCTATGCTTCCTGGCTGATGTTTTGGTCACTTTTGAATGCTGGCTGTGCTTTCACTCTAGTGGTAGCATGAGACGGAGTCTACAACCCACACAAGTGGCTCAGGTAGTGCAGCTCATCCAGGATGGCACATCAATGCGAGCTGTGGCAAGAAGGTTTGCTGTGTCTGTCAGCGTAGTGTCCAGAGCATGGAGGCGCTACCAGGAGACAGGCCAGTACATCAGGAGACGTGGAGGAGGCCGTAGGAGGGCAACAACCCAGCAGCAGGACCGCTACCTCCGCCTTTGTGCAAGGAGGAGCAGGAGAAGCACTGCCAGAGCCCTGCAAAATGACCTCCAGCAGGCCACAAATGTGCATGTGTCTGCTCAAATGGTCAGAAACAGACTCCATGAGGGTGGTATGAGGGCCCGACGTCCACAGGTGGGTGTTATGCTTACAGCACAACACCGTGCAGGATGTTTGGCATTTGCCAGAGAACACCAAGATTGGCAAATTCGCCACTGGCGCCCTGTGCTCTTCACAGATGAAAGCAGGTTCACACTGAACACGTGACAGATGTGACAGAGTCTGGAGACGCCGTGGAGAACGTTCTGCTGCCTGCAACATCCTCCAGCATGACCGGTTTGGCGGTGGGTCAGCCATGGTGTGGGGTGGCATTTCTTTGGGGGGCCGCACGGCCTCCATGTGCTCGCCAGAGGTAGCCTGACTGCCATTAGGTACCAAGATGAGATCCTCAGACCCCTTGTGAGACCATATGCTGGTGCGGTTGGCCCTGGGTTCCTCCTAATGCAAGACAATGCTAGACCTCATGTGGCTGGAGTGTGTCAGCAGTTCATGCAAGAGGAAGGCATTGATGCTATGGACTGGCCCGCCCGTTCCCCAGACCTGAATCCAATTGAGCACATCTGGGACATCATGTCTCGCTCCATCCACCAACGCCACGTTGCACCACAGACTGTCCAGGAGTTGGCGGATGCTTTAGTCCAGGTCTGGGAGGAGATCCCTCAGGAGACCATCCGCCACCTCATCAGGAGCATGCCCAGGCGTTGTAGGGAGGTCATACAGGCACGTGAAGGCCACACACACTACTGAGCCTCATTTTGACTTGTTTGAAGGACATTACATCAAAGTTGGATCAGCCTGTAGTGTGGTTTTCCACTTTAATTTTGTGTGTGACTCCAAATCCAGACAGACCTCCATGGGTTGATAAATTGGATTTCCATTGATTATTTTTGTGTGATTTTGTTGTCAGCACATTCAACTATGTAAAGAAAAAAGTATTTAATAAGATTATTTATTTCATTCAGATCTAGGATGTGTTGTTTAAGTGTTCCCTTTATTTTTTTGAGCAGTATATATTCCTTTGGTGATTATTGGAGATGGAGACCTGAATCTTCTCCCCTTGACTTACGACAGGACGCAAGTTGTTAACCACCACTAGTTCTTTCCTTACCCCTCTGCGGATGAGAGGGGGTCTGATTGAAGTTATTAATTGCAAACCTGATCTCACCTATTTGGTTTCTTGTGAACAGTCATGAAACTAGGGACAGGGAGGGCTCTTGTCTATCTGTGAGTATTCCCCAACTCCATCCTCTCCCCTCAGTGTACCCCCCTACTCACATTTTTCTCTCTCCCACCAGGGTATCCCCTCCTCTCTCTCTCACTCAGGGTATGCCTCTACTCCCTTCTCTTTTGGTATTCTAATTCTCCCTCCTCACTCTCCCCTCCCAGGGTATTCCCCTACTCCCTCTTTTCTCTCTCCTCTCAGGGTATACCCCTACTCCCAGGGAATTCCCTTTGTCCCTCCTCTCTGCTCTCAGGGTTTCCCCCTACTCCCTCCTCTCTTCTCTCAGGGTATTCCCCTACTCCCTCCTCTCTCCTCTCAGGGTATTCCCCTACTCCCTGCTCTCTCTCCTCTCAGGGTATTCCCCTACTCAATACTCTCTCTCCTCTCAGGGCATTCCCCTACTCCCTCTGGGTATTCTCCTACTCCCTCCTCCCTCTCTCTCCTCTCAGTGTATTCCCCATTCCCTCTTTTCTCTCTCGTTTCAGGGTATTCCCCTACTCCCTCCTCTCTCAGGGGATTCCCTTTGTCCCTCCTCTCAGGGTATTCCTCTACGCCCTCCTGGTATTCCCCTACTCCCTCCTCCCTCTCTCAGGGTATTCCCCTATTCCCTCTTTTCTCTCCCCTCTCAGGGTATTCACCCTAATCCCTCCTGTCTCTCTTCACTCAGGGTATTCTCCTCCTCTCTCTCTCTCTCTCCTTCCAGGGTATTCCCCTACTCCCGTCTCACTCGGTATTCTACTACTCCCTCCTCTCTCTCTCCGCCCAGGTAATTCAACTACTCCCTCCTCTCTCTCCCCCCAGGGTATTCCCCTACTCCCCCCACTCAGGGTATTCCCATACTCCCTCCTCTCTCAGGGTATTCCCCTATTCCCTCCTCCCTCTCAGGGTATTATACTATTCCCTCCTCTCTCTCAGCTCAGGGTATTATACTGCTCCCTCCCCTCTCTCTACTCTCAGTGTATTTTACTACTCCCTCCCCTCTTTCTCCTCTCAGGGTATTATACTACTCCCTCCTCTCTCTCTCTACTCTCAGGGTATTCTACTACTCCCTTCTCTCCCTTTCCTCTCAGGGTAATATACTACTCCCTCCTCTCCCTTTCCTCTCAGGGTAATATACTACTCCCACCTCTCTCTACTCTCAGAGTATTATACTACTCCCTCCTCTCTCTCTACTCTCATGGTATTATACTCCTCCCTTCTCTCACTCTCTACTCTCAGGGTATTATTCTACTCCCTCCTCTCGCTATTCTCAGGGTATTATACTACTCCCTCCTCTCAGGGTATTCCCCTACTCCCTCCTCTCAGGCTATTCCCATACTCCCTCCTCTCTCAGGGTATTCCCCTACTCCCTCCTCAATCTCTCTCTACTCTCAGGGTATTATACAACTCCCTCCTCTCAATCTCTACTCTCAGGTTATTATACTACTCCCTCCTCTCTCTCTACTCTCAGAGTATTATATCTCCTCCCTTCTCTCACTCTACTACTCAGGGTATTATACTACTCCCTCCTCTCTCTCTCTACTCTCAGGGTATTATACTACTCCCTCCTCTCAGGCTATTCCCCTACTCCCTCCTCCCTCTCTCTCTACTCTCAGGGTATTATACTACTCCCTCCTCTCTCTCTACTCTCAGGGTATTATACCCTACTCCCTCCCTCCACTCTCTCTCTACTCTCAGGGTATTATACTACTCCATCCTCTCTCTCTACTCTCAGGGTATTATACTACTCCCTCCTCTCTCTCTTACTCTCAGGGTAATATACTACTCTCCTCCTCTCTCTCTTCTACTCTCAGGGTATTATACTACTCCCTCCTCCTCTCTCTCTACTCTCAGGGTATTATACTACTCCCTCCTCTCTCTCTACTCTCATGGTAATATACTACTCCCTCCTCTCTCTCTACTCTCAGGGTATTATACTACTCCCTCCTCTCTCTCTACTCTCATGGTAATATACTACTCCCTCCTCTCTCTCTACTCTCAGGGTATTGTACTACTCCCTCCTCTCTCTCTCTACTCTCAGGGTATTATACTACTCCCTCCTCTCTCTCTACTCTCAGGGTATTATACTACTCCCTCCTCTCCTCTCTACTCTCAGGGTATTATACTACTCCCTCCTCTCACTCTACTCTCATGGTAATATACTACTTCCTCCTCTCTCTCTACTCTCAGGGTATTATACTACTCCCTCCTCTCTCTCTCACTCTCAGGGTATTATACTCCTCCCTCCTCTCACTCTCTACTCTCAATGGTAATATACTACTTCCTCCTCTCTCTCTACTCTCAGGGTATTATACTACTCCCTCCTCTCTCTCTCCTCTCAGGGTATTATACTACTCCCTCCTCTCTCTCTACTCTCAGGGTATTATACTACTCCCTCCTCTCTCTCTCTACTCTCAGGGTATTATACTACTCCCTCCTCTCTCTCTACTCTCAGGGTATTATACTACTCCCTCCTCTCTCTCTTCTCTCAGGGTATTATACTACTCCCTCCTTCTCTTCTACTCTCAGGATATTATACTACTCCCTCCTCTCTCTCTACTCTCAGGGTATTATACCACTCCCTCCTCTCTCTACTCTCATGGTAATATACTACTTCCTCCTCTCTCTCTCCTCTCAGGGTATTATACTACTCCCTCCTCTCTCTCTCTACTCTCAGGGTATTATACTACTCCCTCCTCTCTCTCTCCTCTCAGGGTATTATACTACTCCCTCCTCTCTCTCTACTCTCAGGGTATTATACTACTCCCTCCTCTCTCTCTACTCTCAGGGAATTATACTACTCCCTCCTCTCTCTCTACTCTCAGGGTATTATACTACTCCCTCCTCTCTCTACTCTCAGGGTATTATACTACTCCCTCCTCTCTCTCTACTCTCAGGGTATTATACTACTCCCTCCTCTCACTCTTCTCTCAGGGTATTATACTACTCCCTCCTCTCTCTCTACTCTCAGGGTATTATACTACTCCCTCCTCTCTCTCTCACTCTCAGGGTATTATACTACTCCCTCCTCTCTCTCTACTCTCAGGGTATTATACTACTCCCTCCTCTCTCTCTACTCTCAGGGTATTATACTACTCCCTCCCTCTCTCTACTCTCAGGGTATTATACTACTCCCTCCTCTCTCTCTACTCTCAGGGTATTATCCTACTCCCTCCTCTCTCTCTACTCTCAGGGTATTATACTACTCCCTCCTCTCTTCTCTACTCTCAGGGTATTATACTACTCCCTCCTCTCTCTCTCTACTCTCAGGGTATTATACTACTCCCTCCTCTCTCTCTACTCTCAGGGTATTATACTACTCCCTCCTCTCTCTCTACTCTCAGGGTATTATACTACTCCCTCCTCTCTCTCTACTCTCAGGGTATTATACTACTCCCTCCTCTCTCTCTACTCTCAGGGTATTATACTACTCCCTCCTCTCTCTCTCTACTCTCAGGGTATTATACTACTCCCTCCTCTCTCTCTACTCTCAGGGTATTATACTACTCCCTCCTCTCTCTCTACTCTCAGGGTATTATCCTACTCCATCCTCTCTCTCTACTCTCAGGGTATTATACTACTCCCTCCTCTCTCTCTACTCTCAGGGTATTATACTACTCTCTCCACTCTCTCTACTCTCAGGGTATTATACTACTCCCTCCTCTCTCTCTCTACTCTCAGGGTATTATACTACTCCCTCCTCTCTCTCTACTCTCAGGGTATTATACTACTCCCTCCTCTCTCTCTCTACTCTCAGGGTATTATACTACTCCCTCCTCTCTCTCTACTCTCAGGGTATTATACTACTCCCTCCTCTCTCTCTACTCTCAGCGTATTATACTACTCCATCCTCTCTCTCTACTCTCAGGATATTATACTACTCCCTCCTCTCTCCCTACTCTCAAGGTATTATACTACTCCCTCCTCTCTCTCTACTCTCAGGGTATTATACTACTCCCTCCCCATTCTCTCCTCTCAGGGTATTATACTACTCCCTCCTCTCTCTCTCCTCTCGGGGTATTATACTACTCCCTCCTCTCTCTCTCTCTACTCTCAGGGTATTTTACTACTCCCTCCTCTCTCTACTCTCAGGGTATTATACTACTCCCTCCTCTCAAGGTTTCCCCTACTCCCTCCTCTCAGGCTATTTACCACTACCTCCCTCTCTACTCTCAGGGCTATTCCCCTACTCCCTCCTCTCCTCTCTCTCTACTCTCAGGGTATTATTACTACTCCCTCCTCTCTCTCTACTCTCAGGGTATTATACTACTCCCTCCTCTCTCTTCTACTCTCAGGGTATTATACTACTCCCTCCTCTCTCTCTCTACTCTCAGGGTATTATACTACTCCCTCCTCTCTCTCTACTCTCAGGGAATTATACAACTCCCTCCTCTCTCTTTACTCTCAGGGTAATATACTAATTCCTCCTCCCTCTCTCTCTACTCTCAGGGTATTATACTACTCCCTCCCTCTCTCTCTACTCTCAGGGTATTATACTACTCCCTCCCCTCTCTCTACTCTCAGGGTATTATACTACTCCCTCCTCTCTCTCTCCTCTCGGGGTATTATACTACTCCCTCCTCTCTCTCTACTCTCAGGGTATTATACTAATTCCTCCTCCCTCTCTCTCTACTCTCAGGGAATTATACTACTCCCTCCTCTCTCTTACTCTCAGGGTAATATACTACTTCCTCCTCCCTCTCTCTCTACTCTCAGGGTATTATACTACTCCCTCCTCTCTCTCTACTCTCATGGTAATATACTACTCCCTCCTCTCTCTCTACTCTCAGGGTATAATACTACTCCCTCCTCTCTCTCTCCTCTCAGGGTATAATACTACTCCCTCCTCTCTCTCTATTCTCAGGGTATTATACTACACCCTCCTCTCTCTCTATTCTCAGGGTATTTTACTACTCCCTTCTCTCTCTCTACTCTCAGGCAATTATACTACTCCCTCCTCTCTCTCTATTCTCAGGGTATTATACTACTCCCTCCTCTCTCTCTACTCTCAGGGTATTATACTACTCCCTCCTCTCTCTCTCCTCTCAGGGTATTATACTACTCCCTCCTCTCTCTCTACTCTCATGGTAATATACTACTCTCCTCCTCTCTCTCTACTCTCAGGGTATAATACTACTCCCTCCTCTCTCTCTCCTCTCAGGGTATAATACTACTCCCTCCTCTCTCTCTACTCTCAGGGAATTATACTACTCCCTCCTCTCTCTCTATTCTCAGGGTATTATACTATTCCCTCCTCTATCTCTATTCTCAGGTTATTATACTACTCCCTCCTCTCTCTCTCCCCTCGGGGTATTATACTACTCCCTCCTCTCTCTCTACTCTCAGGGTATTATACTACTCCCTCCTCTCTCTCTACTCTCAGGGTATTATACTACTCCCTCCTCTCTCTCTACTCTCAGGGTATAATACTACTCCCTCCTCTCACTCTCAACTCTCAGGGTATTATACTCCTCCCTCCTCTCACTCTCTACTCTCAGGTTATTATACAGCTCCCTCCTCTCTCTCTACTCTCAGGGTATTATACTACTCCCTCCTCTCTCTCTACTCTCAGGGTAATATACTACTCCCTCCTCTCTCTCTACTCTCAGGGTAATATACTACTCCCTCCTCTCTCTCTACTCTCAGGGTATTATACTACTCCCTCCTCTCTGTCTACTCTCAGGGTAATATACTACTCCCTCCTCTCACTCTCAACTCTCAGGGTATTATACTACTCCCTCCTCTCACTCTCAACTCTCAGGGTATTATACTACTCCCTCCTCTCTCTCTCCTCTCGGGGTATTATACTACTCCCTCCTCTCTCTCTACTCTCATGGTAATATACTAATTCCTCCTCCCTCTCTCTCTACTCTCAGGGTATTATACTACTTCCTCCTCTCAGGGTATTATACTACTCCCTCCTCTCTCTCTACTCTCAGGGTAATATACTACTCCCTCCTCTCTCTCTACTCTCAGGGTATTATACTACTCCCTCCTCTCTCTCTACTCTCAGGGTAATATACTACTCCCTCCTCTCTCTCTCACTCTCAGGGTATTATACTCCTCCCTCCTCTCTGTCTCCTCTCAGGGAATTATACTACTCCCTCCTCTCTATCTCCTCTCAGGGTATTATACTACTCCCTCCTCTCTCTCTACTCTCAGGGTATTATCCTACTCCCTCCCCTCTCTCTCTACTCTCAGGGTATTATACTACTCCCTCCTCTCTCTCTACTCTCAGGGTATTATACTACTCCCTCCTCTCTCTCTACTCTCAGGGTATTATACTACTCCCTCCTCTCTCTCTACTCTCAGGGTATTATACTACTCCCTCCTCTCTCTCTACTCTCAGGGTATTATACTACTCCCTCCTCTCTCTCTACTCTCAGGGTATTATACTACTCCCTCCTCTCACTCTCTACTCTCAGGGTAATATACTACTCCCTCCTCTCTCTCTCACTCTCAGGGTATTATACTACTCCCTCCTCTCTCTCTACTCTCAGGGTATTATACTACTCCCTCCTCTCTCTCTCCTCTCAGGGTATTATACTACTCCCTCCTCTCTCTCTACTCTCAGGGTATTATACTACTCCCTCCTCTCACTCTCACTCTCAGGGTATTATACTACTCCCTCCACTCTCAGGGTATTATACTACTCCCTCCTCTCTCTCTCTACTCTCAGGATATTATACTACTCCCTCCTCTCTCTCTACTCTCAGGGTATTATACCACTCCCTCCTCTCTCTTCTCTCATGGTAATATACTACTTCCTCCTCTCTCTCTCCTCTCAGGGTATTATACTACTCCCTCCTCTCTCTCTCTACTCTCAGGGTATTATCCTACTCCCTCCTCTCTCTCTCTACTCTCAGGGTATTATACTACTCCATCCTCTCTCTCTACTCTCAGGATATTATACTACGCCCTCCTCTCTCTCTACTCTCAGGGTATTATACCACTCCCTCCTCTCTCTTCTCTCATGGTAATATACTACTTCCTCCTCTCTCTCTCCTCTCAGGGTATTATACTACTCCCTCCTCTCTCTCTCTACTCTCAGGGTATTATCCTACTCCCTCCTCTCTCTCTCTACTCTCAGGGTATTATACTACTCCCTCCTCTCTCTCTACTCTCAGGGTATTATACTACTCCCTCCTCTCTCTCTACTCTCAGGGTATTATACTACTCCCTCCTCTCTCTCTACTCTCAGGATATTATACTACTCCCTCCTCTCTCTCTACTCTCAGGGTATTATACTACTCCCTCCTCTCTCTCTACTCTCAGCGTATTATACTACTCCATCCTCTCTCTCTACTCTCAGGATATTATACTACTCCCTCCTCTCTCTCTACTCTCAGCGTATTATACTACTCCATCCTCTCTCTTTACTCTCAGGGAATTATACTACTCCCTCCTCTCTCTCTACTCTCAAGGTAATATACTAATTCCTCCTCCCTCTCTCTCTACTCTCAGGGTATTATACTACTCCCTCCTCTCAAGGTTTCCCCTTCTCCCTCCTCTCAGGCTATTCCCCTACTCCCTCCTCTCTCAGGCTATTCCCC
This sequence comes from Salmo salar, assembly GCF_965601325.2. NCBI lineage: Eukaryota > Metazoa > Chordata > Actinopteri > Salmoniformes > Salmonidae > Salmo > Salmo salar. The sequence continues at coordinate 51,830,299 of NC_138307.1, forward strand.
TACTTCCTCCTTCCTCTCTCTCTACTCTCAGGGTATTATTCTACTCCATCCTCTCTCTCTACTCTCAGGGTATTATACTACTCCCTCCTCTCTCTCTACTCTCAGGGTATTATACTACTCTCCTCCACTCTCTCTACTCTCAGGGTATTATACTACTCCCTCCTCTCACTCTCAACTCTCAGGGTATTATACTCCTCCCTCCTCTCACTCTCTACTCTCAGGGTATTATACTAGCTCCCTCCTCTCTCTCTACTCTCAGGGTAATATACTACTCCCTCCTCTCTCTCTACTCTCAGGGTAATATACTACTTCCTCCTCTCTCTCTACTCTCAGGGTATAATACTACTCCCTCCTCTCTCTCTCCTCTCAGGGTATAATACTACTCCCTCCTCTCTCTCTATTCTCAGGGTTTTGCACTATTCCCTTCTCTCTCTCTATTCTCAGGTTATTATACTACTCCCTCCTCTCTCTCTCCTCTCAGGGTATTATACTACTCCCTCCTCTCTCTCTACTCTCAGGGTATTATACTACTCCCTCCTCTCTCTCTCCTCTCGGGGTATTATACTACTCCCTCCTCTCTCTCTACTCTCAGGATATTATACTACTCCCTCCTCTCAGGGTATTATACTACTCCCTCCTCTCTCTCTACTCTCAGGGTAATATACTACTCCCTCCTCTCTCTCTACTCTCAGGGTATTATACTACTCCCTGCTCTCACTCTCAACTCTCAGGGTATTATACTCCTCCCTCCTCTCAATCTCTACTCTCAGGTTATTATACAGCTCCCTCCTCTCTCTCTACACTCAGGGTATTATACTCCTCCCTCCTCTCTGTCTACTCTCAGGGTAATATACTACTCCCTCCTCTCACTCTCAACTCTCAGGTTATTATACTACCCCTCCCCTCCTCTCAGGGTATTATACTACTCCCTCCTCTCTCTCTACTCTCAGGGTATTATACTACTCCCTCCTCTCTCTCTCTACTCTCAGGGTATTATACTACTCCCTCCTCTCTCTCTACTCTCAGGGTATTATACTACTTCCTCCTCTCTCTCTACTCTCAGGTTATTATACTACTCCCTCCTCTCTCTATCCTCTCAGGGTATTATACTACTCCCTCCTCTCTCTCTACTCTCAGGGTATTATACTACTCCCTCTCTCTCTACTCTCAGGGTATTATACTACTCCCTCCTCTCTCTCTCCTCTCAGGGTATTATACTACTCCCTCCTCTCTCTCTCTACTCTCAGGATATTATACTACTCCCTCCTCTCTCTCTACTCTCAGGGTATTATACCACTCCCTCCTCTCTCTTCTCTCATGGTAATATACTACTTCCTCCTCTCTCTCTCCTCTCAGGGTATTATACTACTCCCTCCTCTCTCTCTCTACTCTCAGGGTATTATCCTACTCCCTCCTCTCTCTCTCTACTCTCAGGGTATTATACTACTCCATCCTCTCTCTCTACTCTCAGGATATTATACTACGCCCTCCTCTCTCTCTACTCTCGGGGTATTATACTACTCCCTCCTCTCTCTCTACTCTCAGGGTAATATACTACTCCCTCCTCTCCCTCTCCTCTCAGGGTATTATACTACTCCCTCCCCACTCTCTCCTCTCAGGGTATTATACTACTCCCTCCTCTCTCTCTACTCTCAGGGAATTATACTACTCCCTCCTCTCTCTTTACTCTCAGGGCAATATACTAATTCCTCCTCCCTCTCTCTCTACTCTCAGGGTATTTTACTACTCCCTCCTCTCTCTACTCTCAGGGTATTATACTACTCCGTCCTCTCTCTCTACTCTCAGGGTATTATACTACTCCCTCCCCACTCTCTCCTCTCAGGGTATTATACTACTCCCTCCTCTCTCTCTCCTCTCGGGGTATTATACTACTCCCTCCTCTCTCTCTACTCTCAGGGTATTATACTAATCCCTCCTCTCTCTCTCCTCTCAGGGTATTATACTACTCCCTCCACTCTCTCTACTCTCAGGGTATTATACTACTCCCTCCTCCCTCTCTCTCTACTCTCAGGATATTATACTACTCTCTCCTCTCTCTCTACTCTCAGGGTATTATACCACTCCCTCCTCTCTCTTCTCTCATGGTAATATACTACTTCCTCCTCTCTCTCTCCTCTCAGGGTATTATACTACTCCCTCCTCTCTCTCTCTACTCTCAGGGTATTATCCTACTCCCTCCTCTCTCTCTCTACTCTCAGGGTATTATACTACTCCCTCCTCTCTCTCTACTCTCAGGGTATTATACTACTCCCTCCTCTCTCTCTCCTCTCAGCGTATTATACTACTCCCTCCTCTCTCTCTCCTCTCAGGGTATTATACTACTCCCTCCTCTCTCTCTCTACTCTCAGGGTATTATCCTACTCCCTCCTCTCTCTCTCTACTCTCAGGGTATTATACTACTCCCTCCTCTCTCTCTACTCTCAGGGTATTATACTACTCCCTCCTCTCTCTCTCCTCTCAGCGTATTATACTACTCTATCCTCTCTCTCTACTCTCAGGATATTATACTACTCCCTCCTCTCTCTTTACTCTCAGGGAATTATACTACTCCCTCCTCTCTCTCTACTCTCAGGGAATTATACTACTCCCTCCTCTCTCTTTACTCTCAGGGCAATATACTAATTCCTCCTCCCTCTCTCTCTACTCTCAGGGTATTTTACTACTCCCTCCTCTCTCTACTCTCAGGGTATTATACTACTCCCTCCTCTCTCTCTCCTCTCGGGGTATTATACTACTCCCTCCTCTCTCTCTACTCTCAGGGTATTATACTAATCCCTCCTCTCTCTCTCCTCTCAGGGTATTATACTACTCCCTCCTCTCTCTCTCTACTCTCAGGGTATTATACTACTCCCTCCACTCTCTCTACTCTCAGGGTATTATACTACTCCCTCCTCCCTCTCTCTCTACTCTCAGGATATTATACTACTCTCTCCTCTCTCTCTACTCTCAGGGTATTATACCACTCCCTCCTCTCTCTTCTCTCATGGTAATATACTACTTCCTCCTCTCTCTCTCCTCTCAGGGTATTATACTACTCCCTCCTCTCTCTCTCTACTCTCAGGGTATTATACTACTCCCTCCTCTCTCTCTACTCTCAGGGTATTATACTACTCCCTCCTCTCTCTCTACTCTCAGCGTATTATACTACTCCATCCTCTCTCTTTACTCTCAGGGAATTATACTACTCCCTCCTCTCTCTCTACTCTCAGGGTATTATACTACTCCCTCCTCTCTCTCTCCTCTCGGGGTATTATACTACTCCCTCCTCTCTCTCTACTCTCAAGGTAATATACTAATTCCTCCTCCCTCTCTCTCTACTCTCAGGTTATTTTACTACTCCCTCCTATCTCTACTCTCAGGGTATTATACTACTCCGTCCTCTCAAGGTTTCCCCTTCTCCCTCCTCTCAGGCTATTCCCATACTCCCTCCTCTCTCAGGCTATTCCCCTACTTCCTCCTTCCTCTCTCTCTACTCTCAGGGTATTATTCAACTCCATCCTCTCTCTCTACTCTCAGGGTATTGCCCTACTCCCTCCTCCCTCTCTCTCTACTCTCAGGGTATTATACTACTCCCTCCACTCTCTCTACTCTCAGGGTATTATACTACTCCCTCCTCTCACTCTTCTCTCAAGGTAATATACTACTTCCTCATCTCTCTTTCTACTCTCAGGGTATTATACTACTCCCTCCTCTCTCTCTACTCTCAGGGTATTATACTACTCCCTCCTCTCTCTCTACTCTCAGGGTATTATACTACTCCCTCCTCCTCTCTCTCTACTCTCAGGGTATTATACTACTCCCTCCTCTCTCTCTACTCTCAGGGAATTATACTACTCCCTCCTCTCTCTTCTACTCTCAGGGCAATATACTACTTCCTCCTCCCTCTCTCTCTACTCTCAGGGTATTATACTACTCCCTCCTCTCTCTCTACTCTCAGGGTATTATACTACTCCCTCCTCTCTCTCTACTCTCAGGGAATTATACTACTCCCTCCTCTCTCTTTACTCTCAGGGCAATATACTAATTCCTCCTCCCTCTCTCTCTACTCTCAGGGTATTTTACTACTCCCTCCTCTCTCTACTCTCAGGGTATTATACTACTCCCTCCTCTCTCTCTACTCTCAGGGTATTATACTACTCCCTCCTCTCTCTCTCCTCTCGGGGTATTATACTACTCCCTACTCTCTCTCTACTCTCAGGGTAATATACTAATTCCTCCTCCCTCTCTCTCTACTCTCAGGGTATTATACTACTCCCTCCTCTCTCTCTCTTCTCAGGGCATTCTACTACTCCCTCCTCTCTCTCTACTCTCAGGGTATTATACTACTCCCTCCTCTCTCTCTACTCTCAGGGTATTATACTACTCCCTCCTCTCTCTCTCCTCAGGGCATTATACTACTCCCTCCTCTCTCTCTACTCTCAGGGTATTATCCTGTTAGGGCTAGGGGGCAGCATTGACACGGCTGGATAAAAAACATACCCGATTTAATCTGGTTACCACTCCTACCCAGTAACTAGAATATGCATATACTTATTACATATGGATAGAAAACACCCTAAATTTTCTAAAACTGTTTGAATGGTGTCTGTGAGTATAACAGAACTCAAATGGCAGGTCAAAACCTGAGAGATTCCTTTACAGGAAGTGGCCTGTCTGACCATTTCTTGAACTTCTTTTCCATCTCTATCATTTACTAAGGATCTCTGCTCTAACGTGACACTTCCCACGTCGTCCATAGGCTCTCAGAGCCCGGGAAAAAACAGAATGTCGTCATTCCAGCCCCAGGCTGAAACACATTATCGCCTTTCTCAAGTGGCCCATCAAGAGACACTGGCTTATGTGCGTGACCCCGACCGCCCCCGCCTTTGGGATTTTTTCCTCTGTTTGCCGAAAAGGAGATTCCCTGTCGGAATATTATCGCTTTTCTACGAGAAAAGTGTCGTAAAAATTGATTTTAAACAGCGGTTGACATGCATCGGAGTACGGTAATGGAATACTTAGAATTTTATTGTCACGAATTGCGCCAAGCGCGTGACACTTCTTTACTATTTCGGATAGTGTCTGGAACGCACGAACAAAACGCCGCTATTCAAATATAACGATGGATTATTTTGGACCAAACCAACATTTGTTATTGAAGTAGCAGTCCTGGCTGTGTATTCTGACAAAGACAACAAAAGGTAATGACATTTTTATAATAGTAAATATGATTATGGTGAGTGCTAAACTTGCCGGGTGTCTAAATAGCGAGCCCGTGATGCCTGGGCTATGTACTTAGAATATTGCAAAATGTGCTTTCACCAAAAAGCTATTTTAAAATCGGACATATCGAGTGCATAGAGGAGGTCTGTATCTATAATTCTTAAAATAATTGTTATGCTTTTTGTGAACGTTTATCGTGAGTAATTTAGTAAAATGTTAGCGAATTCCCCGGAAGTTTGCTAGTTCTGAACGTCACATGCTAATGTAAAAAGCTGGTTTTTGATATAAATATGAACTTGATTGAACAAAACATGCATGTATTGTATAACATAATGTCCTAGGGTTGTCATCTGATGAAGATCATCAAAGGTGAGTGCTGCATTTAGCTGTCTTCTGGGTTTTGGTGACATTATATGCTGGCTTGAAAAATGGGTGTCTGATTATTTCTGGCTTGGTACTCTGCTGACATAATCTAATGTTTTGCTTTCGTTGTAAAGCCTTTTTGAAATCGGACAGTGTGGTTAGATTAACGAGAGTCTTGTCTTTAAATGGCTGTAAAATAGTCATATGTTTGAGAAATTGAAGTAATAGGATTTTTAACGTTTTGAAAATCGCGCCACAGGATAGCAGTGGCTGTTACGTAGGTGGGACGAATTGGTCCCGCCTAGCCTAGAGAGGTTTTAAACTACTCCCTCCTCTCTCTCTACTCTCAGGGTATTATACTACTCCCTCCTCTCTCTCTACTCTCAGGGTATTATACTACTCCCTCCTCTCTCTCTACTCTCAGGGTATTATACTACTCCCTCCTCTCTCTCTACTCTCAGGGTATTATACTACTCCCTCCTCTCTCTCTACTCTCAGGGTATTATACCACTCCCTCCTCTCTCACTCCTCTCAGGGTATTATACTACTTCCTCCTCTCTCTCTACTCTCAGGGTATTATACTACTCCCTCCTCTCTCTCTACTCTCAGGGTATTATACTACTCCCTCGTCTCTCTCTACTCTCATGGTAATATACTACTTCCTCCTCTCTCTACTCTCAGGGTTTAATACTACTCCCTCCTCTCTCTCTCCTCTCAGGGTATAATACTACTCCCTCCTCTCTCTCTATTCTCAGGGTATTATACTATTCCCTCCTCTCTCTCTATTCTCAGGTTATTATACTACTCCCTCCTCTCTCTCTACTCTCAGGGAATTATACTACTCCCTCCTCTCTCTCTCTACTCATGGTAATATACTACTCCCTCCTCTCTGTCTACTCTCAGTGTAATATACTACTCCCATCTCTCACTCTCAACTCTCAGGGTATTATACTCCTCCCTCCCTCTCTCTCTACTCTCAGGGTATTATACTACTTCCTCCTCTCTCTCTCCTCTCAGGGTATTATACTACTCCCACCTCTCTCTAATCTCAGGGTAATATACTACTCCCTCCTCTCTGTCTACTCTCAGGGTAATATACTACTCCCATCTCTCACTCTCAACTCTCAGGGTATTATACTCCTCCCTCCTCTCACTCTCTACTCTCAGGTTATTATACTGCTCCCTCCTCTCTCTCTACACTCAGGGTATTATACTCCTCCCTCCTCTCTCTCTACTCTCAGGGTATTATAGTACTCCATCCTCTCTCTCTACTCTCAGGATATTATACTACTCCCTCCTCTCTCTCTACTCTCAGGATAATATACTACTCCCTCCTCTCTCTCTACTCTCAGGGTATTATACTACTCCCTCCTATCTCTCTACTCTCAGGGTAATATACTACTCCCTCCTCTCTCTCTCCTCTCAGGTTATTTACTACTCCCTCCTCTCTCTCTCTCCTCTCAGGGTATTATACTACTCCCTCCTCTCTCTCTCCTCTCAGGTTATTATACTACTCCCTCCTCTCTCTCTCCTCTCAGGGTATTATACTACCCCTCCTCTCTCCTCTCAGGGTATTATACTACCCCTCTCTCTACTCTCAGGGTATTATACTACTCCCTCCTCTCTCTCTCCTCTCAGGTTATTATACTACTCCCTCCTCTCTCTCTACTCTCAGGGTATTATACTACTTCCTCCTCTCTCTCTACTCTCAGTTATTATACTACTCCCTCCTCTCACTCTACTCTCAGGGCAGTATACTACTCCCTCCTCTCTCTCTACTCTCAGGGTATTATACAACTCCCTCCACTCTCTCTACTCTCAGGGTATTATACTACTCCCTCCTCTCTCTCTCTACTCTCAGGGTATTATATTACTCCCTCCTATCTCTCTACTCTCAGGGTAATATAGTACTCCCTCCTCTCTCTCTAACTCAGGGTACTATACTACTCCCTCCTCTCTCTCTACTCTCAGGGTAATATACTACTCCCTCCTCTCTCTCTATCCTCTCAGGGTATTATACTACTCCCTCCTCTCTCTCTCGTACTCTCAGGGTATTATACTTCTCCCTCCTCTCTCTCTCCTCTCAGGGTATTATACTACTCCCTCCTCTCTCTCTACTCAGGGTGTTATACTACTCCCTCCTCTCTCTCTACTCTCAGGGTATTATACTACTCCCTCCTCTCTCTCTCCTCTCAGGGTATTATACTACTCCCTTTTCTCTGTCTACTTTCAGGGTAATATACTCCTCCCTGCTCTCACTCTCAGGTTATTATACTGCTCCCTCCTCTCTCTACTCTCAGGGTATTATATTACTCCCTCCTCTCTCTACTCTCAGGGTATTATATTACTCCCTCCTCTCTCTCTCCTCTCAGGGTATTATACTACTCCCTCCTCTCTCTCTATTCTCAGGGTATTATACTACTCCCTCCTCTCTCTCTACTCTCAGGGTATTATACTACTCCCTCCTCTCTCTCTCCTCTCAGGGTATTATACTACTCCCTCCTCTCTCTCTACTCTCAGGGTATTATACTTCTACCTCCTCTCTCTCTCCTCTCAGGGTATTATACTACTCCCTCCTCTCTCTCCTCTAAGGGTATTATACTACACCCTCCTCTTTCTACTCTCAGGGTATTATACTACTCCCTCCTCTCTCTCTACTCTCAGGGTATTATACTACTCCCTCCTCTCTCTCTACTCTCAGGGTACTATACTACTCCCTCCTCTCTCTCTACTCTCAGGGTATTATACTACTCCCTCCTCTCTCTCTACTCTCAGGGTATTATACTACTACCTCCTCTCTCTCTCCTCTCAGGGTATTATACTACTCCCTCCTCTCTCTCTCCTCTCAGGGTATTATACTACTCCCTCCTCTCTCTCTACTCTCAGGGTATTATACTACTCCCTCCTCTCTCTCTCCTCTCAGGGTATTATACTACTCCCTCCTCTCTCTCTACTCTCAGGGTATTATACTACTCCCTCCTCTCTCTCTCCTCTCAGGGTATTATACTACTCCCTCCTCTCTCTCCTCTCAGGGTATCATACTACTCCCTCCTCTCTCTACTCTCAGGGTATTATACTACTCCCTCCTCTCTTCTACTCTCAGGGTATTATACTACTCCCTCCTCTCTCTCTCACTCTCAGGGTATTATACTACTCCCTCCTCTCTCTCTACTCTCAGGGTATTATACTACTCCCTCCTCTCTCTCTACTCTCAGGGTATTATACTACTCCCTCCTCTCTCTCTACTCTCAGGTTATTATACTACTCCCTCCTCTCTCTCTCTCACTCTCAGGGTATTATACTACTCCCTCCTCTCTCTCTACTCTCAGGGTATTATACTACTCCCTCCTCTCTCTCTACTCTCAGGGTATTATACTACTCCCTCCTCTCTCTCCTACTCAGGGTATTATACTACTCCCTCCTCTCTCTCTACTCTCAGGGTATTATACTACTCCCTCCTCTCTCTCTACTCTCAGGGTATTATACTACTCCCTCCTCTCTTCTACTCTCAGGGTATTATACTACTCCCTCCTCTCTCTACTCTCAGGGTATTATACTACTCCCTCCTCTCTCTCTACTCTCAGGGTATTATACTACTCCCTCCTCTCTCTCTACTCTCAGGGTATTATACTACTCCCTCCTCTCTCTCTCACTCTCAGGGTATTATACTACTCCCTCCTCTCTCTCTACTCTCAGGGTATTATACTACTCCCTCCTCTCTCTCTACTCTCAGGGTATTATACTACTCCCTCCTCTCTCTCTACTCTCAGGGTATTATACTACTCCCTCCTCTCTGTCTACTCTCAGGGTATTATACTACTCCCTCCTCTCTCTCTCAACTCTCAGGGTATTATACTACTCCCTCCTCTCTCTCTCTCTACTCTCAGGGTATTATACTACTCCCTCCTCTCTCGTCTACTCTCAGGGTAATATACTACTCCCTACTCTCTCTCTACTCTCAGGGTATTATACTACTCCCTCCTCCTCTCTCTCTACTCTCAGGGTATTATACTACTCCCTCCTCTCTCTCTCCTCTCAGGGTATTATACTACTCCCTCCTCTCTCTCTACTCTCAGGGTATCATACTACTCCCTCCTCTCTCTCTACTCTCAGGGTATTATACTACTCCCTCCTCTCTCTCCTCTCAGGGTATATACTACTCCCTCCTCTCTCTCTACTCTCAGGGTATTATACTACTCCCTCCTCTCTCTCTACTCTCAGGGTATTATACTACTCCCTCCTCTCTCTCTCCTCTCAGGGTATTATACTACTCCCTCCTCTCTCTCTATTCTCAGGGTATTATACTACTCCCTCCTCTCTGTCTACTCTCAGGGTAATATACTACTCCCTCCTCTCAGTCTCAACTCTCAGGGAATTATACTACTCCCTCCTCTCTCTCACTCTCAGGGTATTATACTACTCCCTCCTCTCTCTCTACTCTCAGGGTATTATACTACTCCCTCCTCTCACTCTACTCTCAGGGCAGTATACTACTCCCTCCTCTCTCTCTACTCTCAGGGTATTATACAACTCCCTCCTCTCTCTCTCTACTCTCAGGTTATTATACTACTCACTCCTCTCTCTCTCTCTACTCTCAGGGTATTATACTACTCCCTCCTCTCTCTCTACTCTCAGGGTAATATAGTACTCCCTCCTCTCTCTCTAACTCAGGGTACTATACTACTCCCTCCTCTCTCTCTACTCTCAGGGTAATATACTATCCCTCCTCTCTCTCTCTCTCAGGGTATTATATACTCCCTCCTCTCTCTCTCCTCTCAGGGTATTATACTACTCCCTCCTCTCTGTCTACTTCTCAGGGTATTATACTTGTCCCTCCTCTCTCTCTACTCTCAGGGTAATATACTACTCCCTCCTCTCTCTCTTTCCTCTCAGGGTAATATACTACTCCCTCCTCTCTCTCTCCTCTCAGGGTATTATACTACTCCCTCCTCTCTCTCTCCTCTCAGGGTATTATACTACTCCCTCCTCTCTCTACTCTCAGGGTATTATACTACTCCCTCCTCTCTCTACTCTCAGGGTATTATACTACTCCCTCCTCTCTCTCTACTCTCAGGGTATTATACTACTCCCTCCTCTCTCTCGCTCAACTCTCAGGGTGTTATCCTACTCCCTACTCTCTCTCTCTCTCTTTCAACTCTCAGGGTATTATACTACTCCCTCCACTCTGTCTACTCTCAGGGTAATATACTACTCCCTACTCTCTCTCTATTCTCAGGGTATTATACTACTCCCTCCTCTCTCTCTCCTCTCAGGGTATTATACTACTCCCTCCTCTCTCTCTCCTCTCAGGGTATTATACTACTCCCTCCTCTCTCTCTCCTCTCAGGGTATTATACTACTCCCTCCTTCTCTCTCTACTCTCAGGGTATTATACTACTCCCTCCTCTCTCTCTCCTCTCAGGGTATTATACTACTCCCTCCTCTCTCTCTACTCTCAGGGTATTAATACTACTCCCTGCTCTCTCTCTACTCTCAGGGTATTATACTACTCCCTCCTCTCTCTCTACTCTCAGGTTATTATACTACTCCCTCCTTCTCTCTCTACTCTCAGGGTATTATTCTACTCCCTGCTCTCTCTCTTCTCTCAGGTTATTATACTACTCCCTCCTCTCTCTCTACTCTCAGGGTATTATACTACTCCCTCCTCTCTCTCTACTCTCAGGGTATTATACTACTCCCTCCTCTCTCTCTACTCTCAGGGTATTATACTACTCCCTCCTCTCTCTCTACTCTCAGGGTATTATACTACTCCCTCCTCTCTCTCTCCTCTCAGGGTATTATTCTACTCCCTCCTCTCTCTCTAGTCTCATGGTAATATACTAATTCCTCCTCCCTCTCTCTCTACTCTCAGGGTATTATACTACTCCCTCCTTTCTCTCTCCTCTCAGGGAATTATCCTACTCCCTCCTCTCTCTCTACTCTCAGGGTATTATATTACTCCCTCCTCTCAGGGTATTATACTACTCCCTCCTCTCAGGGTATTATACTACTCCCTCCTCTCTCTCTACTCTCAGGGTATTATACTACTCCCTCCACTCTCTCTACTCTCAGGGTATTATACTACTCCCTCCTCTCTTTCTATTCTCAAGGTATTATACTTGTCCCTCCTCTCTCTCTACTCTCAGGGTAATATACTACTCCCTCCTCTCTCTCTTTCCTCTCAGGGTATTATACTACTCCCTCCTCTCTCTCTCTGTACTCACAGGGTATTATACTTCTACCTCCTCTCTCTCTCCTCTCAGGGTATTATACTACTCCCTCCTCTCTCTCCTCTAAGGGTATCATACTACTCCCTCCTCTCTCTACTCTCAGGGTATTATACTACTCCCTCCTCTTTCTACTCTCAGGGTATTATACTACTCCCTCCTCTCTCTCTACTCTCAGGGTATTATACTACTCCCTCCTCTCACTCTACTCTCAGGGCAGTATACTACTCCCTCCTCTCTCTCTACTCTCAGGGTATTATACAACTCCCTCCTCTCTCTCTCTACTCTCAGGTTATTATACTACTCACTCCTCTCTCTCTCTCTACTCTCAGGGTATTATACTACTCCCTCCTATCTCTCTACTCTCAGGGTAATATAGTACTCCCTCCTCTCTCTCTAACTCAGGGTACTATACTACTCCCTCCTCTCTCTCTACTCTCAGGGTAATATACTACTCCCTCCTCTCTCTCTACTCTCAGGGTATTATACTACTCCCTTCTCTCTGTCTACTTTCAGGGTATTATACTACTCCCTCCTCTCTATCTCCTCTCAGGGTATTATACTACTCCCTCCTCTCTTTCTATTCTCAAGGTATTATACTTGTCCCTCCTCTCTCTCTACTCTCAGGGTAATATACTACTCCCTCCTCTCTCTCTTTCCTCTCAGGGTAATATACTACTCCCTCCTCTCTCTCTCCTCTCAGGGTATTATACTACTCCCTCCTCTCTCTCCTCTAAGGGTATCATACTACTCCCTCCTCTCTCTACTCTCAGGGTATTATACTACTCCCTCCTCTTTCTACTCTCAGGGTATTATACTACTCCCTCCTCTCTCTCTACTCTCAGGGTATTATACTACTCCCTCCTCTCTCTCGCTCAACTCTCAGGGTGTTATCCTACTCCCTACTCTCTCTCTCTCTCTTTCAACTCTCAGGGTATTATACTACTCCCTCCACTCTGTCTACTCTCAGGGTAATATACTACTCCCTACTCTCTCTCTATTCTCAGGGTATTATACTACTCCCTCCTCTCTCTCTCCTCTCAGGGTATTATACTACTCCCTCCTCTCTCTCTCCTCTCAGGGTATTATACTACTCCCTCCTCTCTCTCTCCTCTCGGGGTATAATACTACTCCCTCTTCTCTCTCTACTCTCAGGGTATTATACTACTCCCTGCTCTCTCTCTACTCTCAGGGTGTTATACTACTCCCTCTTCTCTCTCTACTCTCAGGGTGTTATACTACTCCCTCCTCTCTCTCTACTCTCAGGGTGTTATACTACTCCCTGCTCTCTCTCTTCTCTCAGGTTATTATACTACTCCCTCCTGTCTCTCTCTCTACTCTCAGGGTATTATACTACTCCCTCCTCTCTCTCTCCTCTCAGGGTATTATACTACTCCCTCCTCTCTCTCTACGCTCAGGGAATTAAACTACTCCCTCCTCTCTCTCTACTCTCAGGGTATTATTCTACTCCCTCCTCTCTCTCTACTCTCAGGTTATTATACTACTCCCTCCTTTCTCTCTACTCTCAGGATATTATTCTACTCCCTCCTCTCTCTCTCCTCTCAGGGTATTATTCTACTCCCTCCTCTCTCTCTAGTCTCATGGTAATATACTAATTCCTCCTCCCTCTCTCTCTACTCTCAGGGTATTATACTACTCCCTCCTTTCTCTCTCCTCTCAGGGAATTATCCTACTCCCTCCTCTCTCTCTACTCTCAGGGTATTATATTACTCCCTCCTCTCAGGGTATTATACTACTCCCTCCTCTCAGGGTATTATACTACTCCCTCCTCTCTCTCTACTCTCAGGGTATTATACTACTCCCTCCACTCTCTCTACTCTCAGGGTATTATACTACTCCCTCCTCTCTTTCTATTCTCAAGGTATTATACTTGTCCCTCCTCTCTCTCTACTCTCAGGGTAATATACTACTCCCTCCTCTCTCTCTTTCCTCTCAGGGTATTATACTACTCCCTCCTCTCTCTCTCTGTACTCACAGGGTATTATACTTCTACCTCCTCTCTCTCTCCTCTCAGGGTATTATACTACTCCCTCCTCTCTCTCCTCTAAGGGTATCATACTACTCCCTCCTCTCTCTACTCTCAGGGTATTATACTACTCCCTCCTCTTTCTACTCTCAGGGTATTATACTACTCCCTCCTCTCTCTCTACTCTCAGGGTATTATACTACTCCCTCCTCTCTCTCGCTCAACTCTCAGGGTGTTATCCTACTCCCTACTCTCTCTCTCTCTCTTTCAACTCTCAGGGTATTATACTACTCCCTCCACTCTGTCTACTCTCAGGGTAATATACTACTCCCTACTCTCTCTCTATTCTCAGGGTATTATACTACTCCCTCTTCTCTCTCTCCTCTCAGGGTATTATACTACTCCCTGCTCTCTCTCTTCTCTCAGGTTATTATACTACTCCCTCCTGTCTCTCTCTCTACTCTCAGGCTTTTATACTACTCCCTCTCTGTCTCCTCTCAGGGTATTATACTACTCTCTCTACTCTCAGGGAATTATACTACTCCCTCCTCTCTCTCTACTCTCAGGGTATTGTACTTCTCCCTCCTCTCTCTCTACTCTCAGGGTATTATACTACTCCCTCCTTTCTCCCTCCTCTCTCTCTACTCTCAGGTTATTATACTACTCACTCCTCTCTCTCTCTACTCTCAGGGAATTATCCTACTCCCTCCTCTCTCTCTACTCTCAGGGTATTATATTACTCCCTCCTCTCAGGGTATTATACTACTCCCTCCTCTCAGGGTATTATCCTACTCCCTCCTCTCTCTCTACTCTCAGGGTATTATATTACTCTCTCCCTTCTCTCTCCTCTCAGGGTATTATACTACTCCCTCCTCTCTCTCTCCTCTCAGGGTTTTATACTACTCCCTCCTCTCTCTATACTCTCAGGGTATTATACTACTCCCTCCTCTCTCTATACTCTCAGATTATTATACTATTCCCTCCTCTTTCTCTACTCTCAGGGTATTATACTACTCCCTCCTCTCTCTCTCTACTCTCAGGGTATTATACTACTCTCTACCCTCTCTCTCCTCTCAGGGTATTATACTACTCTCTACCCTCTCTCTCCTCTCAGGGTATTATACTACTCTCTACCCTCTCTCTCCTCTCAGGGTATTATACTACTTCCTCCTCTCTCTCTATTCTCAGGGTATTATACTACTCCCTCCTCTCTCTCTCCTCTAAGGGTTTTATACTACTCCCTCCTCTCTCTCTACTCTCAGGATATTATACTACTCCCTCCTCTCTCTCTACTCTCAGGATATTATACTACTCCTTCTTCTCTCTCTCCTCTCAGGTTATTATACTACTCCCTCCTCTCTCTCTCCTCTCAGAGTTTTATACTAATCCCTCCTCTCTCTCTCTACTCTCAGGGTATTATACTACTCTCTACCCTCTCTCTCCTCTCAGGTTATTATACTACTCCCTCCCCTCTCTCTCCTCTCAGGGTATTATCCTACTCCCTCCTCTCTCTCTACTCTCAGGGTATTATATTACTCCCTCCTCTCTCTCTCCTCTCAGGGTATTATACTACTCCCTCCTCTCTCTCTCCTCTCATTGTATTATCCTACTCCCTCCTCTCTCTCTATTCTCAGGGTATTATATTACTCTCACCCCTCTCCCTCCTCTCAGGGTATTATACTACTCCCTCCTCTCTCTCTACTCTCAGGGTATTATACTACTCCTTCCTCTCTCTCTACTCTCAGGGTATTATACTACTCACTCCTCTCTCTCTACTCTCAGGGTGTTATACTACTCCCTCCCTTCTCTCTCCTCTCAGGGTATTATACTACTCCCTCCTCTCTCTCTGCTCTCAGGGTATTATGCTACTCCCTCCTCTCTCTCTACTCTCAGGGTATTATACTACTCCCTCCTCTCTCTCTCCTCTCAGGGTATTATACTATTTCCTCCTCTCTCTCTGCTCCCAGGGTATTATACTACTCCCTCCTCTCTCTCTACTCTCAGGGTATTATACTACTCTCTACCCTCTCTCTCCTCTCAGGGTATTATACTATTTCCTCCTCTCTCTCTGCTCCCAGGGTATTATACTACTCCCTCCTCTCTCTCTACTCTCAGGGTATTATACTACTCCCTCCTCTCTCTATCCTCTCAGGGTTTGATACTACTCCCTCCTCTCAGGATATTATACTACTCCCTCCTCTCTCTCTACTCTCAGGATATTATACTACTCCCTCCTCTCAGGGTTTTATACTACTCCCTCCTCTCAGGATATTATACTACTCCCTCCTCTCTCTCTCCTCTGAGGATATTATACTACTCCCTCCTCTCTCTCTCCTCTCAGGGTATTATCCTACTCCCTCCTCTCTCTCTACTCTCAGGGTATTATACTACTTCCTCCTCTCTCTCTACTCTCAGGGTATTATACTACTCCCTCCTCTCTCTCTCCTCTCAGAGTTTTATACTACTCCCTCTCTCTCTCCTCTCAGGTTATTATACTACTCCCTCCTCTCTCTCTACTCTGAGTATTATACTAATCCCTCCCCTCTCTCTCTCAACTAAGGATATTATACTACTCCCTCCTCTCTCTCTCCTCTCAGGGTATTATCCTACTCCCTCCTCTCTCTCTACTCTCAGGGTATTATACTACTCCCTCCCCTCTCTCTCCTCTCAGGGTATTATCCTACTCCCTCCTCTCTCTCTACTCTCAGGGTATTATACTACTCCCTCCTCTCTCTCTCCTCTCAGGATATTATCCTACTCCCTCCTCTCTCTCTCTCATCTCAGGATATTATACTACTCCCTCCTCTCTCTCTCCTCTCAGGGTATTATCCTACTCCCTCCTCTCTCTCTACTCTCAGGGTATTATACTACTCCCTCCCCTCTCTCTCCTCTCAGGGTATTATCCTACTCCCTCCTCTCTCTCTACTCTCAGGGTATTATATTACTCCCTCCTCTCTCTCTCCTCTCAGGGTATTATACTACTCCCTCCTCTCTCTCTCCTCTCAGGGTATTATCCTACTCCCTCCTCTCTCTCTACTCTCAGGGTATTATATTACTCTCTCCCCTCTCTCTACTCTCAGGGTATTATACTACTCCCTCCTCTCTCTCTACTCTCAGGGTGTTATACTACTCCCTCCCTTCTCTCTCCTCTCAGGGTATTATACTACTCCCTCCTCTCTCTTTGCTCTCAGGGTATTATGCTACTCCCTCCTCTCTCTCTACTCTCAGGGTATTATACTACTCCCTCCTCTCTCTCTCCTCTCAGGGTATTAGACTACTTCCTCAACTCTCTCTCTACTCTCAGGGTATTATACTACTCTCTACCCTCTCTCTCCTCTCAGGGTATTATACTATTTCCTCCTCTCTCTCTCCTCTCAGGGTATTATACTACTCCCTCCTCTCTCTCTCCTCTCAGGGTTTGATACTACTCCCTCCTCTCAGGATATTATACTACTCCCTCCTCTCTCTCTCCTCTCAGGGTTTTATACTACTCCCTCCTCTCAGGATATTATACTACTCCCTCCTCTCTCTCTACTCTCAGGATATTATACTACTCCCTCCTCTCTCTCTCCTCTCAGGATATTATACTACTCCCTCCTCTCTCTCTCCTCTCAGGGTATTATACTACTCCCTCCTCTCTCTCTACTCTCAGGGTATTATACTACTTCTTCCTCTCTCTCTACTCTCAGGGTATTATACTACTCCCTCCTCTCTCTCTACTCTCAGGGTGTTATACTACTCCCTCCTCTCTCTCTGCTCTCTGGGTATTATGCTACTCCCTCCTCTCTCTCTCCTCTCAGGGTATTAGACTACTTCCTCAACTCTCTCTCTACTCTCAGGGTTTGATACTACTCCCTCCTCTCAGGATATTATACTACTCCCTCCTCTCTCTCTACTCTCAGGATATTATACTACTCCCTCCTCTCTCTCTCCTCTCAGGGTTTTATACTACTCCCTCCTCTCAGGATATTATACTACTCCCTCCTCTCTCTCTACTCTCAGGATATTATACTACTCCCTCCTCTCTCTCTACTCTCAGGGTATTATACTAATCCCTCCCCTCTCATCTCAGGATATTATACTAATCCCTCCTCTCTCTCTCCTCTCAGGGTATTATCCTACTCCCTCCTTTCTCTCTACTCTCAGGGTATTATACTACTCCCTCCTCTCTCTCTACTCTCAGGGTATTATACTACTTCCTCCTCTCTCTCTACTCTCAGGGTATTATACTACTCCCTCCTCTCTCTCTACTCTCAGGGTATTATACTACTCCCTCCTCTCTCTCTACTCTCAGGGTGTTATACTACTCCCTCCCTTCTCTCCTCTCAGGGTATTATCATACTCCCTCCTCTCTCTCTACTCTCAGGGTATTATACTACTCCCTCCTCTCTCTCTACTCTCAGGGTATTATACTACTTCTTCCTCTCTCTCTACTCTCAGGGTATTATACTACTCCCTCCTCTCTCTCTACTCTCAGGGTATTATACTACTTCCTCCTCTCTCTCTACTCTCAGGGTATTATACTACTCCCTCCTCTCTCTCTACTCTCAGGGTGTTATACTACTCCCTCCCTTCTCTCTCCTCTCAGGGTATTTAACTACTCCCTCCTCTCTCTCTGCTCTCAGGGTATTATGCTACTCCCTCCTCTCTCTCTACTCTCAGGGTATTATACTACTCCCTCCTCTCTCTCTCCTCTCAGGGTATTAGACTACTTCCTCAACTCTCTCTCTACTCTCAGGGTATTATACTACTCTCTACCCTCTCTCTCCTCTCAGGGTATTATACTATTTCCTCCTCTCTCTCTGCTCTCAGGGTATTATACTACTCCCTCCTCTCTCTCTACTCTCAGGATATTATACTACTCCCTCCTCTCTCTCTCCTCTCAGGGTTTTATACTACTCCCTCCTCTCAGGATATTATACTACTCCCTCCTCTCTCTCTCCTCTCAGGGTATTAGACTACTTCCTCAACTCTCTCTACTCTCAGGGTATTATACTACTCTCTACCCTCTCTCTCCTCTCAGGGTATTATACTATTTCCTCCTCTCTCTCTGCTCTCAGGGTATTATACTACTCCCTCCTCTCTCTCTACTCTCAGGATATTATACTACTCCCTCCTCTCTCTCTCCTCTCAGGGTTTTATACTACTCCCTCCTCTCAGGATATTATACTACTCCCTCCTCTCTCTCTACTCTCAGGGTATTATACTACTCCCTCCTCTCTCTCTACTCTCAGGGTATTATACTACTTCCTCCTCTCTCTCTACTCTCAGGGTATTATACTACTCCCTCCTCTCTCTCTACTCTCAGGGTATTATACTACTCCCTCCTCTCTCTCTCCTCTCAGGGTTTTATACTACTCCCTCCTCTCAGGATATTATACTACTCCCTCCTCTCTCTCTACTCTCAGGATATTATACTACTCCCTCCTCTCTCTCTACTCTCAGGGTATTATACTAATCCCTCCCCTCTCTCTCTCATCTCAGGATATTATACTACTCCCTCCTCTCTCTCTCCTCTCAGGGTATTAGACTACTCCCTCCTCTCTCTCTCCTCTCAGGGTATTAGACTACTTCCTCAACTCTCTCTCTACTCTCAGGGTATTATACTACTCTCTACCCTCTCTCTCCTCTCAGGGTATTATACTACTCCCTCCTCTCTCTCTACTCTCAGGATATTATACTACTCCCTCCTCTCTCTCTCCTCTCAGGGTTTTATACTACTCCCTCCTCTCAGGATATTATACTACTCCCTCCTCTCTCTCTACTCTCAGGATATTATACTACTCCCTCCTCTCTCTCTACTCTCAGGGTATTATACTAATCCCTCCCCTCTCTCTCTCATCTCAGGATATTATACTACTCCCTCCTCTCTCTCTCCTCTCAGGGTATTATCCTACTCCCTCCTCTCTCTCTACTCTCAGGGTATTATACTACTCCCTCCTCTCTCTCTCCTCTCAGGGTATTATCATACTCCCTCCTTTCTCTCTACTCTCAGGGTATTATACTACTCCCTCCTCTCTCTCTACTCTCAGGGTATTATACTACTCCCTCCTCTCTCTCTACTCTCAGGGTATTATACTACTCCCTCCTCTCTCTCTACTCTCAGGGTGTTATACTACTCCCTCCCTTCTCTCTCCTCTCAGGGTATTATACTACTCCCTCCTCTCTCTCTCCTCTCAGGGTATTAGACTACTTCCTCAACTCTCTCTCTACTCTCAGGGTATTATACTACTCTCTACCCTCTCTCTCCTCTCAGGGTATTATACTATTTCCTCCTCTCTCTGCTCTCAGGGTATTATACTACTCCCTCCTCTCTCTCTCCTCTCAGGGTTTGATACTACTCCCTCCTCTCAGGATATTATACTACTCCCTCCTCTCTCTCTACTCTCAGGATATTATACTACTCCCTCCTCTCTCTCTCCTCTCAGGGTTTTATACTACTCCCTCCTCTCAGGATATTATACTACTCCCTCCTCTCTCTCTACTCTCAGGATATTATACTACTCCCTCCTCTCTCTCTCCTCTCAGGGTATTATCCTACTCCCTCCTCTCTCTCTACTCTCAGGGTATTATACTACTCCCTCCTCTCTCTCTACTCTTAGGGTATTATACTACTTCCTCCTCTCTCTCTACTCTCAGGGTAATATACTACTCCCTCCTCTCACTCTCTACTCTCAGGTTATTATACTACTCCCTCCTCTCTCTCTACTCTCATGGTATTATACTAATACATTGTCTCTCTATACTCTCAGGGTATTATACTACTCCCTCCTCTCTCTATACTCTCAGGTTATTATACTACTTCCTCCTCTCTCTCTACTCTCAGGGTATTATACTACTCCCTCCTCTCTCTCTCTCCTCTCAAGTTATTATAGTACCCCCTCCTCTCTCTCTCCTCTCAGGGTATTATACTACTCTCTACCCTCTCTCTCCTCTCAGGGTATTATACTACTTCCTCCTCTCTCTCTACTCTCAGGGTATTATACTACTCCCTCCTCTCTCTCTCCTCTAAGGGTTTTATACTACTCCCTCCTCTCTCTCTCCTCTAAGGGTTTTATACTACTCCCTCCTCTCTCTCTACTCTCAGGATATTATACTACTCCCTCCTCTCTCTCTCCTCTCAGGTTATTATACTACTCCCTCCTCTCTCTCTCCTCTCAGAGTTTTATACTACTCCCTCCTCTCAGGATATTATACTACTCCCTCCTCTCTCTCTACTCTCAGGATATTATACTACTCCCTCCTCTCTCTCTACTCTCAGGGTATTATACTAATCCCTCCCCTCTCATCTCAGGATATTATACTACTCCCTCCTCTCTCTCTCCTCTCAGGGTATTATCCTACTCCCTCCTCTCTCGCTACTCTCAGGGTATTATACTACTCCCTCCTCTCTCTCTCCTCTCAGGGTATTATTGTACTCCCTCCTTTCTCTCTACTCTCAGGGTATTATACTACTCCCTCCTCTCTCTCTACTCTCAGGGTATTATACTACTCCCTCCTCTCTCTCTACTCTCAGGGTATTATACTACTCCCTCCTCTCTCTCTACTCTCAGGGTATTATACTACTCCCTCCTCTCTCTCTACTCTCAGGGTGTTATACTACTCCCTCCCTTCTCTCCTCTCAGGGTATTATCCTACTCCCTCCTCTCTCTCTACTCTCAGAGTATTATACTACTCCCTCCTCTCTCTCTACTCTCAGGGTATTATACTACTTCTTCCTCTCTCTCTACTCTCAGGGTATTATACTACTCCCTCCTCTCTCTCTACTCTCAGGGTGTTATACTACTCCCTCCCTCTCTCTCTCCTCTCAGGGTGTTAACTACTCCCTCCCTCTCTCTCTCCTCTCAGGGTATTTAACTACTCCCTCCTCTCTCTCTACTCTCAGGGTATTATACTACTCCCTCCTCTCTCTCTCCTCTCAGGGTATTAGACTACTTCCTCAACTCTCTCTCTACTCTCAGGGTATTATACTACTCTCTACCCTCTCTCTCCTCTCAGGGTATTATACTATTTCCTCCTCTCTCTCTGCTCTCAGGGTATTATACTACTCCCTCCTCTCTCTCTACTCTCAGGATATTATACTACTCCCTCCTCTCTCTCTCCTCTCAGGGTTTTATACTACTCCCTCCTCTCAGGGTATTATACTACTCCCTCCTCTCTCTCTCCTCTCAGGGTATTAGACTACTTCCTCAACTCTCTCTCTACTCTCAGGGTATTATACTACTCTCTACCCTCTCTCTCCTCTCAGGGTATTATACTATTTCCTCCTCTCTCTCTGCTCTCAGGGTATTATACTACTCCCTCCTCTCTCTCTACTCTCAGGGTATTATACTACTCCCTCCTCTCTCTCTACTCTCAGGGTATTATACTACTCCCTCCTCTCTCTCTCCTCTCAGGGTTTAATACTACTCCCTCCTCTCAGGATATTATACTACTCCCTCCTCTCTCTCTACTCTCAGGGTATTATACTACTCCCTCCTCTCTCTCTACTCTCAGGGTATTATACTACTTCCTCCTCTCTCTCTACTCTCAGGGTATTATACTACTCCCTCCTCTCTCTCTACTCTCAGGGTATTATACTACTCCCTCCTCTCTCTCTCCTCTCAGGGTTTTATACTACTCCCTCCTCTCAGGATATTATACTACTCCCTCCTCTCTCTCTACTCTCAGGATATTATACTACTCCCTCCTCTCTCTCTACTCTCAGGGTATTATACTAATCCCTCCCCTCTCTCTCTCATCTCAGGATATTATACTACTCCCTCCTCTCTCTCTCCTCTCAGGGTATTAGACTACTCCCTCCTCTCTCTCTCCTCTCAGGGTATTAGACTACTTCCTCAACTCTCTCTCTACTCTCAGGGTATTATACTACTCTCTACCCTCTCTCTCCTCTCAGGGTATTATACTACTCCCTCCTCTCTCTCTACTCTCAGGATATTATACTACTCCCTCCTCTCTCTCTACTCTCAGGGTATTATACTAATCCCTCCCCTCTCTCTCTCATCTCAGGATATTATACTACTCCCTCCTCTCTCTCTCCTCTCAGGGTATTATACTACTCCCTCCTCTCTCTCTCCTCTCAGGGTATTATACTACTCCCTCCTCTCTCTCTACTCTCAGGGTATTATACTACTCCCTCCTCTCTCTCTCCTCTCAGGGTATTATCATACTCCCTCCTTTCTCTCTACTCTCAGGGTATTATACTACTCCCTCCTCTCTCTCTACTCTCAGGGTATTATACTACTTCCTCTTCTCTCTCTACTCTCAGGGTATTATACTACTCCCTCCTCTCTCTCTACTCTCAGGGTATTATACTACTCCCTCCTCTCTCTCTACTCTCAGGGTGTTATACTACTCCCTCCCTTCTCTCTCCTCTCAGGGTATTATACTACTCCCTCCTCTCTCTCTGCTCTCAGGGTATTATGCTACTCCCTCCTCTCTCTCTACTCTCAGGGTATTATACTACTCCCTCCTCTCTCTCTCCTCTCAGGGTATTAGACTACTTCCTCAACTCTCTCTCTACTCTCAGGGTATTATACTACTCTCTACCCTCTCTCTCCTCTCAGGGTATTATACTATTTCCTCCTCTCTCTGCTCTCAGGGTATTATACTACTCCCTCCTCTCTCTCTCCTCTCAGGGTTTGATACTACTCCCTCCTCTCAGGATATTATACTACTCCCTCCTCTCTCTCTACTCTCAGGATATTATACTACTCCCTCCTCTCTCTCTCCTCTCAGGGTTTTATACTACTCCCTCCTCTCAGGATATTATACTACTCCCTCCTCTCTCTCTACTCTCAGGATATTATACTACTCCCTCCTCTCTCTCTCCTCTCAGGGTATTATCCTACTCCCTCCTCTCTCTCTACTCTCAGGGTATTATACTACTCCCTCCTCTCTCTCTACTCTTAGGGTATTATACTTCTCCCTCCTCTCTCTCTCCTCTCAGGGTATTATACTACTCCCTCCTCTCTCTCTGCTCTCAGGGTATTATACTACTCCCTCCTCTCTCTCTACTCTCATGGTATTATACTAATACATTGTCTCTCTATACTCTCAGGGTATTATACTACTCCCTCCTCTCTCTATACTCTCAGGTTATTATACTACTCCCTCGTCTTTCTCTACTGTCAGGGTATTATACTACTCCCTCCTCTCTCTCTCCTCTCAGAGTTTTATACTACTCCCTCCTCTCAGGATATTATACTACTCCCTCCTCTCTCTCTACTCTCAGGGTATTATACTAATCCCTCCCCTCTCTCTCTCATCTCAGGATATTATACTACTCCCTCCTCTCTCTCTCCTCTCAGGGTATTATCCTACTCCCTCCTCTCTCGCTACTCTCAGGGTATTATACTACCTCCTCCTCTCTCTCTCCTCTCAGGGTGTTATACTACTCCCTCCCTTCTCTCCTCTCAGGGTATTATCCTACTCCCTCCTCTCTCTCTACTCTCAGAGTATTATACTACTCCCTCCTCTCTCTCTACTCTCAGGGTATTATACTACTTCTTCCTCTCTCTCTACTCTCAGGGTATTATACTACTCCCTCCTCTCTCTCTACTCTCAGGGTATTATACTACTCCCTCCTCTCTCTCTACTCTCAGGGTGTTATACTACTTCCTCCCTTCTCTCTCCTCTCAGGGTATTTAACTACTCCCTCCTCTCTCTCTACTCTCAGGGTATTATACTACTCCCTCCTCTCTCTCTCCTCTCAGGGTATTAGACTACTTCCTCAACTCTCTCTCTACTCTCAGGGTATTATACTACTCTCTACCCTCTCTCTCTCTCAGGGTATTATACTACTCCCTCCTCTCTCTCTCCTCTCAGGGTATTATACTACTCCCTCCTCTCTCTCTACTCTCAGGATATTATACTACTCCCTCCTCTCTCTCTCCTCTCAGGGTTTATACTACTCCCTCCTCTCAGGGTATTATACTACTCCCTCCTCTCTCTCTCCTCTCAGGGTATTAGACTACTTCCTCAACTCTCTCTCTACTCTCAGGGTATTATACTACTCTCTACCCTCTCTCTCCTCTCAGGGTATTATACTATTTCCTCCTCTCTCTCTGCTCTCAGGGTATTATACTACTCCCTCATCTCTCTCTACTCTCAGGGTATTATACTACTCCCTCCTCTCTCTCTCCTCTCAGGGTTTGATACTACTCCCTCCTCTCAGGATATTATACTACTCCCTCCTCTCTCTCTACTCTCAGGATATTATACTACTCCCTCCTCTCTCTCTCCTCTCAGGGTTTTATACTACTCCCTCCTCTCAGGATATTATACTACTCCCTCCTCTCTCTCTACTCTCAGGATATTATACTACTCCCTCCTCTCTCTCTACTCTCAGGGTATTATACTAATCCCTCCCCTCTCTCTCTCATCTCAGGATATTATACTACTCCCTCCTCTCTCTCTCCTCTCAGGGTATTAGACTACTTCCTCAACTCTCTCTCTACTCTCAGGGTATTATACTACTCTCTACCCTCTCTCTCCTCTCAGGGTATTATACTACTCTCTACCCTCTCTCTCCTCTCAGGATATTATACTACTCCCTCCTCTCTCTCTCTCCTCTCAGGGTTTTATACTACTCCCTCCTCTCAGGATATTATACTACTCCCTCCTCTCTCTCTACTCTCAGGATATTATACTACTCCCTCCTCTCTCTCTACTCTCAGGGTATTATACTAATCCCTCCCCTCTCTCTCTCATCTCAGGATATTATACTACTCCCTCCTCTCTCTCTCCTCTCAGGGTATTATCCTACTCCCTCCTCTCTCTCTACTCTCAGGGTATTATACTACTCCCTCCTCTCTCTCTCCTCTCAGGGTATTATCCTACTCCCTCCTTTCTCTCTACTCTCAGGGTATTATACTACTCCCTCCTCTCTCTCTACTCTCAGGGTATTATACTACTTCCTCCTCTCTCTCTACTCTCAGGGTATTATACTACTCCCTCCTCTCTCTCTACTCTCAGGGTATTATACTACTCCCTCCTCTCTCTCTACTCTCAGGGTGTTATACTACTCCGTCCCTTCTCTCTCCTCTCAGGGTATTATACTACTCCCTCCTCTCTCTCTGCTCTCAGGGTATTATGCTACTCCCTCCTCTCTCTCTACTCTCAGGGTATTATACTACTCCCTCCTCTCTCTCTCCTCTCAGGGTATTAGACTACTTCCTCAACTCTCTCTCTACTCTCAGGGTATTATACTACTCTCTACCCTCTCTCTCCTCTCAGGGTATTATACTATTTCCTCCTCTCTCTCTGCTCTCAGGGTATTATACTACTCCCTCCTCTCTCTCTACTCTCAGGGTATTATACTACTCCCTCCTCTCTCTCTCCTCTCAGGGTTTGATACTACTCCCTCCTCTCAGGATATTATACTACTCCCTCCTCTCTCTCTACTCTCAGGATATTATACTACTCCCTCCTCTCTCTCTCCTCTCAGGGTTTTATACTACTCCCTCCTCTCAGGATATTATACTACTCCCTCCTCTCTCTCTACTCTCAGGATATTATACTACTCCCTCCTCTCTCTCTCCTCTCAGGGTATTATACTACTCCCTCCTCTCTCTCTACTCTCAGGGTAATATACTACTCCCTCCTCTCTCTCTACTCTCAGGGTAATATACTACTCCCTCCTCTCACTCTCTACTCTCAAGTTATTATACTACTCCCTCCTCTCTCTCTACTCTCAGGGTATTATACTACTTCCTCCTCTCTCTCTACTCTCAGGGTAATATACTACTCCCTCCTCTCACTCTCTACTCTCAAGTTATTATACTACTCCCTCCTCTCTCTCTACTCTCATGGTATTATACTAATCCCTTGTCTCTCTATACTCTCAGGGTATTATACTACTCCCTCCTCTCTCTCTACTCTCAGGGTATTATACTACTCCCTCCTCTCTCTCTCTCCTCTCAAGTTATTATAGTACCCACTCCTCTCTCTACTCTCATGGTATTATACTAATCCCTTGTCTCTCTCTACTCTCAGGGTATTATACTACTCTCTACCCTCTCTCTCCTCTCAGGGTATTATACTACTCCCTCCTCTCTCTCTCCTCTAAGGGTTTTATACTACTCCCTCCTCTCTCTCTACTCTCAGGATATTATACTACTCCCTCCTCTCTCTCTACTCTCAGGATATTATACTACTCCTTCTTCTCTCTCTCTACTCTCAGGGTATTATACTACTCCCTCCTCTCTCTCTCCTCTCAGAGTTTTATACTTCTCTCTCTCTCCTCTCAGGTTATTATACTACTCCCTCCTCTCTCTCTCCTCTCAGGGTATTATCCTACTCCCTCCTCTCTCTCTACTCTCAGGGTATTATACTACTCGCTCCCCTCTCTCTTTCCTCTCAGGGTATTATCCTACTCCCTCCTCTCTCTCTACTCTCAGGGTATTATATTACTCCCTCCTCTCAGGGTATTATACTACTCCCTCCTCTCAGGGTATTATCCTACTCCCTCCTCTCTCTCTACTCTCAGGGTATTATATTACTCTCTCCCCTCTCCCTCCTCTCAGGGTATTATACTACTTCCTCCTCTCTCTCTACTCTCAGGGTATTATACTACTCCCTTCTCTCTCTCTAATCTCAGGGTATTATCCTACTCCCTCCTTTCTCTCTACTCTCAGGGTATTATACTACTCCCTCCTCTCTCTCTACTCTCAGGGTATTATACTACTTCCTCCTCTCTCTCTACTCTCAGGGTATTATACTACTCCCTCCTCTCTCTCTACTCTCAGGGTGTTATACTACTCCCTCCCTTCTCTCTCCTCTCAGGGTATTATACTATTTCCTCCTCTCTCTCTGCTCTCAGGGTATTATACTACTCCCTCCTCTCTCTCTACTCTCAGGGTATTATACTACTCCCTCCTCTCTCTCTCCTCTCAGGGTTTGATACTACTCCCTCCTCTCAGGATATTATACTACTCCCTCCTCTCTCTCTCCTCTCAGGGTTTGATACTACTCCCTCCTCTCAGGATATTATACTACTCCCTCCTCTCTCTCTCCTCTCAGGGTTTTATACTACTCCCTCCTCTCAGGATATTATACTACTCCCTCCTCTCTCTCTACTCTCATGATATTATACTACTCCCTCCTCTCTCTCTACTCTCAGGGTATTATACTACTCCCTCCTCTCTCTCTACTCTCAGGGTATTATACTACTTCCTCCTCTCTCTCTACTCTCAGGGTATTATACTACTCCCTCCTCTCTCTCTACTCTCAGGGTATTATGCTACTCCCTCCTCCCTCTCTACTCTCAGGGTATTATACTACTCCCTCCTCTCTCTCTACTCTCAGGGTATTATACTACTCCCTCCTCTCACTCTCTATTCTCAGGTTATTATACTACTCCCTCCTCTCTCTCTACTCTCATGGTATTATACTAATCCCTTGTCTCTCTATACTCTCAGGGTATTATACTACTCCCTCCTCTTTCTCTACTGTCAGGGTATTATACTACTCCCTCCTCTCTCTCTACTCTCAGGGTATTATACTACTCCCTCCTCTCTCTCTACTCTCAGGGTGTTATACTACTCCCTCCTCTCTCTCTCCTCTCAGGGTATTAGACTACTTCCTCAACTCTCTCTCTACTCTCAGGGTATTATACTACTCTCTACCCTCTCTCTCCTCTCAGGGTATTATACTATTTCCTCCTCTCTCTCTGCTCTCAGGGTATTATACTACTCCCTCTTCTCTCTCTACTCTCAGGGTATTATACTACTCCCTCCTCTCTCTCTCCTCTCAGGGTTTGATACTACTCCCTCCTCTCAGGGTAATATACTACTCCCTCCTCTCTCTCTCCTCTCAGGGTTTGATACTACTCCCTCCTCTCAGGATATTATACTACTCCCTCCTCTCTCTCTACTCTCAGGATATTATACTACTCCCTCCTCTCTCTCTACTCTCAGGGTATTATACTTCTCCCTCCTCTCAGGATATTATACTACTCCCTCCTCTCTCTCTCCTCTCAGGGTATTATACTACTCCCTCCTCTCTCTCTACTCTCAGGGTATTATACTACTCCCTCCTCTCTCTCTACTCTCAGGGTATTATACTACTTCCTCCACTCTCTCTACTCTCAGGGTAATATACTACTCCCTCCTCTCACTCTCTACTCTCAGGTTATTATACTACTCCCTCCTCTCTCTCTCATCTCAGGGTATTATACTACTCCCTCCTCTCTCTCTACTCTCAGGGTGTTATACTACTCCCTCCCTTCTCTCTCCTCTCAGGGTATTATACTACTCCCTCCTCTCTCTCTCCTCTCAGAGTTTTATACTTCTCTCTCTCCTCTCAGGTTATTATACTACTCCCTCCTCTCTCTCTCCTCTCAGGGTATTATCCTACTCCCTCCTCTCTCTCTACTCTCAGGGTATTATACTACTCCCTCCCCTCTCTCTTTCCTCTCAGGGTATTATCCTACTCCCTCCTCTCTCTCTACTCTCAGGGTATTATATTACTCCCTCCTCTCAGGGTATTATACTACTCCCTCCTCTCAGGGTATTATCCTACTCCCTCCTCTCTCTCTACTCTCAGGGTATTATATTACTCTCTCCCCTCTCCCTCCTCTCAGGGTATTATACTACTCCCTCCTCTCTCTCTACTCTCAGGGTATTATACTACTCCCTTCTCTCTCTCTACTCTCAGGGTATTATCCTACTCCCTCCTTTCTCTCTACTCTCAGGGTATTATACTACTCCCTCCTCTCTCTCTACTCTCAGGGTATTATACTACTCCCTCCTCTCTCTCTACTCTCAGGGTATTATACTACTCCCTCCTCTCTCTCTCCTCTCAGGGTATTAGACTACTTCCTCAACTCTCTCTCTACTCTCAGGGTATTATACTACTCTCTACCCTCTCTCTCCTCTCAGGGTATTATACTATTTCCTCCTCTCTCTCTGCTCTCAGGGTATTATACTACTCCCTCCTCTCTCTCTACTCTCAGGGTATTATACTACTCCCTCCTCTCTCTCTCCTCTCAGGGTTTGATACTACTCCCTCCTCTCAGGATATTATACTACTCCCTCCTCTCCTCTCCTCTCAGGGTTTTATACTACTCCCTCCTCTCAGGATATTATACTACTCCCTCCTCTCTCTCTACTCTCAGGATATTATACTACTCCCTCCTCTCTCTCTCCTCTCAGGGTATTATACTACTCCCTCCTCTCACTCTCTACTCTCAGGGTATTATACTACTCCCTCCTCTCTCTCTCCTCTCAGGGTATTGATACTACTCCCTCCTCTCTCTCTACTCTCAGGATATTATACTACTCCCTCCTCTCCCTCTCCTCTCAGGGTTTTATACTACTCCCTCCTCTCAGGATATTATACTACTCCCTCCTCTCTCTCTACTCTCAGGATATTATACTACTCCCTCCTCTCTCTCTCCTCTCAGGGTATTATACTACTCCCTCCCCTCTCTCTCTCCTCTCAGGGTATTATACTACTCCCTCCTCTCTCTCTACTCTCAGGGTATTATACTACTCCCTCCTCTCTCTCTACTCTCAGGGTATTATACTACTCCCTCCCCTCTCTCTCTCCTCTCAGGGTATTATCCTACTCCCTCCTCTCTCTCTACTCTCAGGGTATTATACTACTCTCTCCCCTCTCCCTCCTCTCAGGGTATTATACTACTTCCTCCTCTCTCTCTACTCTCAGGGTATTATACTACTCCCTCCTCTCTCTCTACTCTCAGGGTATTATACTACTCCCTCCTCTCTCTCTCACTCTCAGGATATTATACTACTCCCTCCTCTCTCTCTCCTCTCAGGGTATTATACTACTCCCTCCTCTCTCGCTCCTCTCAGGGTATTATACTACTCCCTCCTCTCTCTCTCCTCTCAGGGTATTATACTACTCCCTCCTCTCTCTCTACTCTCAGGGTATTATACTACTCCCTCCTCTCTCTCTACTCTCAGGGTATTATACTACTCCCTCCTCTCTCTCTACTCTCAGGGTATTATACTACTCCCTCCTCTCTCTCTACTCTCAGGGTATTATACTACTCCCTCCCCTCTCTCTCTCCTCTCAGGGTATTATCCTACTCCCTCCTCTCTCTCTACTCTCAGGGTATTATACTACTCTCTCCTCTCTCTCTCCTCTCAGGGTATTATACTACTTCCTCCTCTCTCTCTACTCTCAGGGTATTATACTACTCCCTCCTCTCTCTCTACTCTCAGGGTATTATACTACTCCCTCCTCTCTCTCTCCTCTCAGGGTGTTATACTACTCCCTCCCTCTCTCTCTACTCTCAGGGTATTATACTACTCCCTCCTCTCTCTCTCCTCTCAGGGTATTAGACTACTTCCTCAACTCTCTCTCTACTCTCAGGGTATTATACTACTCTCTACTCTCTCTCTCCTCTCAGGGTATTATACTATTTCCTCCTCTCTCTCTGCTCTCAGGGTATTATACTACCCCTCCCCTCCTCTCTCGGTCTACCCCCCCCCCGCTCTCAGGGTATTATACTACCCCCCTCTCCTCCTCTCGGGTCTCTCACCCCCCCCCTCTCAGGGTATTATACTACTCCCTCCTCTCTCTCTCCTCTCAGGGTTTGATACTACTCCCTCCTCTCAGGATATTATACTACTCCCTCCTCTCTCTCTACTCTCAGGATATTATACTACTCCCTCCTCTCTCTCTCCTCTCAGGGTTTTATACTACTCCCTCCTCTCAGGATATTATACTACTCCCTCCTCTCTCTCTACTCTCAGGATATTATACTACTCCCTCCTCTCTCTCAACTCTCAGGGTATTATACTAATCCCTCCCCTCTCTCTCTCCTCTCAGGGTATTATACTACTCCCTCCTCTCTCTCTCCTCTCAGGGTATTATACTACTCTCTCCCCTCTCCTCTCTCTCTCAGGGTATTATACTACTCCGGCCTCTCTGTCTCTATTCTCAGGGTATTGTACTACTTCCTCCTCTACTCTCTACTCAGAGTATTATACTAATCCCTCCCCTCTCTCTCTCATCTCAGGATATTATACCACTCCCTCCTCTCTCTCTCCTCTCAGGGAATTATACTACTCTCTCCCCTCTCCCTCCTGACACGGTATTATACTACTTCCTCCTCTCTCTCTACTCTCTGGGTATTATACTACTCCCTCCTCTCTCTCTGCTCTCAGGGTATTATACTACTCCCTCCTCTCTCTCTCCTCTCAGGGTATTATCCTACTCCCTCCTCTCGCTCTCCTCTCAGGGTATTATCCTACTCCCTCCTCTCTCTCTCCTCTCAGGGTATTATACTAATCCCTCCTCTCTCTCTCCTCTCAGGGTATTATACTACTTCCTCCTCTCTCTCTCAACTCTCAGGGTATTCTACTACTTCCTCCTCTCTCTCTACTCTCAGGGTATTCTACTAATCCCTTGTCTCTCTATACTCTCAGGGTATTACACTACTCCCTCCTCTCTCTCTGCTCTCAGGGTATTATACTACTCCCTCCTCTCTCTACTCTCAGGGTATTATGCTACTCTCTCCCCTCTCCCTCATCTCAGGGTATTATACTACTCCCTCCTCTCTCTCTACTGTCAGGGTATTATACTACTCCCTCCTCTCTCTCTACTCTCAGGGTAATATACTACTCTCTACCCTCTCTCTCCTCTCAGGATATTATACTACTTCCTCCTCTTTCTCTACTCTCAGGGTATTATACTACTCCCTCCTCTCTCTCGCTATACTCTCAGGGTATTATACTACTCCCTCCTCTCTCTCGCTCTACTCTCAGGGTATTATACTACTCCCTCCTCTCTCTACTCTCAGGGTCTTATACTACTTCCTCCTCTCTCTCTACTCTCAGGGTATTATACTACTCCCTCCTCTCTCTCTACTCTTAGGGTATTATACTACTCTCTACCCTCTCTCTCCTCTCAGGGTATTATACTACTCCCTCCTCTCTCTCTGCTCTCAGGGTATTATACTACTTCCTCCTCTCTCTCTCAACTCTCAGGGTATTCTACTACTTCCTCCTCTCTCTCTCTACTCTCAGGGTATTATACTACTCTCTACCCTCTCTCTCCTCTCAGGGTATTATACTACTCTCTACCCTCTCTCTCCTCTCAGGGTATTATACTACTTCCTCCTCTCTCTCTACTCTCAGGGTATTATACTACTCCCTCCTCTCTCTCTCCTCTCAGGGTTTTATACTACTCCCTCCACTCTCTCTACTCTCAGGATATTATACTACTCCCTCCTCTCTCTCTACTCTCAGGGTATTATACTACTTCCTCCTCTCTCTCTACTCTCAGGGTAATATACTACTCCCTCCTCTCACTCTCTACTCTCAGGGTATTATACTACTCCCTCCTCTCTCTCTACTCTCATGGTATTATACTAATCCCTTGTCTCTCTATACTCTCAGGGTATTATACTACTCCCTCCTCTCTCTATACTCTCAGGTTATTATACAACTACCTCCTCTTTCTCTACTCTCAGGGTATTATACTACTCCCTCCTCTCTCTCGCTATACTCTCAGGGTATTATACTACTCCCTCCTCTCTCTCGCTATAGTCTCAGGGTATTATACTACTCCCTCCTCTCTCTCGCTCTACTCTCAGGGTATTATACTACTCCCTCCTCTCTCTACTCTCAGGGTCTTATACTACTTCCTCCTCTCTCTCTACTCTCAGGGTATTATACTACTCCCTCCTCTCTCTCTACTCTTAGGGTATTATACTACTCTCTACCCTCTCTCTCCTCTCAGGGTATTATACTACTCCCTCCTCTCTCTCTGCTCTCAGGGTATTATACTACTTCCTCCTCTCTCTCTCAACTCTCAGGGTATTCTACTACTTCCTCCTCTCTCTCTCTACTCTCAGGGTATTATACTACTCTCTACCCTCTCTCTCCTCTCAGGGTATTATACTACTCTCTACCCTCTCTCTCCTCTCAGGGTATTATACTACTCTCTACCCTCTCTCTCCTCTCAGGGTATTATACTACTTCCTCCTCTCTCTCTACTCTCAGGGTATTATACTACTCCCTCCTCTCTCTCTACTCTCAGGGTATTATACTACTCCCTCCTCTCTCTCTCCTCTCAGGTTATTATACTACTCCCTCCTCTCAGAGTTTTATACTACTCCCTCCTCTCTCTCTCCTCTCAGGTTATTATACTACTCCCTCCTCTCTCTCTACTCACAGAGTATTATACTAATCCCTCCCCTCTCTCTCTCATCTCAGGATATTATACTACTCCCTCCTCTCTCTCCTCTCAGGGTATTATCCTACTCCCTCCTCTCTCTCTACTCTCAGGGTATTATACTACTCCCTCCCCTCTCTCTCTCCTCTCAGGGTATTATCCTACTCCCTCCTCTCTCTCTACTCTCAGGGTATTATATTACTCTCTCCCCTCTCCCTCCTCTCAGGGTATTATACTACTCCCTCCTCTCTCTCTCCTCTCAGGGTATTA
This sequence comes from Salmo salar, assembly GCF_965601325.2. NCBI lineage: Eukaryota > Metazoa > Chordata > Actinopteri > Salmoniformes > Salmonidae > Salmo > Salmo salar. Next base: position 51,864,517 of record NC_138307.1, read on the forward strand.
GACTACTCCCTCCTCTCTCTCTACTCTCAGGGTATTATACTACTCCCTCCTCTCTCTCTCCTCTCAGGGTTTGATACTACTCCCTCCTCTCAGGATATTATACTACTCCCTCCTCTCTCTCTACTCTCAGGATATTATACTAGTCCCTCCTCTCTCTCTCCTCTCAGGGTTTTATACTACTCCCTCCTCTCAGGATATTATACTACTCCCTCCTCTCTCTCTACTCTCAGGATATTATACTACTCCCTCCTCTCTCTCAACTCTCAGGGTATTATACTAATCCCTCCCCTCTCTCTCTCCTCTCAGGGTATTATACTACTCCCTCCTCTCTCTCTCCTCTCAGGGTATTATACTACTCCGGCCTCTCTGTCTCTATTCTCAGGGTATTGTACTAATCCCTCCTCTCTCTCTCCTCTCAGGGTATTATACTACTTCCTCCTCTCTCTCTCAACTCTCAGGGTATTCTACTACTTCCTCCTCTCTCTCTCTACTCTCAGGGTATTCTACTAATCCCTTGTCTCTCTATACTCTCAGGTTATTATACTACTCCCTCCTCTTTCTCTCCTCTCAGGGTATTATACTACTTCCTCCTCTCTCTCTCAACTCTCAGGGTATTCTACTACTTCCTCCTCTCTCTCTCTACTCTCAGGGTATTCTACTAATCCCTTGTCTCTCTATACTCTCAGGTTATTATACTACTCCCTCCTCTTTCTCTACTCTCAGGGTATTATACTACTCCCTCCTCTCTCTCTACTCTCAGGGTATTATGCTACTTCCTCCTCTCTCTCTACTCTCAGGGTATTACACTACTCCCTCCTCTCTCTCTGCTCTCAGGGTATTATACTACTCCCTCCTCTCTCTACTCTCAGGGTATTATACTACTCCCTCCTCTCTCTCTCCTCTCAGGGTATTATACTACTCCCTCCTCTCTCTCTACTGTCAGGGTATTATACTACTCCCTCCTCTCTCTCTACTCTCAGGATATTATACTACTCCCTCCTCTCTCTCTACTCTCAGGGTATTATACTAATCCCTCCCCTCTCTCTCTCATCTCAGGATATTATACCACTCCCTCCTCTCTCTCTCCTCTCAGGGAATTATACTACTCTCTCCCCTCTCCCTCCTGACACGGTATTATACTACTTCCTCCTCTCTCTCTACTCTCAGGGTATTATACTACTCCCTCCTCTCTCTCTCCTCTCAGGTTATTATACTACTCCCTCCTCTCTCTCTACTCACAGAGTATTATACTAATCCCTCCCCTCTCTCTCTCATCTCAGGATATTATACTACTCCCTCCTCTCTCTCCTCTCAGGGTATTATCCTACTCCCTCCTCTCTCTCTACTCTCAGGGTATTATACTACTCCCTCCCCTCTCTCTCTCCTCTCAGGGTATTATCCTACTCCCTCCTCTCTCTCTACTCTCAGGGTATTATATTACTCTCTCCCCTCTCCCTCCTCTCAGGGTATTATACTACTTCCTCCTCTCTCTCTACTCTCAGGGTATTATACTACTCCCTCCTCTCTCTCTACTCTCAGGTTATTATACTACTCCCTCCTCTCTCTCTACTCTCAGGGTATTATACTACTCCCTCCTCTCTCTCCTCTCAGGGTATTATCCTACTCCCTCCTCTCTCTCTACTCTCAGGGTATTATACTACTCCCTCCCCTCTCTCTCTCCTCTCAGGGTATTATCCTACTCCCTCCTCTCTCTCTACTCTCAGGGTATTATATTACTCTCTCCCCTCTCCCTCCTCTCAGGGTATTATACTACTTCCTCCTCTCTCTCTACTCTCAGGGTATTATACTACTCCCTCCTCTCTCTCTACTCTCAGGGTATTATACTACTCCCTCCTCTCTCTCTACTCTCAGGGTATTATACTACTCCCTCCTCTCTCTCTCCTCTCAGGGTATTAGACTACTTCCTCAACTCTCTCTCTACTCTCAGGGTATTATACTACTCTCTACCCTCTCTCTCCTCTCAGGGTATTATACTATTTCCTCCTCTCTCTGCTCTCAGGGTATTATACTACTCCCTCCTCTCTCTCTACTCTCAGGGTATTATACTACTCCCTCCTCTCTCTCTCCTCTCAGGGTTTGATACTACTCCCTCCTCTCAGGATATTATACTACTCCCTCCTCTCTCTCTACTCTCAGGATATTATACTAGTCCCTCCTCTCTCTCTCCTCTCAGGGTTTTATACTACTCCCTCCTCTCAGGATATTATACTACTCCCTCCTCTCTCTCTACTCTCAGGATATTATACTACTCCCTCCTCTCTCTCAACTCTCAGGGTATTATACTAATCCCTCCCCTCTCTCTCTCCTCTCAGGGTATTATACTACTCCCTCCTCTCTCTCTCCTCTCAGGGTATTATACTACTCTCTCCCCTCTCCTCTCTCTCTCAGGGTATTATACTACTCCGGCCTCTCTGTCTCTATTCTCAGGGTATTGTACTAATCCCTCCTCTCTCTCTCCTCTCAGGGTATTATACTACTTCCTCCTCTCTCTCTCAACTCTCAGGGTATTCTACTACTTCCTCCTCTCTCTCTCTACTCTCAGGGTATTCTACTAATCCCTTGTCTCTCTATACTCTCAGGTTATTATACTACTCCCTCCTCTTTCTCTACTCTCAGGGTATTATGCTACTCTCTCCCCTCTCCCTCATCTCAGGGTATTATACTACTCCCTCCTCTCTCTCTACTGTCAGGGTATTATACTACTCCCTCCTCTCTCTCTGCTCTCAGGGTATTATACTACTCCCTCCTCTCTCTCTACTCTCAGGGTATTATACTAATCCCTCCCCTCTCTCTCTCATCTCAGGATATTATACCACTCCCTCCTCTCTCTCTCCTCTCAGGGAATTATACTACTCTCTCCCCTCTCCCTCCTGACACGGTATTATACTACTTCCTCCTCTCTCTCTACTCTCTGGGTATTATACTACTCCCTCCTCTCTCTCTGCTCTCAGGGTATTATACTACTCCCTCCTCTCTCTCTCCTCTCAGGGTATTATCCTACTCCCTCCTCTCGCTCTCCTCTCAGGGTATTATCCTACTCCCTCCTCTCTCTCTCCTCTCAGGGTATTATACTAATCCCTCCTCTCTCTCTCCTCTCAGGGTATTATACTACTTCCTCCTCTCTCTCTCAACTCTCAGGGTATTCTACTACTTCCTCCTCTCTCTCTCTACTCTCAGGGTATTCTACTAATCCCTTGTCTCTCTATACTCTCAGGTTATTATACTACTCCCTCCTCTTTCTCTACTCTCAGGGTATTATAATACTCCCTCCTCTCTCTCTGCTCTCAGGGTATTATACTACTCCCTCCTCTCTCTACTCTCAGGGTATTATGCTACTCTCTCCACTCTCCCTCATCTCAGGGTATTATACTACTCCCTCCTCTCTCTCTACTGTCAGGGTATTATACTACTCCCTCCTCTCTCTCTACTCTCAGGGTATTATACTACTCTCTACCCTCTCTCTCCTCTCAGGGTATTATACTACTTCCTCCTCTCTCTCTACTCTCAGGGTATTATACTACTCCCTCCTCTCTCTCTCCTCTCAGGGTTTTATACTACTCCCTCCACTCTCTCTACTCTCAGGATATTATACTACTCCCTCCTCTCTCTCTACTCTCAGGGTATTATACTACTCCCTCCTCTCACTCTACTCTCAGGGTATTATACTACTCCCTCCTCTCTCTCTACTCTCAGGGTATTATACTACTCCCTCCTCTCTCTCGCTCTACGCTCAGGGTATTATACTACTCCCTCCTCATCTCTACTCTCAGGGTATTATACTACTTCCTCCTCTCTCTCTACTCTCAGGGTATTATACTACTCCCTCCTCTCTCTCTGCTCTCAGGGTATTATGCTACTCCCTCCTCTCTCTCTACTCTCAGGGTATTATACTACTCCCTCCTCTCTCTCTACTCTCAGGGTATTATACTACTCCCTCCTCTCTCTCTCCTCTCAGGGTATAAGACTACTTCCTCACTCTCTCTCTACTCTCAGGGTATTATACTACTCTCTACCCTCTCTCTCCTCTCAGGGTATTATACTATTTCCTCCTCTCTCTCTGCTCTCAGGGTATTATACTACTCCCTCCTCTCTCTCTCCTCTCAGGGTATTATACTACTCCCTCCTCTCTCTCTACTCTCAGGTTATTATACTACTCCCTCCTCTCTCTCTCCTCTCAGGGTTTGATACTACTCCCTCCTCTCAGGATATTATACTACTCCCTCTTCTCTCTCTACTCTCAGGATATTATACTACTCCCTCCTCTCTCTCTCCTCTCAGGGTTTTATACTACTCCCTCCTCTCAGGATATTATACTACTCCCTCCTCTCTCTACTCTCAGGGTATTATACTACTCCCTCCTCTCTCTCTACTCTCAGGGTATTATACTAATCCCTCCCCTCTCTCTCTCCTCTCAGGGTATTATACTACTTCCTCCTCTCTCTCTACTCTCAGGGTAATATACTACTCCCTCCTCTCTCTCTACTCTCAGGGTATTATACTACTCCCTCCCCTCTCTCTCTACTCTCAGGGTATTATACTACTCCCTCCTCTCTCTCTACTCTCAGGATATTATACTACTCCCTCCTCTCTCTCTCCTCTCAGGTTATTATACTACTCCCTCCTCTCTCTCTACTCAGAGTATTATACTAATCCCTCCCCTCTCTCTCTCATCTCAGGATATTATACCACTCCCTCCTCTCTCTCTCCTCTCAGGGAATTATACTACTCTCTCCCCTCTCCCCCCTCTCAGGGTATTATACTACTTCCTCCTCTCTCTCTACTCTCTGGGTATTATACTACTCCCTCCTCTCTCTCTACTCTCAGGGTATTATACTACTCCCTCCTCTCTCTCTCTCTCCTCTCAGGGTATTATCCTACTCCCTCCTCTCTCTCTCCTCTCAGGGTATTATCCTACTCCCTCCTCTCTCTCTCCTCTCAGGTTATTATACTAATCCCTCCTCTCCCTCTCCTCTCAGGGTATTATACTACTTCCTCCTCTCTCTCTCAACTCTCAGGGTATTCTACTACTTCCTCCTCTCTCTCTCTCTACTCTCAGGGTATTATACTAATCCCTTGTCTCTCTATACTCTCAGGTTATTATACTACTCCCTCCTCTTTCTCTGCTCTCAGAGTATTATACTACTCCCTCATCTCTCTCTGCTCTCAGAGTATTATACTACTCCCTCATCTCTCTCTACTCTCAGGGTATTATGCTACTCTCTCCCCTCTCCCTCATCTCAGGGTATTATACTACTCCCTCCTCTCTCTCTACTCTCAGGGTATTATACTACTCCCTCCTCTCTCTCTACTCTCAGGGTATTATACTACTCTCTACCCTCTCTCTCCTCTCAGGGTATTATACTACTTCCTCCTCTCTCTCTACTCTCAGGGTATTATACTACTCCCTCCTCTCTCTCTCCTCTCAGGGTTTTATACTACTCCCTCCACTCTCTCTACTCTCAGGATATTATACTACTCCCTCCTCTCTCTCTACTCTCAGGGTATTATACTACTTCCTCCTCTCTCTCTACTCTCAGGGTAATATACTACTCCCTCCTCTCACTCTCTACTCTCAGGGTATTATACTACTCCCTCCACTCTCTCTACTCTCAGGATATTATACTACTCCCTCCTCTCTCTCTACTCTCAGGGTATTATACTACTTCCTCCTCTCTCTCTACTCTCAGGGTATTATACTACTCCCTCCCTTCTCTCTCCTCTCAGGGTATTAGACTACTTCCTCAACTCTCTCTCTACTCTCAGGGTATTATACTACTCTCTACCCTCTCTCTCCTCTCAGGGTATTATACTATTTCCTCCTCTCTCTCTGCTCTCAGGGTATTATACTACTCCCTCCTCTCTCTCTCCTCTCAGGGTTTGATACTACTCCCTCCTCTCAGGATATTATACTACTCCCTCCTCTCTCTCTACTCTCAGGATATTATACTAGTCCCTCCTCTCTCTCTCCTCTCAGGGTTTTATACTACTCCCTCCTCTCAGGATATTATACTACTCCCTCCTCTCTCTCTACTCTCAGGATATTATACTACTCCCTCCTCTCTCTCAACTCTCAGGGTATTATACTAATCCCTCCCCTCTCTCTCTCCTCTCAGGGTATTATACTACTCCCTCCTCTCTCTCTACTCTCAGGGTATTATACTAATCCTTGTCTCTCTATACTCTCAGGTTATTATACTACTCCCTCCTCTCTCTCAACTCTCATTGTATTATACTACTCCCTCCTCCCTCTCTCCTCTCAGGGTGTTATACTACTTCCTCCTCTCTCTCCCTCCTCTCAGGTTATTATACTACTCCCTCCTCTCTCTCTCCTCTCAGGGTATTATACTACTCCCTCCTCTCTCTCTCCTCTCAGGGTATTATACTACTCTCTCCCCTCTCCTCTCTCTCTCAGGGTATTATACTACTCCGGCCTCTCTGTCTCTATTCTCAGGGTATTGTACTAATCCCTCCTCTCTCTCTCCTCTCAGGGTATTATACTACTTCCTCCTCTCTCTCTCAACTCTCAGGGTATTCTACTACTTCCTCCTCTCTCTCTCTACTCTCAGGGTATTCTACTAATCCCTTGTCTCTCTATACTCTCAGGGTATTATACTACTCCCTCCTCTCTCTACTCTCAGGGTATTATGCTACTCTCTCCCCTCTCCCTCATCTCAGGGTATTATACTACTCCCTCCTCTCTCTCTACTGTCAGGGTATTATACTACTCCCTCCTCTCTCTCTGCTCTCAGGGTATTATACTACTCCCTCCTCTCTCTCTCCTCTCAGGATATTATACCACTCCCTCCTCTCTCTCTCCTCTCAGGGAATTATACTACTCTCTCCCCTCTCTCTCTCATCTCAGGATATTATACCACTCCCTCCTCTCTCTCTGCTCTCAGGGTATTATACTAATCCCTCCCCTCTCTCTCTCATCTCAGGATATTATACCACTCCCTCCTCTCTCTCTCCTCTCAGGGAATTATACTACTCTCTCCCCTCTCCCTCCTGACACGGTATTATACTACTTCCTCCTCTCTCTCTACTCTCTGGGTATTATACTACTCCCTCCTCTCTCTCTGCTCTCAGGGTATTATACTACTCCCTCCTCTCTCTCTCCTCTCAGGGTATTATCCTACTCCCTCCTCTCGCTCTCCTCTCAGGGTATTATCCTACTCCCTCCTCTCTCTCTCCTCTCAGGGTATTATACTAATCCCTCCTCTCTCTCTCCTCTCAGGGTATTATACTACTTCCTCCTCTCTCTCTCAACTCTCAGGGTATTCTACTACTTCCTCCTCTCTCTCTCTACTCTCAGGGTATTCTACTAATCCCTTGTCTCTCTATACTCTCAGGTTATTATACTACTCCCTCCTCTTTCTCTACTCTCAGGGTATTATAATACTCCCTCCTCTCTCTCTGCTCTCAGGGTATTATACTACTCCCTCCTCTCTCTACTCTCAGGGTATTATGCTACTCTCTCCACTCTCCCTCATCTCAGGGTATTATACTACTCCCTCCTCTCTCTCTACTGTCAGGGTATTATACTACTCCCTCCTCTCTCTCTACTCTCAGGGTATTATACTACTCTCTACCCTCTCTCTCCTCTCAGGGTATTATACTACTTCCTCCTCTCTCTCTACTCTCAGGGTATTATACTACTCCCTCCTCTCTCTCTCCTCTCAGGGTTTTATACTACTCCCTCCACTCTCTCTACTCTCAGGATATTATACTACTCCCTCCTCTCTCTCTACTCTCAGGGTAATATACTACTTCCTCCTCTCTCTCTACTCTCAGGGTAATATACTACTCCCTCCTCTCACTCTCTACTCTCAGGTTATTATACTACTCCCTCCTCTCTCTATACTCTCAGGTTATTATACAACTCCCTCCTCTTTCTCTACTCTCAGGGTATTATACTACTCCCTCCTCTCTCTCGCTCTACGCTCAGGGTATTATACTACTCCCTCCTCTCTCTCGCTCTACTCTCAGGGTATTATACTACTCCCTCCTCATCTCTACTCTCAGGGTATTATACTACTCCCTCCTCTCTCTCTACTCTCAGGGTATTATACTACTCCCTCCTCTCTCTCTACTCTCAGGGTATTATACTACTCCCTCCTCTCTCTCTACTCTCAGGGTATTATACTACTCCCTCCTCTCTCTCTACTCTCAGGGTATTATACTACTCCCTCCTCTCTCTCTACTCTTAGGGTATTATACTACTCTCTACCCTCTCTCTCCTCTCAGGGTATTATACTACTCCCTCCTCTCTCTCTGCTCTCAGGGTATTATGCTACTCCCTCCTCTCTCTCTACTCTCAGGGTATTATACTACTCCCTCCTCTCTCTCTACTCTCAGGGTATTATACTACTCCCTCCTCTCTCTCTCCTCTCAGGGTATAAGACTACTTCCTCAACTCTCTCTCTACTCTCAGGGTATTATACTACTCCCTCCTCTCTCTCTCCTCTCAGGGTTTGATACTACTCCCTCCTCTCAGGATATTATACTACTCCCTCTTCTCTCTCTACTCTCAGGATATTATACTACTCCCTCCTCTCTCTCTCCTCTCAGGGTTTTATACTACTCCCTCCTCTCAGGATATTATACTACTCCCTCCTCTCTCTACTCTCAGGGTATTATACTACTCCCTCCTCTCTCTCTACTCTCAGGGTATTATACTAATCCCTCCCCTCTCTCTCTCCTCTCAGGGTATTATACTACTCCCTCCTCTCTCTCTACTCTCAGGGTAATATACTACTCCCTCCTCTCTCTCTACTCTCAGGGTATTATACTAATCCCTCCCCTCTCTCTCTCCTCTCAGGGTATTATACTACTTCCTCCTCTCTCTCTACTCTCAGGGTATTATACTACTCCCTCTTCTCTCTCTCTCTCTCAGGTTATTATACTACTCCCTCCTCTCTCTCTCCTCTCAGGTTATTATACTACTCCCTCCTCTCTCTCTACTCAGAGTATTATACTAATCCCTCCCCTCTCTCTCTCATCTCAGGATATTATACCACTCCCTCCTCTCTCTCTCCTCTCAGGGAATTATACTACTCTCTCCCCTCTCCCCCCTCTCAGGGTATTATACTACTTCCTCCTCTCTCTCTACTCTCTGGGTATTATACTACTCCCTCCTCTCTCTCTGCTCTCAGGGTATTATACTACTCCCTCCTCTCTCTCTCTCTCCTCTCAGGGTATTATCCTACTCCCTCCTCTCTCTCTCCTCTCAGGGTATTATCCTACTCCCTCCTCTCTCTCTCCTCTCAGGTTATTATACTAATCCCTCCTCTCCCTCTCCTCTCAGGGTATTATACTACTTCCTCCTCTCTCTCTCAACTCTCAGGGTATTCTACTACTTCCTCCTCTCTCTCTCTCTACTCTCAGGGTATTATACTAATCCCTTGTCTCTCTATACTCTCAGGTTATTATACTACTCCCTCCTCTTTCTCTGCTCTCAGAGTATTATACTACTCCCTCCTCTCTCTCTGCTCTCAGAGTATTATACTACTCCCTCATCTCTCTCTACTCTCAGGGTATTATGCTACTCTCTCCCCTCTCCCTCATCTCAGGGTATTATACTACTCCCTCCTCTCTCTCTACTCTCAGGGTATTATACTACTCCCTCCTCTCTCTCTCCTCTCAGGGTATTATACTACTCTCCTACCTCTCTCTCTCCTCTCAGGGTATTATACTACTCCCTCCTCTCTCTCTACTCTCAGGGTATTATACTACTCCCTCCTCTCTCTCTCCTCTCAGGGTTTTATACTACTCCCTCCACTCTCTCTACTCTCAGGATATTATACTACTCCCTCCTCTCTCTCTACTCTCAGGGTATTATACTACTTCCTCCTCTCTCTCTACTCTCAGGGTAATATACTACTCCCTCCTCTCACTCTCTACTCTCAGGTTATTATACTACTCCCTCCTCTCTCTCTACTCTCATGGTATTATACTAATCCCTTGTCTCTCTATACTCTCAGGGTATTATACTACTCCCTCCTCTCTCTATACTCTCAGGTTATTATACAACTCCCTCCTCTTTCTCTACTCTCAGGGTATTATACTACTCCCTCCTCATTCTACTCTCAGGGTATTATACTACTTCCTCCTCTCTCTCCTCTCAGGGTATTATACTACTCCCTCCTCTCTCTCTACTCTCAGGGTATTATACTACTCCCTCCTCTCTCTCTACTCTTAGGGTATTATACTACTCTCTACCCTCTCTCTCCTCTCAGGGTATTATACTACTCCCTCCTCTCTCTCTGCTCTCAGGGTATTATGCTACTCCCTCCTCTCTCTCTACTCTCAGGATATTATACTACTCCCTCCTCTCTCTCTCCTCTCAGGGTTTTATACTACTCCCTCCTCTCAGGATATTATACTACTCCCTCCTCTCTCTACTCTCAGGATATTATACTACTCTCTCCTCTCTCTCTTCTCTCAGGGTATTATACTAATCCCTCCCCTCTCTCTCTCCTCTCAGGGTATTATACTACTCCCTCCTCTCTCTCTCCTCTCAGGGTACTATACTACTCTCTCCCCTCTCCTCTCTCTCTCAGGGTATTATACTACTCCGGCCTCTCTGTCTCTATTCTCAGGGTATTGTACTACTCCCTATTCTCTCTCTCTACTCTCAGGATATTATACTACTACTTCTTCTCTCTCTCCTCTCAGGTTATTATACTACTCCCTCCTCTCTCTCTACTCAGAGTATTATACTAATCCCTCCCCTCTCTCTCTCATCTCAGGATATTATACCACTCCCTCCTCTCTCTCTCCTCTCAGGGAATTATACTACTCTCTCCCCTCTCCCCCCTCTCAGGGTATTATACTACTTCCTCCTCTCTCTCTGCTCTCTGGGTATTATACTACTCCCTCCTCTCTCTCTGCTCTCAGGGTATTATACTACTCCCTCCTCTCTCTCTCTCTCCTCTCAGGGTATTATCCTACTCCCTCCTCTCTCTCTCCTCTCAGGGTATTATCCTACTCCCTCCTCTCTCTCTCCTCTCAGGTTATTATACTAATCCCTCCTCTCCCTCTCCTCTCAGGGTATTTTACTACTTCCTCCTCTCTCTCTCAACTCTCAGGGTATTCTACTACTTCCTCCTCTCTCTCTCTACTCTCAGGGTATTATACTAATCCCTTGTCTCTCTATACTCTCAGGTTATTATACTACTCCCTCCTCTCTCTCTGCTCTCAGAGTATTATACTACTCCCTCATCTCTCTCTACTCTCAGGGTATTATGCTACTCTCTCCCCTCTCCCTCATCTCAGGGTATTATACTACTCCCTCCTCTCTCTCTACTCTCAGGGTATTATACTACTCCCTCCTCTCTCTCTACTCTCAGGGTATTATACTACTCTCTACCCTCTCTCTCCTCTCAGGGTATTATACTACTTCCTCCTCTCTCTCTACTCTCAGGGTATTATACTACTCCCTCCTCTCTCTCTCCTCTCAGGGTATTATACTACTCCCTCCACTCTCTCTACTCTCAGGATATTATACTACTCCCTACTCTCTCTCTACTCTCAGGGTATTATACTACTTCCTCCTCTCTCTCTACTCTCAGGGTAATATACTACTCCCTCCTCTCACTCTCTACTCTCAGGTTATTATACTACTCCCTCCTCTCTCTCTACTCTCATGGTATTATACTAATCCCTTGTCTCTCTATACTCTCAGGGCATTATACTACTCCCTCCTCTCTCTATAGTCTCAGGTTATTATACAACTCCCTCCTCTTTCTCTACTCTCAGGGTATTATACTACTCCCTCCTCTCTCTCGCTCTACTCTCAGGGTGTTATACTACTCCCTCCTCTCTCTCGCTCTACTCTCAGGGTATTATACTACTCCCTCCTCTTTCTACTCTCAGGATATTGTACTACTTCCTCCTCTCTCTCCTCTCAGGGTATTATACTACTCCCTCCTCTCTCTCTACTCTCAGGGTATAATACTACTCCCTCCTCTCTCTCTACTCTCAGGGTGTTATACTACTCCCTCCCTTCTCTCTCCTCTCAGGGTATTATACTATTTCCTCCTCTCTCTCTGCTCTCAGGGTATTATACTACTCCCTCCTCTCTCTCTACTCTCAGGGTATTATACTACTCCCTCCTCTCTCTCTCCTCTCAGGGTTTGATACTACTCCCTCCTCTCAGGGTATTATACTACTCTCTACCCTCTCTCTCCTCTCAGGGTATTATACTACTTCCTCCTCTCTCTCTCAACTCTCAGGGTATTCTACTACTTCCTCCTCTCTCTCTCTACTCTCAGGGTATTATACTAATCCCTTGTCTCTCTATACTCTCAGGTTATTATACTACTCCCTCCTCTTTCTATACTCTCAGGATATTATACAACTCCCTCCTCTCTCTCTGCTCTCAGGGTATTATACTACTCCCTCCTCTCTCTCTGCTCTCAGGGTATTATACTACTCCCTCCTCTCTCTCTACTCTCAGGGTATTATGCTACTTCCTCAACTCTCTCTCTACTCTCAGGGTATTATACTACTCTCTACCCTCTAAGGGTATTATACTATTTCCTCCTCTCTCTCTGCTCTCAGGGTATTATACTACTCCCTCCTCTCTCTCTACTCTCAGGGTATTATACTACTCCCTCCTCTCTCTCTCCTCTCAGGGTTTGATACTACTCCCTCCTCTCAGGATATTATACTACTCCCTCCTCTCTCTCTACTCTCAGGATATTATACTACTCCCTCCTCTCTCTCTCCTCTCAGGGTTTTATACTACTCCCTCCTCTCAGGATATTATACTACTCCCTCCTCTCTCTCTACTCTCAGGATATTATACTACTCCCTCCTCTCTCTCAACTCTCAGGGTATTATACTAATCCCTCCCCTCTCTCTCTCCTCTCAGGGTATTATACTACTCTCTCCCCTCTCCTCTCTCTCTCAGGGTATTATACTACTCCCTCCTCTCTCTCTACTCTCAGGGTATTATACTACTCCCTCCTCTCTCTCTCCTCTCAGGGTTTGATACTACTCCCTCCTCTCAGGATATTATACTACTCCCTCCTCTCTCTCTACTCTCAGGATATTATACTACTCCCTCCTCTCTCTCTCCTCTCAGGGTTTTATACTACTCCCTCCTCTCAGGATATTATACTACTCCCTCCTCTCTCTCTACTCTCAGGATATTATACTACTCCCTCCTCTCTCTCAACTCTCAGGGTATTATACTAATCCCTCCCCTCTCTCTCTCCTCTCAGGGTATTATACTACTCTCTCCCCTCTCCTCTCTCTCTCAGGGTATTATACTACTCCGGCCTCTCTGTCTCTATTCTCAGGGTATTGTACTACTTCCTCCTCTCTCTCTACTCAGAGTATTATACTAATCCCTCCCCTCTCTCTCTCATCTCAGGATATTATACCACTCCCTCCTCTCTCTCTCCTCTCAGGGAATTATACTACTCTCTCCCCTCTCCCTCCTGACACGGTATTATACTACTCCCTCCTCTCTCTCTGCTGTCAGGGTATTATACTACTCTCTCCTCTCTCTCTACTCTCAGGGTATTATACTAATCCCTCCTCTCTCTCTCCTCTCAGGGTATTATACTACTTCCTCCTCTCTCTCTCAACTCTCAGGGTATTCTACTACTTCCTCCTCTCTCTCTCTACTCTCAGGGTATTATACTAATCCCTTGTCTCTCTATACTCTCAGGTTATTATACTACTCCCTCCTCTTTCTCTACTCTCAGGGTATTATACTACTCCCTCCTCTCTCTCTACTCTCAGGGTATTATGCTACTTCCTCAACTCTCTCTCTACTCTCAGGGTATTATACTACTCTCTACCCTCTCTCTCCTCTAAGGGTATTATACTATTTCCTCCTCTCTCTCTGCTCTCAGGGTATTATACTACTCCCTCCTCTCTCTCTACTCTCAGGGTATTATACTACTCCCTCCACTCTCTCTACTCTCAGGATATTATACTACTCCCTACTCTCTCTCTACTCTCAGGGTATTATACTACTTCCTCCTCTCTCTCTACTCTCAGGGTAATATACTACTCCCTCCTCTCACTCTCTACTCTCAGGTTATTATACTACTCCCTCCTCTCTCTCTACTCTCATGGTATTATACTAATCCCTTGTCTCTCTATACTCTCAGGGCATTATACTACTCCCTCCTCTCTCTATAGTCTCAGGTTATTATACAACTCCCTCCTCTTTCTCTACTCTCAGGGTATTATACTACTCCCTCCTCTCTCTCGCTCTACTCTCAGGGTGTTATACTACTCCCTCCTCTCTCTCGCTCTACTCTCAGGGTATTATACTACTCCCTCCTCTTTCTACTCTCAGGATATTGTACTACTTCCTCCTCTCTCTCCTCTCAGGGTATTATACTACTCCCTCCTCTCTCTCTACTCTCAGGGTATAATACTACTCCCTCCTCTCTCTCTACTCTCAGGGTGTTATACTACTCCCTCCCTTCTCTCTCCTCTCAGGGTATTATACTATTTCCTCCTCTCTCTCTGCTCTCAGGGTATTATACTACTCCCTCCTCTCTCTCTACTCTCAGGGTATTATACTACTCCCTCCTCTCTCTCTCCTCTCAGGGTTTGATACTACTCCCTCCTCTCAGGGTATTATACTACTCTCTACCCTCTCTCTCCTCTCAGGGTATTATACTACTTCCTCCTCTCTCTCTCAACTCTCAGGGTATTCTACTACTTCCTCCTCTCTCTCTCTACTCTCAGGGTATTATACTAATCCCTTGTCTCTCTATACTCTCAGGTTATTATACTACTCCCTCCTCTTTCTATACTCTCAGGATATTATACAACTCCCTCCTCTCTCTCTGCTCTCAGGGTATTATACTACTCCCTCCTCTCTCTCTGCTCTCAGGGTATTATACTACTCCCTCCTCTCTCTCTACTCTCAGGGTATTATGCTACTTCCTCAACTCTCTCTCTACTCTCAGGGTATTATACTACTCTCTACCCTCTAAGGGTATTATACTATTTCCTCCTCTCTCTCTGCTCTCAGGGTATTATACTACTCCCTCCTCTCTCTCTACTCTCAGGGTATTATACTACTCCCTCCTCTCTCTCTCCTCTCAGGGTTTGATACTACTCCCTCCTCTCAGGATATTATACTACTCCCTCCTCTCTCTCTACTCTCAGGATATTATACTACTCCCTCCTCTCTCTCTCCTCTCAGGGTTTTATACTACTCCCTCCTCTCAGGATATTATACTACTCCCTCCTCTCTCTCTACTCTCAGGATATTATACTACTCCCTCCTCTCTCTCAACTCTCAGGGTATTATACTAATCCCTCCCCTCTCTCTCTCCTCTCAGGGTATTATACTACTCTCTCCCCTCTCCTCTCTCTCTCAGGGTATTATACTACTCCCTCCTCTCTCTCTACTCTCAGGGTATTATACTACTCCCTCCTCTCTCTCTCCTCTCAGGGTTTGATACTACTCCCTCCTCTCAGGATATTATACTACTCCCTCCTCTCTCTCTACTCTCAGGATATTATACTACTCCCTCCTCTCTCTCTCCTCTCAGGGTTTTATACTACTCCCTCCTCTCAGGATATTATACTACTCCCTCCTCTCTCTCTACTCTCAGGATATTATACTACTCCCTCCTCTCTCTCAACTCTCAGGGTATTATACTAATCCCTCCCCTCTCTCTCTCCTCTCAGGGTATTATACTACTCTCTCCCCTCTCCTCTCTCTCTCAGGGTATTATACTACTCCGGCCTCTCTGTCTCTATTCTCAGGGTATTGTACTACTTCCTCCTCTCTCTCTACTCAGAGTATTATACTAATCCCTCCCCTCTCTCTCTCATCTCAGGATATTATACCACTCCCTCCTCTCTCTCTCCTCTCAGGGAATTATACTACTCTCTCCCCTCTCCCTCCTGACACGGTATTATACTACTCCCTCCTCTCTCTCTGCTGTCAGGGTATTATACTACTCTCTCCTCTCTCTCTACTCTCAGGGTATTATACTAATCCCTCCTCTCTCTCTCCTCTCAGGGTATTATACTACTTCCTCCTCTCTCTCTCAACTCTCAGGGTATTCTACTACTTCCTCCTCTCTCTCTCTACTCTCAGGGTATTATACTAATCCCTTGTCTCTCTATACTCTCAGGTTATTATACTACTCCCTCCTCTTTCTCTACTCTCAGGGTATTATACTACTCCCTCCTCTCTCTCTACTCTCAGGGTATTATGCTACTTCCTCAACTCTCTCTCTACTCTCAGGGTATTATACTACTCTCTACCCTCTCTCTCCTCTAAGGGTATTATACTATTTCCTCCTCTCTCTCTGCTCTCAGGGTATTATACTACTCCCTCCTCTCTCTCTACTCTCAGGGTATTATACTACTCCCTCCTCTCTCTCTCCTCTCAGGGTTTGATACTACTCCCTCCTCTCAGGATATTATACTACTCCCTCCTCTCTCTCTACTCTCAGGATATTATACTACTCCCTCCTCTCTCTCTCCTCTCAGGGTTTTATACTACTCCCTCCTCTCAGGATATTATACTACTCCCTCCTCTCTCTCTACTCTAAGGATATTATACTACTCCCTCCTCTCTCTCAACTCTCAGGGTATTATACTAATCCCTCCCCTCTCTCTCTCCTCTCAGGGTATTATACTACTCCCTCCTCTCTCTCTCCTCTCAGGGTATTATACTACTCTCTCCCCTCTCCTCTCTCTCTCAGGGTATTATACTACTCCGGCCTCTCTGTCTCTATTCTCAGGGTATTGTACTAGTTCATCCTCTCTCTCTACTCAGAGTATTATACTAATCCCTCCCCTCTCTCTCTCATCTCAGTATATTATACCACTCCCTCCTCTCTCTCTCCTCTCAGGGAATTATACTACTCTCTCCCCTCTCCCTCCTGACACGGTATTATACTACTTACTCCTCTCTCTCTACTCTCTGGGTATTATACTACTCCCTCCTCTCTCTCTGCTCTCAGGGTATTATACTACTCCCTCCTCTCTCTCTCCTCTCAGGGTATTATCCTACTCCCTCCTCTCTCTCTCCTCTCAGGGTATTATCCTACTCCCTCCTCTCTCTCTCCTCTCAGGGTATTATACTAATCCCTCCTCTCTCTCTCCTCTCAGGGTATTATACTACTTCCTCCTCTCTCTCTCTACTCTCAGGGTATTATACTACTCCCTCCTCTCTCTCTACTCTCAGGGTATTATACTACTCCCTCCTCTCTCTCTGCTCTCAGGGTATTATACTACTCCCTCCTCTCTCTACTCTCAGGGTATTATGCTACTCTCTCCCCTCTCCCTCATCTCAGGGTATTATACTACTCCCTCCTCTCTCTCTACTGTCAGGGTATTATACTACTCCCTCCTCTCTCTCTCTCCTCTCAGGGTTTTATACTACTCCCTCCACTCTCTCTACTCTCAGGATATTATACTACTCCCTCCTCTCTCTCTACTCTCAGGGTATTATACTACTTCCTCCTCTCTCTCTACTCTCAGGGTAATATACTACTCCCTCCTCTCTCTATACTCTCAGGGTATTATACTACTCCCTCCTCTCTCTCTACTGTCAGGGTATTATACTACTCCCTCCTCTCTCTCTCTCCTCTCAGGGTTTTATACTACTCCCTCCACTCTCTCTACTCTCAGGATATTATACTACTCCCTCCTCTCTCTCTACTCTCAGGGTATTATACTACTTCCTCCTCTTTCTCTACTCTCAGGGTATTATACTACTCCCTCCTCTCTCTCTCTCTACTCTCAGGGTATTATACTACTCCCTCCTCTCTCTCGCTCTACTCTCAGGGTATTATACTACTCCCTCCTCTCTCTATACTCTCAGGTTATTATACAACTCCCTCCTCTTTCTCTACTCTCAGGGTATTATACTACTCCCTCCTCTCTCTCGCTCTACTCTCAGGGTATTATACTACTCCCTCCTCTCTCTCGCTCTACTCTCAGGGTATTATACTACTCCCTCCTCTCTCTCGCTCTACTCTCAGGGTATTATACTACTCCCTCCTCTCTCTCGCTCTACTCTCAGGGTATTATACTACTCCCTCCTCATTCTACTCTCAGGGTATTATACTACTTCCTCCTCTCTCTCCTCTCAGGGTATTATACTACTCCCTCCTCTCTCTCTACTCTCAGGGTATTATACTACTCCCTCCTCTCTCTCTACTCTTAGGGTATTATACTACTCTCTACCCTCTCTCTCCTCTCAGGGTATTATACTACTCCCTCCTCTCTCTCTGCTCTCAGGGTATTATGCTACTCCCTCCTCTCTCTCTACTCTCAGGGTATTATACTACTCCCTCCTCTCTCTCGCCTCTCAGGGTATTAGACTACTTCCTCAACTCTCTCTCTACTCTCAGGGTATTATACTATTTCCTCCTCTCTCTCTGCTCTCAGGGTATTATACCACTCCCTCCTCTCTCCCTCCTCTCAGGGAATTATACTACTCTCTCCCCTCTCCCTCCTCTCAGGGTATTATACTACTTCCTCCTCTCTCTCTACTCTCTGGGTATTATACTACTCCCTCCTCTCTCTCTGCTCTCAGGGTATTATACTACTCCCTCCTCTCTCTCTCTCTCCTCTCAGGGTATTATCCTACTCCCTCCTCTCTCTCTCTTCTCAGGGTATTATCCTACTCCCTCCTCTCTCAGTCCTCTCAGGGTATTATACTAATCCCTCCTCTCTCTCTCCTCTCAGGGTATTATACTACTTCCTCCTCTCTCTCTCAACTCTCAGGGTATTCTACTACTTCCTCCTCTCTCTCTCTACTCTCAGGGTATTATACTACTCCCTCCTCTCTCTCTGCTCTCAGAGTATTATACTACTCCCTCCTCTCTCTCTACTCTCAGGGTATTATGCTACTCTCTCCCCTCTCCCTCATCTCAGGGTATTATACTACTCCCTCCTCTCTCTCTACTCTCAGGGTATTATACTACTCCCTCCTCTCTCTCTACTCTCAGGGTATTATACTACTCTCTACCCTCTCTCTCCTCTCAGGGTATTATACTACTCCCTCCTCTCTCTCTACTCTCAGGGTATTATACTACTCCCTCCTCTCTCTCTCCTCTCAGGGTTTTATACTACTCCCTCCACTCTCTCTACTCTCAGGATATTATACTACTCCCTCCTCTCTCTCTACTCTCAGGGTATTATACTACTTTCCTCCTCTCTCTCTACTCTCAGGGTAATATACTACTCCCTCCTCTCACTCTCTACTCTCAGGTTATTATACTACTCCCTCCTCTCTCTATACTCTCAGGGTATTATACTACTCCCTCCTCTCTCTATAGTCTCAGGTTATTATACAACTCCCTCCTCTTTCTCTACTCTCAGGGTATTATACTACTCCCTCCTCTCTCTCGCTCTACTCTCAGGGTGTTATACTACTCCCTCCTCTCTCTCGCTCTACTCTCAGGGTATTAAACTACTCCCTCCTCTTTCTACTCTCATGATATTATACTACTTCCTCCTCTCTCTCCTCTCAGGGTATTATACTACTCCCTCCTCTCTCTCTACTTTCAGGGTATTATACTACTCCCTCCTCTCTCTCTACTCTCAGGGTGTTATACTACTCCCTCCCTTCTCTCTCCTCTCAGGGTATTATACTACTCTCTACCCCTCTCTCTCCTCTCAGGGTATTATACTATTTCCTCCTCTCTCTCTGCTCTCAGGGTATTATACTACTCCCTCCTCTCTCTCTACTCTCAGGGTATTATACTACTCCCTCCTCTCTCTCTCCTCTCAGGGTTTGATACTACTCCCTCCTCTCAGGGTATTATACTACTCTCTACCCTCTCTCTCCTCTCAGGGTATTATACTACTTCCTCCTCTCTCTCTCAACTCTCAGGGTATTCTACTACTTGCTCCTCTGTCTCTCTACTCTCAGGTTATTATACTACTCCCTCCTCTCTCTCTGCTCTCAGGGTATTATACTACTCCCTCCTCTCTCTCTACTCTCAGGGTATTAAACTACTCCCTCCTCTCTCTCTGCTCTCAGGGTATTATACTACTCCCTCCTCTCTCTCTGCTCTCAGGGTATTATACTACTCCCTCCTCTCTCTCTACTCTCAGGGTATTATGCTACTTCCTCAACTCTCTCTCTACTCTCAGGGTATTATACTACTCTCTACCCTCTCTCTCCTCTCAGGGTATTATACTATTTCCTCCTCTCTCTCTGCTCTCAGGGTATTATACTACTCCCTCCTCTCTCTCTACTCTCAGGGTATTATACTACTCCCTCCTCTCTCTCTCCTCTCAGGGTTTGATACTACTCCCTCCTCTCAGGATATTATACTACTCCCTCCTCTCTCTCTACTCTCAGGATATTATACTACTCCCTCCTCTCTCTCTCCTCTCAGGTTTTTATACTACTCCCTCCTCTCAGGATATTATACTACTCCCTCCTCTCTCTCTACTCTCAGGATATTATACTACTCCCTCCTCTCTCTCTACTCTCAGGGTATTATACTAATCCCTCCCCTCTCAGGGTATTATACTACTCCCTCCTCTCTCTCTCCTCTCAGGGTATTATACTATTTCCTCCTCTCTCTCTGCTCTCAGGGTATTATACTACTCCCTCCTCTCTCTCTACTCTCAGGGTATTATACTACTCCCTCCTCTCTCTCTCCTCTCAGGATTTGATACTACTCCCTCCTCTCAGGATATTATACTACTCCCTCCTCTCTCTCTACTCTCAGGATATTATACTACTCCCTCCTCTCTCTCTCCTCTCAGGGTTTTATACTACTCCCTCCTCTCAGGATATTATACTACTCCCTCCTCTCTCTCTACTCTCAGGATATTATACTACTCCCTCCTCTCTCTCTACTCTCAGGGTATTATACTAATCCCTCCCCTCTCTCTCTCCTCTCAGGGTATTATACTACTCCCTCCTCTCTCTCTCCTCTCAGGGTATTATACTACTCTCTCCCCTCTCCTCTCTCTCTCAGGGTATTATACTACTCCGGCCTCTCTGTCTCTATTCTCAGGGTATTGTACTACTCCCTCCTCTCTCTCTACTCTCAGGATATTATACTACTCCTTCTTCTCTCTCTCCTCTCAGGTTATTATACTACTCCCTCCTCTCTCTCTTCTCTCAGAGTATTATACTACTCCCTCCTCTCTCTCTCCTCTCAGGTTATTATACTACTCCCTCCTCTCTCTCTACTCAGAGTATTATACTAATCCCTCCCCTCTCTCTCTCATCTCAGGATATTATACCACTCCCTCCTCTCTCTCTCCTCTCAGGGAATTATACTACTCTCTCCCCTCTCCCTCCTCTCAGGGTATTATACTACTTCCTCCTCTCTCTCTACTCTCTGGGTATTATACTACTCCCCCTCTCTCTCTGCTCTCAGGGTATTATCCTACTCCCTCCTCTCTCTCTCCTCTCAGGGTATTATACTAATCCCTCCTCTCTCTCTCCTCTCAGGGTATTATACTACTTCCTGCTCTCTCTCTCAACTCTCAGGGTATTCTACTACTTCCTCCTCTCTCTCTCTACTCTCAGGGTATTATACTAATCCCTTGTCTCTCTATACTCTCAGGTTATTATACTACTCCCTCCTCTTTCTCTACTCTCAGGGTATTATACTACTCCCTCCTCTCTCTCTGCTCTCAGAGTATTATACTACTCCCTCCTCTCTCTCTACTCTCAGGGTATTATGCTACTCTTTCCCCTCTCCCTCATCTCAGGGTATTATACTACTCCCTCCTCTCTCTCTACTCTCAGGGTATTATACTACTCACTCCTCGCTCTCTACTCTCAGGGTATTATACTACTCTCTACCCTCTCTCTCCTCTCAGGGTATTATACTACTTCCTCCTCTCTCTCTACTCTCAGGGTATTATACTACTCCCTCCTCTCTCTCTCCTCTCAGGGTTTTATACTACTCCCTCCACTCTCTCTACTCTCAGGATATTATACTACTCCCTCCTCTCTCTCTACTCTCAGGGTATTATACTACTTCCTCCTCTCTCTCTACTCTCAGGGTAATATACTACTCCCTCCTCTCACTCTCTACTCTCAGGTTATTATACTACTCCCTCCTCTCTCTCTACTCTCATGGTATTATACTAATCCCTTGTCTCTCTATACTCTCAGGGTATTATACTACTCCCTCCTCTCTCTCGCTCTACTCTCAGGGTATTATACTACTCTCTACCCTCTCTCTCCTCTCAGGGTATTATACTACTTCCTCCTCTCTCTCTACTCTCAGGGTATTATACTACTCCCTCCTCTCTCTATACTCTCAGGGTATTATACTACTTCCTCCTCTCTCTCCTCTCAGGGTATTATACTACTCCCTCCTCTCTCTCTACTCTCAGGGTATTATACTACTCCCTCCTCTCTCTCTACTCTTAGGGTATTATACTACTCTCTACCCTCTCTCTCCTCTCAGGGTATTATACTACTTCCTCCTCTCTCTCTCTACTCTCAGGGTTTTATACTACTCCCTCCACTCTCTCTACTCTCAGGATATTATACTACTCCCTCCTCTCTCTCTACTCTCAGGGTATTATACTACTTCCTCCTCTCTCTCTCTACTCTCAGGGTTTTATACTACTCCCTCCACTCTCTCTACTCTCAGGATATTATACTACTCCCTCCTCTCTCTCTACTCTCAGGGTAATATACTACTCCCTCCTCTCACTCTCTACTCTCAGGATATTATACTACTCCCTCCTCTCTCTCTACTCTCAGGGTATTATACTACTCCCTCCTCTCTCTCTACTCTTAGGGTATTATACTACTCTCTACCCTCTCTCTCCTCTCAGGGTATTAGACTACTCCCTCCTCTCTCTCTCCTCTCAGGGTATTAGACTACTTCCTCAACTCTCTCTACTCTCAGGGTATTATACTAATCCTTGTCTCTATATACTCTTAGGTTATTATGCTACTCCCTCCTCTTTCTCTACTCTCAGGGAATTATACTACTCCCTCCTCTCTCTCTGCTCTCGGGCTATTATACTACTCCCTCCTCTCTCTCTACACTCAGGCTATTATACTACTCCCTCCTCTCTCTCTACTCTCAGGATATTATACTACTCCTTCTCTCTCTCTCTCCTCTCAGGTTATTATACTACTCCCTCCTCTCTCTCTACTCAGAGTATTATACTAATCCCTCCCCTCTCTCTCTCATCTCAGGATATTATACCACTCCCTCCTCTCTCTCTCCTCTCAGGGAATTATACTACTCTCTCCCCTCTCCCTCCTCTCAGGGTATTATACTACTCCCTCCCTCTCTCTCTGCTCTCAGGGTATTATACTACTCCCTCCTCTCTCTCTCCTCTCAGGGTATTATCCTACTCCCTCCTCTCTCTCTCCTCTCAGGGTATTATCCTACTCCCTCCTCTCTCTCTCCTCTCAGGGTATTATACTAATCCCTCCTCTCTCTCTCCTCTCAGGGTATTATACTACTTCCTCCTCTCTCAACTCTCAGGGTATTCTACTACTTCCTCCTCTCTCTCTCTACTCTCAGGGTATTATACTACTTCCTCCTCTCTCTCTCCTCTCAGGGTTTTATACTACTCCCTCCACTCTCTCTACTCTCAGGATATTATACTACTCCCTCCCTCTCTCGCTCTGCTCTCAGAGTATTATACTACTCCCTCCCTTCGCTCTCCTCTCAGGGTATTATACTACTCTCTACCCTCTCTCTCCTCTCAGGGTATTCTACTACTTCCTCCTCTCTCTCTCTACTCTCAGGGTATTATGCTAATCCCTTGTCTCTCTACTCTCAGGGTATTATACTACTTCCTCCTCTCTCTCTACTCTCAGGGTAATATACTACTCCCTCCTCTCACTCTCTACTCTCAGGTTATCATACTACTCCCTCCTCTCTCTCTACTCTCAGGGTATTATGCTAATCCCTTGTCTCTCTACTCTCAGGGTATTATACTACTCCCTCCTCTCTCTCTACTCTCAGGGTATTATGCTACTCCCTCCTCTCTCTCTACTCTCATGGTATTATACTAATCCCTTGTCTCTCTATACTCTCAGGGTATTATACTACTCGCTCCTCTCTCTATAGTCTCAGGTTATTATACAACTCCCTCCTCTTTCTCTACTCTCAGGGTATTATACTACTCCCTCCTCTCTCTCGCTCTACTCTCAGGGTATTATACTACTCCCTCCTCTCTCTCGCTCTACTCTCAGTGTATTATACTACTCCCTCCTCTTTCTACTCTCAGGGTATTATACTACTTCCTCCTCTCTCTCCTCTCAGGGTATTATACTACTCCCTCCTCTCTCTCTACTCTTAGGGTATTATACTACTCTCCTACCCTCTCTCTCCTCTCAGGGTATTATACTACTTCCTCCTCTCTCTCTCCTCTCAGGGTATTATACTACTCCCTCCCTCTCTCTACTCTCAGGGTATTATACTACTTCCTCCCTCTCTCTCCTCTCAGGGTATTATACTAATCCCTCCTCTTTCTCAGTGTATTATACTACTCCCTCCTCTCTCTCAACTCTCATTGTATTATACTACTCCTCCTACCTCCTCTCTCTCCTCTCAGGGTATTATACTACTCCCTCCTCCCTCTCTCCTCTCAGGTTATTATACTACTCCCTCCTCTCTCTCTACTCTCAGGGAATTATACTACTCCCTCCTCTCTCTCTGCTCTCAGGGTATTATACTACTCCCTCCTCTCTCTCTACTCTCAGGGTATTATACTACTCCCTCCTCTCTCTCTACTCTCAGGGTATTATGCTACTCCCTCCTCTCTCTCTACTCTCAGGGTATTATTCTACTCCCTCCCTTCTCTCTCCTCTCAGGGTATTAGACTACTCCCTCCTCTCTCTCTCCTCTCAGGGTATTAGACTACTTCCTCAACTCTCTCTACTCTCAGGGTATTATACTAATCCTTGTCTCTATATACTCTTAGGTTATTATACTACTCCCTCCTCTTTCTCTACTCTCAGGGAATTATACTACTCCCTCCTCTCTCTCTGCTCTCGGGGTATTATACTACTCCCTCCTCTCTCTCTACACTCAGGGTATTATACTACTCCCTCCTCTCTCTCTCCTCTCAGGGTATTATACTAATCTCTCCCCTCTCCTCTCTCTCTCAGGGTATTATACTACTCCGGCCTCTCTGTCTCTATTCTCAGGGTATTGTACTACTCCCTCCTCTCTCTCTACTCTCAGGATATTATACTACTCCTTCTTCTCTCTCTCCTCTCAGGTTATTATACTACTCCCTCCTCTCTCTCTACTCAGAGTATCTACCCCCCCCCCTCACCGGTAATCCCTCCCCCTCCTCCCTCCTCTCAGGGTATTATACTACTCCCTCCTCTCTCTCTGCTCTCAGGGTATTATACTACTCCCTCCTCTCTCTCTCCTCTCAGGGTATTATCCTACTCCCTCCTCTCTCTCTCCTCTCAGGGTATTATCCTACTCCCTCCTCTCTCTCTCCTCTCAGGGTATTATACTAATCCCTCCTCTCTCTCTGCTCTCAGGGTATTCTACTACTTCCTCCTCTCTCTCTCTACTCTCAGGGTATTATACTACTTCCTCCCTCTCTCTCTCCTCTCAGGGTTTTATACTACTCCCTCCACTCTCTCTACTCTCAGGATATTATACTACTCCCTCCTCTCTCTCTGCTCTCAGAGTATTATACTACTCCCTCCCTTCGCTCTCCTCTCAGGGTATTATACTACTCTCTACCCTCTCTCTCCTCTCAGGGTATTCTACTACTTCCTCCTCTCTCTCTCTACTCTCAGGGTATTATGCTAATCCCTTGTCTCTCTACTCTCAGGGTATTATACTACTTCCTCCTCTCTCTCTACTCTCAGGGTAATATACTACTCCCTCCTCTCATTCTCTACTCTCAGGTTATCATACTACTCCCTCCTCTCTCTCTACTCTCATGGTATTATACTAATCCCTTGTCTCTCTATACTCTCAGGGTATTATACTACTCGCTCCTCTCTCTATAGTCTCAGGTTATTATACAACTCCCTCCTCTCTCTCTCGCTCTACTCTCAGTGTATTATACTACTCCCTCCTCTTTCTACTCTCAGGGTATTATACTACTTCCTCCTCTCTCTCCTCTCAGGGTATTATACTACTCCCTCCTCTCTCTCTACTCTCAGGGTATTATACTACTCCCTCCTCTCTCTCTACTCTTAGGGTATTATACTACTCTCTACCCTCTCTCTCCTCTCAGGGTATTATACTACTCCCTCCTCTCTCTCTACTCTCAGGGTATTATACTACTCCCTCCTCTCTCTCTACTCTCAGGGTATTATACTACTCCCTCCTCTCTCTCTACTCTTAGGGTATTATACTACTCTCTACCCTCTCTCTACTCTCAGGGTATTATACTACTCCCTCCCCTCTCTCTCTCCTCTCAGGGTATTATACTACTCCCTCCTCTTTCTCTACTCTCAGGGAATTATACTACTCCCTCCTCTCTCTCTGCTCTCAGGGTATTATACTACTCCCTCCTCTCTCTCTACTCTCAGGGTATTATACTACTCCCTCCTCTCTCTCTACTCTCAGGGTATTATGCTACTCCCTCCTCTCTCTCTACTCTCAGGGTATTATTCTACTCCCTCCTCTCTCTCTCCTCTCAGGGTATTAGACTACTTCCTCAACTCTCTCTACTCTCAGGGTATTATACTAATCCTTGTCTCTATATACTCTTAGGTTATTATGCTACTCCCTCCTCTTTCTCTACTCTCAGGGAATTATACTACTCCCTCCTCTCTCTCTGCTCTCGGGGTATTATACTACTCCCTCCTCTCTCTCTACACTCAGGGTATTATACTACTCCCTCCTCTCTCTCTCCTCTCAGGGTATTATACTAATCTCTCCCCTCTCCTCTCTCTCTCAGGGTATTATACTACTCCGGCCTCTCTGTCTCTATTCTCAGGGTATTGTACTACTCCCTCCTCTCTCTCTACTCTCAGGATATTATACTACTCCTTCTTCTCTCTCTCCTCTCAGGTTATTATACTACTCCCTCCTCTCTCTCTACTCAGAGTATTATACTAATCCCTCCCCTCTCTCTCTCATCTCAGGATATTATACCACTCCCTCCTCTCTCTCTCCTCTCAGGGAATTATACTACTCTCTCCCCTCTCCCTCCTCTCAGGGTATTATACTACTCCCTCCTCTCTCTCTGCTCTCAGGGTATTATACTACTCCCTCCTCTCTCTCTCCTCTCAGGGTATTATCCTACTCCCTCCTCTCTCTCTCCTCTCAGGGTATTATCCTACTCCCTCCTCTCTCTCTCCTCTCAGGGTATTATACTAATCCCTCCTCTCTCTCTCCTCTCAGGGTATTATACTACTTCCTCCTCTCTCAACTCTCAGGGTATTCTACTACTTCCTCCTCTCTCTCTCTACTCTCAGGGTATTATACTACTTCCTCCTCTCTCTCTCCTCTCAGGGTTTTATACTACTCCCTCCACTCTCTCTACTCTCAGGATATTATACTACTCCCTCCTCTCTCTCTGCTCTCAGAGTATTATACTACTCCCTCCCTTCGCTCTCCTCTCAGGGTATTATACTACTCTCTACCCTCTCTCTCCTCTCAGGGTATTCTACTACTTCCTCCTCTCTCTCTCTACTCTCAGGGTATTATGCTAATCCCTTGTCTCTCTACTCTCAGGGTAATATACTACTCCCTCCTCTCACTCTCTACTCTCAGGTTATCATACTACTCCCTCCTCTCTCTCTACTCTCATGGTATTATACTAATCCCTTGTCTCTCTATACTCTCAGGGTATTATACTACTCGCTCCTCTCTCTATAGTCTCAGGTTATTATACAACTCCCTCCTCTTTCTCTACTCTCAGGGTATTATACTACTCCCTCCTCTCTCTCGCTCTACTCTCAGGGTATTATACTACTCCCTCCTCTCTCTCGCTCTACTCTCAGTGTATTATACTACTCCCTCCTCTTTCTACTCTCAGGGTATTATACTACTTCCTCCTCTCTCTCCTCTCAGGGTATTATACTACTCCCTCCTCTCTCTCTACTCTCAGGGTATTATACTACTCCCTCCTCTCTCTCTACTCTTAGGGTATTATACTACTCTCTACCCTCTCTCTCCTCTCAGGGTATTATACTACTTCCTCCTCTCTCTCTCCTCTCAGGGTTTTATACTACTCCCTCCACTCTCTCTACTCTCAGGATATTATACTACTCCCTCCTCTCTCTCTACTCTCAGGGTATTATACTACTTCCTCCTCTCTCTCTACTCTCAGGGTAATATACTACTCCCTCCTCTCACTCTCTACTCTCAGGTTATTATACTACTCCCTCCTCTCTCTCTACTCTCATGGTATTATACTAATCACTCCTCTTTCTCTACTCTCAGGGGATTATACTACTCCCTCCTGTCTCTCGCTCAACTCTCAGGGTATTATACTACTCTCTACCCTCTCTCTCCTCTCAGGGTATTATACTACTCCCTCCTCTCACTCTCTACTCTCAGGTTATCATACTACTCCCTCCTCTCTCTCTACTCTCATGGTATTATACTAATCCCTTGTCTCTCTATACTCTCAGGGTATTATACTACTCGCTCCTCTCTCTCTAGTCTCAGGTTATTATACAACTCCCTCCTCTTTCTCTACTCTCAGGGTATTATACTACTCCCTCCTCTCTCTCGCTCTACTCTCAGGGTATTATACTACTCCCTCCTCTCTCTCGCTCTACTCTCAGGGTATTATACTACTCCCTCCTCTCTCTCTACTCTCAGGGTATTATACTACTTCCTCCTCTCTCTCCTCTCAGGGTATTATACTACTTCCTCCTCTCTCTCTACTCTCAGGGTAATATACTACTCCCTCCTCTCACTCTCTACTCTCAGGGTAATATACTACTCCCTCCTCTCTCTCTACTCTCAGGGTATTATACTACTCCCTCCTTTCTCTCTACTCTCAGGGTATTATACTACTCCCCCCTCTCTCTCTCTACTCTCAGAGTATTATACTACTCCCTCCTCTCTCTCTCCTCTCAGTGTATTATACTACTCCCTCCTCTCTCTTTACTCTCAGGGTTTTATACTACTCCCTCCTCTCTCTCAACTCTCATTGTATTATACTACTCCCTCCTCCCTCTCTCCTCTCAGGGTATTATACTACTCCCTCCTCTTTCTCTACTCTCAGGGAATTATACTACTCCCTCCTCTCTCTCTGCTCTTAGGGTATTATACTACTCCCTCCTCTCTCTCTACTCTCAGGGTATTATACTACTCCCTCCTCTCTCTCTACTCTCAGGGTATTATGCTACTCCCTCCTCTCTCTCTACTCTCAGGGTATTATTCTACTCCCTCCCTTCTCTCTCCTCTCAGGGTATTAGACTACTTCCTCAACTCTCTCTACTCTCAGGGTATTATACTAATCCTTGTATCTATATACTCTTAGGTTATTATGCTACTCCCTCCTCTTTCTCTACTCTCAGGGAATTATACTACTCCCTCCTCTCTCTCTACTCTCAGGGTATTATACTATTTCCTCCTCTCTCTCTGCTCTCAGGGTATTATACTACTCCCTCCTCTCTCTCTCCTCTCAGGGTATTATACTACTCCCTCCTCTCTCTCTCCTCTCAGGGTATTATACTACTCTCTCCCCTCTCCTCTCTCTCTCAGGGTATTATACTACTCCGGCCTCTCTGTCTCTATTCTCAGGGTATTATACTACTCCCTCCTCTCTCTCTACTCTCAGGATATTATACTACTCCTTCTTCTCTCTCTCCTCTCAGGTTATTATACTACTCCCTCCTCTCTCTCTACTCAGAGTATTATACTAATCCCTCCCCTCTCTCTCTCATCTCAGGATATTATACCACTCCCTCCTCTCTCTCTCCTCTCAGGGAATTATACTACTCTCTCCCCTCTCCCTCCTCTCAGGGTATTATACTACTTCCTCCTCTCTCTCTACTCTCTGGGTATTATACTACTCCCTCCTCTCTCTCTGCTCTCAGGGTATTATACTACTCCCTCTTCTCTCTCTCCTCTCAGGGTATTATCCTACTCCCTCCTCTCTCTCTCCTCTCAGGGTATTATCCTACTCCCTCCTCTCTCTCTCCTCTCAGGGTATTATACTAATCCCTCCTCTCTCTCTCCTCTCAGGGTATTATACTACTTCCTCCTCTCTCTCTCAACTCTCAGGGTATTCTACTACTTCCTCCTCTCTCTCTCTACTCTCAGGGTATTATACTAATCCCTTGTCTCTCTATACTCTCAGGTTATTATACTACTCCCTCCTCTTTCTCTACTCTCAGGGTATTATACTACTCCCTCCTCTCTCTCTGCTCTCAGAGTATTATACTACTCCCTCCTCTCTCTCTACTCTCAGGGTATTATACTACTCCCTCCTCTCTCTCTACTCTCAGGGTATTATACTACTCTCTACCCTCTCTCTCCTCTCGGGGTATTATACTACTTCCTCCTCTCTCTCTCCTCTCAGGGTAATATACTACTCCCTCCTTCCTTTTCACTCTCTACTCTCAGGTTATTATACTACTCCCTCCTCTCTCTCTACTCTCATGGTATTATACTAATCCCTTGTCTCTCTATACTCTCAGGGTATTATACTACTCCCTCCTCTCTCTATAGTCTCAGGTTATTATACAACTCCCTCCTCTTTCTCTACTCTCAGGGTATTATACTACTCCCTCCCCTCTCTCGCTCTACTCTCAGGGTGTTATACTACTCCCTCCTCTCTCTCGCTCTTCCCTCAGGGTATTAAACTACTCCCTCCTCTTTCTACTCTCATGATATTTTACTACTTCCTCCTCTCTCTCCTCTCAGGGTATTATACTACTCCCTCCTCTCTCTCGCTCTTCCCTCAGGGTATTAAACTACTCCCTCCTCTTTCTACTCTCATGATATTTTACTACTTCCTCCTCTCTCTCCTCTCAGGGTATTATACTACTCCCTCCTCTCTCTCTACTCTCAGGGTATTATACTACTCCCTCCTCTCTCTCAACTCTCAGGGTATTCTACTACTTCCTCCTCTCTCTCTCTACTCTCAGGGTATTATACTAATCCCTTGTCTCGCTACACTCTCAGGTTATTATACTACTTCCTCCTCTCTCTCTACTCTCAGGGTATTATACTACTCCCTCCTCTCACTCTCTACTCTCAGGTTATTATACTACTCCCTCCTCTCTCTCTACTCTCATGGTATTATACTAATCCCTTGTCTCTCTATACTCTCAGGGTATTATACTACTCCCTCCTCTCTCTCTACTCTCAGGGTATTATACTACTCCCTCCTCTCTCTCTACTCTCAGGGTATTATGCTACTTCCTCAACTCTCTCTCTACTCTCAGGGTATTATACTACTTCCTCCGCTCTCTCCTCTCAGGGTATTATACTACTCCCTCCTCTCTCTCTACTCTCAGGGTATTATACTACTCCCTCCTCTCTCTCTACTCTCAGGGTGTTATACTACTCCCTCCCTTCTCTCTCCTCTCAGGGTATTATACTACTCTCTACCCTCTCTCTCCTCTCAGGGTATTATACTATTTCCTCCTCTCTCTCTGCTCTCAGGGTATTATACTACTCCCTCCTCTCTCTCTACTCTCAGGGTATTATACTACTCCCTCCTCTCTCTCTCCTCTCAGGGTTTGATACTACTCCCCTCCTCTCAGGGTATTATACTACTCCCTCCTCTCTCTCTACTCAGAGTATTATACTAATCCCTCCCCTCTCTCTCTCATCTCAGGATATTATACCACTCCCTCCTCTCTCTCTCCTCTCAGGGAATTATACTACTCTCTCCCCTCTCCCTCCTCTCAGGGTATTATACTACTTCCTCCTCTCTCTCTACTCTCAGGGTATTATACTACTCCCTCCTCTCTCTCTGCTCTCAGGGTATTGTACTACTCCCTCTTCTCTCTCTCCTCTCAGGGTATTATCCTACTCCCTCCTCTCTCTCTCCTCTCAGGGTATTATCCTACTCCCTCCTCTCTCTCTCCTCTCAGGGTATTATACTAATCCCTCCTCTCTCTCTCCTCTCAGGGTATTATACTACTTCCTCCTCTCTCTCTCAACTCTCAGGGTATTCTACTACTTCCTCCTCTCTCTCTCTACTCTCAGGGTATTATACTACTCTCTACCCTCTCTCTCCTCTCGGGGTATTATACTACTTCCTCCTCTCTCTCTACTCTCAGGGTATTATACTACTCCCTCCTCTCTTTCTCCTCTCAGGGTTTTATACTACTCCCTCCACTCTCTCTACTCTCAGGATATTATACTACTCCCTCCTCTCTCTCTACTCTCAAGGTATTATACTACTTCCTCCTCTCTCTCTACTCTCAGGGTAATATACTACTCCCTCCTCTCACTCTCTACTCTCAGGTTATTATACTACTCCCTCCTCTTTCTACTCTCATGATATTTTACTACTTCCTCCTCTCTCTCCTCTCAGGGTATTATACTACTCCCTCCTCTCTCTCTACTCTCAGGGTATTATACTACTCCCTCCTCTCTCTCTACTCTCAGGGTGTTATACTACTCCCTCCCTTCTCTCTCCTCTCAGGGTATTATACTACTCTCTACCCTCTCTCTCCACTCAGGGTATTATACTACTTCCTCCTCTCTGTCTCTATTCTCAGGGTATTGTACTACTCCCTCCTCTCTCTCTACTCTCAGGATATTATACTACTCCTTCTTCTCTCTCTCCTCTCAGGTTATTATACTACTCCCTCCTCTCTCTCTACTCAGAGTATTATACTAATCCCTCCCCTCTCTCTCTCATCTCAGGATATTATACCACTCCCTCCTCTCTCTCTCCTCTCAGGGAATTATACTACTCTCTCCCCTCTCCCTCCTCTCAGGGTATTATACTACTTCCTCCTCTCTCTCTACTCTCTGGGTATTATACTACTCCCTCCTCTCTCTCTGCTCTCAGGGTATTGTACTACTCCCTCTTCTCTCTCTCCTCTCAGGGTATTATCCTACTCCCTCCTCTCTCTCTCCTCTCAGGGTATTATCCTACTCCCTCCTCTCTCTCTCCTCTCAGGGTATTATACTAATCCCTCCTCTCTCTCTCCTCTCAGGGTATTATACTACTTCCTCCTCTCTCTCTCAACTCTCAGGGTATTCTACTACTTCCTCCTCTCTCTCTCTGCTCTCAGGGTATTATACTACTCCCTCTGTCTCTCTCTACTCTCAGGGTATTATACTACTCCCTCCTCTCTCTCTCCTCTCAGGGTATTATACTACTCCCTCCTCTCTCTCTCCTCTCAGGGTATTATACTACTCCCTCCTCTCTCTCTACTCTCAGGGTATTATACTACTCCCTCCTCTCTCTCTGCTCTCAGAGTATTATACTACTCCCTCCTCTCTCTCTACTCTCAGGGTATTATACTACTCCCTCCTCTCTCTCTACTCTCAGGGTATTATACTACTCTCTACCCTCTCTCTCCTCTCGGGGTATTATACTACTTCCTCCTCTCTCTCTACTCTCAGGGTATTATACTACTCCCTCCTCTCTTTCTCCTCTCAGGGTATTATACTACTCCCTCCACTCTCTCTACTCTCAGGATATTATACTACTCCCTCCTCTCCTCTCTACTCTCAAGGTATTATACTACTCCCTCCTCTCTCTCTACTCTCAGGGTAATATACTACTCCCTCCTCTCTCTATACTCTCAGGGTATTATACTACTCCCTCCTCTCTCTATAGTCTCAGGTTATTATACAACTCCCTCCTCTTTCTCTACTCTCAGGGTATTATACTACTCCCTCCCCTCTCTCGCTCTACTCTCAGGGTGTTATACTACTCCCTCCTCTCTCTCGCTCTTCCCTCAGGGTATTAAACTACTCCCTCCTCTTTCTACTCTCATGATATTTTACTACTTCCTCCTCTCTCTCCTCTCAGGGTATTATACTACTCCCTCCTCTCTCTCTACTCTCAGGGTATTATACTACTCCCTCCTCTCTCTCTACTCTCAGGGTGTTATACTACTCCCTCCCTTCTCTCTCCTCTCAGGGTATTATACTACTCTCTACCCTCTCTCTCCTCTCAGGGTATTATACTATTTCCTCCTCTCTCTCTGCTCTCAGGGTATTATACTACTCCCTCCTCTCTCTCTACTCTCAGGGTATTATACTACTCCCTCCTCTCTCTCTCCTCTCAGGGTTTGATACTACTCCCTCCTCTCAGGGTATTATACTACTCTCTACCCTCTCTCTCCACTCAGGGTATTATACTACTTCCTCCTCTCTCTCTCTCAACTCTCAGGGTATTCTACTACTTCCTCCTCTCTCTCTCTACTCTCAGGGTATTATACTAATCCCTTGTCTCGCTACACTCTCAGGTTATTATACTACTCCCTCCTCTTTCTCTACTCTCAGGGTATTATACTACTCCCTCCTCTCTCTCTACTCTCAGGGTATTATACTACTCCCTCCTCTCTCTCTACTCTCAGGGTATTATACTACTCCCTCCTCTCTCTCTACTCTCAGGGTATTATACTACTCCCTCCTCTCTCTCTACTCTCAGGGTATTATACTACTCCCTCCTCTCTCTCTCACTCTCAGGGTATTCTACTACTCCCTCCTCTCTCTCTACTCTCAGGGTATTATACTACACCCTCCTCTTCTCTCTAGACTCTCAGGGTATTATACTACTCCCTCCTCTCTCTCTACTCTCAGGGTATTATACTACTCCCTACCTCTCTCTCTCCTCTCAGAGTATTATACTACTTCCTCCTCTCTCTCTACTCTCAGGGTATTATGCTACTCTCTCCCCTCTCCCTCACTCTCAGGGTATTATACTACTCCCTCCTCTCTCTCTGCTCTCAGGGTATTATACTACTCCCTCCTCTCTCTCTCCTCTCAGGGTATTATACTACTCCCTACCTCTCTCTCTCCTCTCAGGGTATTATACTACTCTCTACCCTCTCTCTCCTCTCAGGGTATTATACTACTCCCTACCTCTCTCTCTCCTCTCAGGGTATTATACTACTCTCTACCCTCTCTCTCCTCTCAGGGTATTATACTACTTCCTCCTCTCTCTCTACTCTCAAGGTATTATACTACTCCCTCCTCTCTCTCTCCTCTCAGGGTTTTATACTACTCCCTCCACTCTCTCTACTCTCAGGATATTATACTACTCCCTCCTCTCTCTCTACTCTCAGGGTATTATACTACTTCCTCCTCTCTCTCTACTCTCAGGGTAATATACTACTCCCTCCTCTCACTCTCTACTCTCAGGGTAATATACTACTCCCTCCTCTCACTCTCTACTCTCAGGGTATTATACTACTTCCTCCTCTCTCTCTGCTCTCAGGGTATTATACTACTCCCTCCTCTCTCTCTACTCTCATGGTATTATACTAATCCCTTGTCTCTCTATACTCTCAGGGTATTATACTACTCCCTCCTCTTTCTCTACTGTCAGGGTATTATACTACTCCCTCCTCTCTCTCTACTCTCAGGGTTTTATACTACTCCCTCCTCTCTCTCTCTACTCTCAGGTTATTATACTACTCCCTCCTCTCTCTCTACTCTCATGGTATTATACTAATCCCTTGTCTCTCTCTACTCTCAGGGTTTTATACTACTCCCTCCTCTCACTCTCTACTCTCAGGTTATTATACTACTCCCTCCTCTCTCTCTACTCTCATGGTATTATACTAATCCCTTGTCTCTCTCTACTCTCAGGGTATTATACTACTCCCTCCTCTTTCTCTACTGTCAGGGTATTATACTACTCCCTCCTCTCTCTATAGTCTCAGGTTATTATACAACTAACTCCTCTTTCTCTACTCTCAGGGTATTATACTACTCCCTCCTCTCTCGTCGCTCTACTCTCAGGGTATTATACTACTCCCTCCTCTCTCTACTCTCAGGGTATTATACTACTCCCTCCTCTCTCTCTACTCTCAGGGTATTATACTACTCCCTCCTCTCTCTCTACTCTTAGGGTATTATACTACTCTCTACCCTCTCTCTCCTCTCAGGGTATTATACTACTTCCTCCTCTCTCTCTCTACTCTCAGGGTTTTATACTACTCCCTCCACTCTCTCTACTCTCAGGATATTATACTACTCCCTCCTCTCTCTCTACTCTCAGGGTATTATACTACTTCCTCCTCTCTCTCTACTCTCAGGGTATTATACTACTCCCTCCTCTCTTCTCTACTCTCAGGGGATTATACTACTCCCTCCTCTCTCTCTACTCTCAGGTTATTATACTACTCCCTCCTCTCTCTCTACTCTCATGGGTATTATACTACTCCCTCCTCTCTCTATACTCTCAGGTTATTATACAACTCCCTCCTCTTTCTCTACTCTCAGGGTATTATACTACTCCCTCCTCTCTCTCTAACTCTCAGGGTATTATACTACTCCCTCCTCTCTCTATAGTCTCAGGGTATTATACTACTCCCTCCTCTCTCTCGCTCTACTCTCAGGGTATTATACTACTTCCTCCTCTCTCTCCTCTCAGGGTATTATACTACTCCCTCCTCTCTCTCTACTCTCAGGGTATTATACTACTCCCTCCTCTCTCTCTACTCTTAGGGTATTATACTACTCTCTACCCTCTCTCTCTACTCTCAGGGTATTATACTACTTCCTCCTCTCTCTCTCTACTCTCAGGGTTTTATACTACTCCCTCCACTCTCTCTACTCTCAGGATATTATACTACTCCCTCCTCTCTCTCTACTCTCAGGATATTATACTACTTCCTCCTCTCTCTCTACTCTCAGGGTATTATACTACTTCCTCCTCTCTCTCTCTACTCTCAGGTTATTATACTACTCCCTCCTCTCTCTCTCCTCTCAGGGTATTATACTACTCCCTCCTCTCTCTCTACTCTCATGGTATTATACTACTCCCTCCTCTCTCTCTACTCTCAGGGTATTATACTACTCCCTCCTCTCTCTCTACTCTCAGGGTATTATACTACTCCCTCCTCTCTCTCTGCTCTCATGGTATTATACTAATCCCTCCTCTTTCTCTACTCTCAGGTTATTATACGACTCCCTCCTCTTTCTCTACTCTCAGGGGATTATACTACTCCCTCCTCTCTCTCAACTCTCAGGGTATTATACTACTCCCCACTCTCTCTACTCTCAGGGTATTATACTACTTCCTCCTCTCTCTCCTCTCAGGGTATTATACTACTCCCTCCTCTCTCTCTACTCTAAGGGTATTACACTACTCCCTCCTTTCTCTCTACTCTCAGGGTATTATACTACTCCCCCCTCTCTCTCTCTACTCTCAGAGTATTATACTACTCCCTCCCCTCTCCCTCATCTCAGGGTATTATACTACTCCCTCCTCTCTCTCTACTCTCAGGGTATTATACTACTCACTCCTCTCTCTCTACTCTCAGGGTATTATACTACTCTCTACCCTCTCTCTCCTCTCAGGGTATTATACTACTTCCTCCTCTCTCTCTACTCTCAGGGTATTATACTACTCCCTCCTCTCTCTCTCCTCTCAGGGTTTTATACTACTCCCTCCACTCTCTCTACTCTCAGGATATTATACTACTCCCTCCTCTCTCTCTACTCTCAGGGTATTATACTACTTCCTCCTCTCTCTCTACTCTCAGGGTAATATACTACTCCCTCCTCTCACTCTCTACTCTCAGGTTATTATACTACTCCCTCCTCTCTCTCTCCTCTCAGGGTTTTATACTACTCCCTCCACTCTCTCTACTCTCAGGATATTATACTACTCCCTCCTCTCTCTCTACTCTCAGGGTAATATACTACTCCCTCCTCTCACTCTCTACTCTCAGGATATTATACTACTTCCTCCTCTCTCTCTACTCTCAGGGTATTATACTACTCCCTCCTCTCTCTCTACTCTCATTGTATTATACTACTCTCTACCCTCTCTCTCTACTCTTAGGGTATTATACTACTTCCTCCTCTCTCTCTCTACTCTCAGGGTTTTATACTACTCCCTCCTCTCTCTATACTCTCAGGGTATTATACTACTTCCTCCTCTCTCTCTACTCTCAGGGTATTATACTACTCCCTCCTCTCACTCTCTACTCTCAGGTTATTATACTACTTCCTCCTCTCTCTCTACTCTCAGGGTATTATACTACTCCCTCCTCTCACTCTCTACTCTCAGGTTATTATACTAATCCCTTGTCTCTCTATACTCTCAGGGTATTATACTACTCCCTCCTCTCTCTCTACTCTCATGGTATTATACTAATCCCTTGTCTCTCTATACTCTCAGGGTATTATACTACTCCCTCCTCTCTCTATACTCTCAGGTTATTATACGACTCCCTCCTCTTTCTCTACTCTCAGGGGATTATACTACTCCCTCCTCTCTCTCGCTCAACTCTCAGGGTATTATACTACTCCCTCCTCTTTCTACTCTCAGGGTATTATACTACTTCCTCCTCTCTCTCCTCTCAGGGTATTATACTACTCCCTCCTCTCTCTCTACTCTAAGGGTATTACACTACTCCCTCCTTTCTCTCTACTCTCAGGGTATTATACTACTCCCCCCTCTCTCTCTCTACTCTCAGAGTATTATACTACTCCCTCCTCTCTCTCTCCTCTCAGTGTATTATACTACTCCCTCCTCTCTCTCTACTCTCAGGGTATTATACTACTCCCTCCTCTGTCTCTCCTCTCAGGGTATTATACTAATCCCTCCTCTTTCTCAGGGTATTATACTACTCCCTCCTCTCTCTCAACTCTCATTGTGTTATACTACTCCTTCCTCCCTCTCTCCTCTCAGGGTATTATACTACTCCCTCCTCTTTCTCTACTCTCAGGGAATTATACTACTCCCTCCTCTCTCTCTGCTCTCAGGGTATTATACTACTCCCTCCTCTCTCTCTACTCTCAGGGTATTATACTACTCCCTCCTCTCTCTACTCTCAGGGTATTATGCTACTCCCTCCTCTCTCTCTACTCTCAGGGTATTATTCTACTCCCTCCCTTCTCTCTCCTCTCAGGGTATTAGACTACTCCCTCCTCTCTCTCTCCTCTCAGGGTATTAGACTACTTCCTCAACTCTCTCTACTCTCAGGGTATTATACTAATCCTTGTCTCTATATACTCTTAGGTTATTATGCTACTCCCTCCTCTCTCTCTACTCTCAGGGTATTATACTACTCCCTCCTCTCTCTACTCTCAGGGAATTATACTACTCCCTCCTCTCTCTCTGCTCTCAGGGTATTATACTACTCCCTCCTCTCTCTCTACACTCAGGGTATTATACTACTCCCTCCTCTCTCTCTCCTCTCAGGGTATTATACTACTCTCTCCCCTCTCCTCTCTCTCTCAGGGTATTATACTACTCCCTCCTCTCTCTCTACTCAGAGTATTATACTAATCCCTCCCCTCTCTCTCTCATCTCAGGATATTATACCACTCCCTCCTCTCTCTCTCCTCTCAGGGAATTATACTACTCTCTCCCCTCTCCCTCCTCTCAGGGTATTATACTACTTCCTCCTCTCTCTCTACTCTCTGGGTATTATACTACTCCCTCCTCTCTCTCTGCTCTCAGGGTATTATACTACTCCCTCCTCTCTCTCTCCTCTCAGGGTATTATCCTACTCCCTCCTCTCTCTCTCCTCTCAGGGTATTATCCTACTTCCTCCTATCTCTCTCCTCTCAGGGTATTATACTAATCCCTCCTCTCTCTCTCCTCTCAGGGTTTTATACTACTTCCTCCTCTCTCTCTCAACTCTCAGGGTATTCTACTACTTCCTCCTCTCTCTCTCTACTCTCAGGGTATTATACTACTTCCTCCTCTCTCTCTCCTCTCAGGGTTTTATACTACTCCCTCCACTCTCTCTACTCTCAGGATATTATACTACTCCCTCCTCTCTCTCTGCTCTCAGAGTATTATACTACTCCCTCCCTTCGCTCTCCTCTCAGGGTATTATACTACTCTCTACCCTCTCTCTCCTCTCAGGGTATTCTACTACTTCCTCCTCTCTCTCTCTACTCTCAGGGTATTATGCTAATCCCTTGTCTCTCTATACTCTCAGGTTATTATACTACTCCCTCCTCTTTCTCTACTCTCAGGGTATTATACTACTCCCTCCTCTCTGCTCTCAGAGTATTATACTACTCCCTCCTCTCTCTCTACTCTCAGGGTAATATACTACTCCCTCCTCTCACTCTCTACTCTCAGGTTATCATACTACTCCCTCCTCTCTCTCTACTCTCAGGTTATTATACTACTCCCTCCTCTTTCTCTACTCTCAGGTTATTATACTACTTCCTCCTCTCTCTCTCTACTCTCAGGGTATTATGCTAATCCCTTGTCTCTCTATACTCTCAGGTTATTATACTACTCCCTCCTCTTTCTCTACTCTCAGAGTATTATACTACTCCCTCCTCTCTCTCTACTCTCAGGGTAATATTACTACTCCCTCCTCTCTCTCTACTCTCATGGTATTATACTAATCCCTTGTCTCTCTATACTCTCAGGGTATTATACTACTCGCTCCTCTCTCTATAGTCTCAGGTTATTATACAACTCCCTCCTCTTTCTCTACTCTCAGGGTATTATACTACTCCCTCCTCTCTCTGGCTCTACTCTCAGGGTATTATACTACTCCCTCCTCTCTCTCGCTCTACTCTCAGTGTATTATACTACTCCCTCCTCTTTCTACTCTCAGGGTATTATACTACTTCCTCCTCTCTCTCCTCTCAGGGTATTATACTACTCCCTCCTCTCTCTCTACTCTCAGGGTATTATACTACTCCCTCCTCTCTCTCTACTCTTAGGGTATTATACTACTCTCTACCCTCTCTCTCCTCTCAGGGTATTATACTACTTCCTCCTCTCTCTCTCCTCTCAGGGTTTTATACTACTCCCTCCACTCTCTCTCCTCTCAGGGTATTATACTACTCCCTCCTCTCTCTCTACTCTCAGGGTATTATACTACTCCCTCCTCTCTCTCTACTCTCAGGGTATTATACTACTCCCTCCTCTCACTCTCTAC
This sequence comes from Salmo salar, assembly GCF_965601325.2. Taxonomy (NCBI): domain Eukaryota; kingdom Metazoa; phylum Chordata; class Actinopteri; order Salmoniformes; family Salmonidae; genus Salmo; species Salmo salar. The sequence continues at coordinate 51,905,447 of NC_138307.1, forward strand.
TCTCAGGTTATTATACTACTCCCTCCTCTCTCTCTACTCTCATGGTATTATACTAATCCTTTGTCTCTCTATACTCTCAGGGTATTATACTACTCCCTCCTCTCTCTATACTCTCAGGTTATTATACGACTCCCTCCTCTTTCTCTACTCTCAGGGGATTATACTACTCCCTCCTCTCTCTCGCTCAACTCTCAGGGTATTATACTACTCCCTCCTCTTTCTACTCTCAGGGTATTATACTACTCCCTCCTCTTTCTACTCTCAGGGTATTATACTACTTCCTCCTCTCTCTCCTCTCAGGGTATTATACTACTCCCTCCTCTCTCTCTACTCTAAGGGTATTACACTACTCCCTCCTTTCTCTCTACTCTCAGGGTATTATACTACTCCCCCCTCTCTCTCTCTACTCTCAGAGTATTATACTACTCCCTCCTCTCTCTCTACTCTCAGGGTATTATACTACTCCCTCCTCTGTCTCTCCTCTCAGGGTATTATGCTACTCCCTCCTCTCTCTCTACTCTCAGGGTATTATTCTACTCCCTCCCTTCTCTCTCCTCTCAGGGTATTAGACTACTTCCTCAACTCTCTCTACTCTCAGGGTATTATACTAATCCTTGTCTCTATATACTCTTAGGTTATTATGCTACTCCCTCCTCTTTCTCTACTCTCAGGGAATTATACTACTCCCTCCTCTCTCTCTGCTCTCAGGGTATTATACTACTCCCTCCTCTCTCTCTACACTCAGGGTATTATACTACTCCCTCCTCTCTCTCTCCTCTCAGGGTATTATACTACTCTCTCCCCTCTCCTCTCTCTCTCAGGGTATTATACTACTCCGGCCTCTCTGTCTCTATTCTCAGGGTATTGTACTACTCCCTCCTCTCTCTCTACTCTCAGGATATTATACTACTCCCTCCTCTCTCTCTCCTCTCAGGGAATTATACTACTCTCTCCCCTCTCCCTCCTCTCAGGGTATTATACTACTTCCTCCTCTCTCTCTACTCTCTGGGTATTATACTACTCCCTCCTCTCTCTCTGCTCTCAGGGTATTATACTACTCCCTCCTCTCTCTCTCCTCTCAGGGTATTATCCTACTCCCTCCTCTCTCTCTCCTCTCAGGGTATTATCCTACTCCCTCCTCTCTCTCTCCTCTCAGGGTATTATACTAATCCCTCCTCTCTCTCTCCTCTCAGGGTATTATACTACTTCCTCCTCTCTCTCTCAACTCTCAGGGTATTCTACTACTTCCTCCTCTCTCTCTCTACTCTCAGGGTATTATACTAATCCCTTGTCTCTCTCTCCTCTCAGGGTATTATACTACTCCCTCCTCTCTCTATAGTCTCAGGTTATTATGCTACTCCCTCCTCTCTCTCTACTCTCAGGGTATTATTCTACTCCCTCCCTTCTCTCTCCTCTCAGGGTATTAGACTACTTCCTCAACTCTCTCTACTCTCAGGGTATTATACTAATCCTTGTCTCTATATACTCTTAGGTTATTATGCTACTCCCTCCTCTTTCTCTACTCTCAGGGAATTATACTACTCCCTCCTCTCTCTCTGCTCTCAGGGTATTATACTACTCCCTCCTCTCTCTCTACACTCAGGGTATTATACTACTCCCTCCTCTCTCTCTCCTCTCAGGGTATTATACTACTCTCTCCCCTCTCCTCTCTCTCTCAGGGTATTATACTACTCCGGCCTCTCTGTCTCTATTCTCAGGGTATTGTACTACTCCCTCCTCTCTCTCTACTCTCAGGATATTATACTACTCCCTCCTCTCTCTCTCCTCTCAGGGTATTATACTACTCTCTCCCCTCTCCCTCCTCTCAGGGTATTATACTACTTCCTCCTCTCTCTCTACTCTCTGGGTATTATACTACTCCCCCCTCTCTCTCTCCTCTCAGGGTATTATCCTACTCCCTCCTCTCTCTCTCCTCTCAGGGTATTATCCTACTCCCTCCTCTCTCTCTCCTCTCAGGGTATTATACTACTTCCTCCTCTCTCTCTCAACTCTCAGGGTATTCTACTACTTCCTCCTCTCTCTCTCTACTCTCAGGGTATTATACTAATCCCTTGTCTCTCTATACTCTCAGGTTATTATACTACTCCCTCCTCTTTCTCTACTCTCAGGGTATTATACTACTCCCTCCTCTCTCTCTGCTCTCAGAGTATTATACTACTCCCTCCTCTCTCTCTACTCTCAGGGTATTATACTACTCCCTCCTCTCTCTCTACTCTCAGGGTATTATACTACTCTCTACCCTCTCTCTCCTCTCAGGGTATTATACTACTTCCTCCTCTCTCTCTACTCTCAGGGTATTATACTACTCCCTCCTCTCACTCTCTACTCTCAGGATATTATACTACTCCCTCCTCTCTCTCTACTCTCAAGGTATTATACTACTTCCTCCTCTCTCTCTACTCTCAGGGTATTATACTACTCCCTCCTCTTTCTCTACTCTCAGGGTATTATACTACTCCCTCCCCTCTCTCGCTCTACTCTCAGGGTGTTATACTACTCCCTCCTCTCTCTCGCTCTTCCCTCAGGGTATTAAACTACTCCATCCTCTCTCTCGCTCTACTCTCAGGGTATTATACTACTCCCTCCTCTTTCTACTCTCAGGATATTATACTACTTCCTTCTCTCTCTCCTCTCAGGGTATTATACTACTCCCTCCCCTCTCTCTACTCTCAGGGTATTCTACTACTTCCTCCTCTCTCTCTCTACTCTCAGGGTATTATACTAATCCCTTGTCTTTCTATACTCTCAGGTTATTATACTACTCCCTCCTCTTTCTCTACTCTCAGGGTATTATACTACTCCCTCCTCTCTCTCTGCTCTCAGAGTATTATACTACTCCCTCCTCTCTCTCTACTCTCAGGGTATTATGCTACTCCCTCCTCTCTCTCTACTCTCAGGGTATTATTCTACTCCCTCCCTTCTCTCTCCTCTCAGGGTATTAGACTACTTCCTCAACTCTCTCTACTCTCAGGGTATTATACTAATCCTTGTCTCTATATACTCTTAGGTTATTATGCTACTCCCTCCTCTTTCTCTACTCTCAGGGAATTATACTACTCCCTCCTCTCTCTCTGCTCTCAGGGTATTATACTACTCCCTCCTCTCTCTCTACACTCAGGGTATTATACTACTCCCTCCTCTCTCTCTCCTCTCAGGGTATTATACTACTCTCTCCCCTCTCCTCTCTCTCTCAGGGTATTATACTACTCCGGCCTCTCTGTCTCTATTCTCAGGGTATTGTACTACTCCCTCCTCTCTCTCTACTCTCAGGATATTATACTACTCCTTCTTCTCTCTCTCCTCTCAGGTTATTATACTACTCCCTCCTCTCTCTCTACTCAGAGTATTATACTAATCCCTCCCCTCTCTCTCTCATCTCAGGATATTATACCACTCCCTCCTCTCTCTCTCCTCTCAGGGAATTATACTACTCTCTCCCCTCTCCCTCCTCTCAGGGTATTATACTACTTCCTCCTCTCTCTCTACTCTCTGGGTATTATACTACTCCCTCCTCTCTCTCTGCTCTCAGGGTATTATACTACTCCCTCCTCTCTCTCTCCTCTCAGGGTATTATCCTACTCCCTCCTCTCTCTCTCCTCTCAGGGTATTATACTACTCCCTCCTCTCTCTCTCCTCTCAGGGTATTATACTACTTCCTCCTCTCTCTCTCAACTCTCAGGGTATTCTACTACTTCCTCCTCTCTCTCTCTACTCTCAGGGTATTATACTAATCCCTTGTCTCTCTATACTCTCAGGTTATTATACTACTCCCTCCTCTTTCTCTACTCTCAGGGTATTATACTACTCCCTCCTCTCTCTCTACTCTCAGGGTATTATACTACTCCCTCCTCTCTTTCTACTCTCAGGGTATTATACTAATCCCTTGTCTCTCTATACTCTCAGGGTATTATACTACTCTCTACCCTCTCTCTCCTCTCAGGGTATTATACTACTTCCTCCTCTCTCTCTACTCTCATGGTATTATACTAATCCCTTGTCTCTCTATACTCTCAGGGTATTATACTACTCCCTCCTCTCTCTATAGTCTCAGGTTATTATACAACTCCCTCCTCTTTCTCTACTCTCAGGGTATTATACTACTCCCTCCCCTCTCTCGCTCTACTCTCAGGGTGTTATACTACTCCCTCCTCTCTCTCGCTCTTCCCTCAGGGTATTAAACTACTCCATCCTCTCTCTCGCTCTACTCTCAGGGTATTATACTACTCCCTCCTCTTTCTACTCTCAGGATATTATACTACTTCCTCCTCTCTCTCCTCTCAGGGTATTATACTACTCCCTCCTCTCTCTCTACTCTCAGGGTATTCTACTACTTCCTCCTCTCTCTCTCTACTCTCAGGGTATTATACTAATCCCTTGTCTCTCTCTACTCTCAGGTTATTATACTACTCCCTCCTCTCTCTCTGCTCTCAGAGTATTATACTACTCCCTCCCTTCTCTCTCCTCTCAGGGTATTAGACTACTTCCTCAACTCTCTCTACTCTCAGGGTATTATACTAATCCTTGTCTCTATATACTCTTAGGTTATTATGCTACTCCCTCCTCTTTCTCTACTCTCAGGGAATTATACTACTCCCTCCTCTCTCTCTGCTCTCAGGGTATTATACTACTCCCTCCTCTCTCTCTACACTCAGGGTATTATACTACTCCCTCCTCTCTCTCTCCTCTCAGGGTATTATACTACTCTCTCCCCTCTCCTCTCTCTCTCAGGGTATTATACTACTCCGGCCTCTCTGTCTCTATTCTCAGGGTATTGTACTACTCCCTCCTCTCTCTCTACTCTCAGGGAATTATACTACTCCCTCCTCTCTCTCTCCTCTCAGGGTATTATCCTACTCCCTCCTCTCTCTCTCCTCTCAGGGTATTATCCTACTCCCTCCTCTCTCTCTCCTCTCAGGGTATTATACTACTTCCTCCTCTCTCTCTCAACTCTCAGGGTATTCTACTACTTCCTCCTCTCTCTCTCTACTCTCAGGGTATTATACTAATCCCTTGTCTCTCTATACTCTCAGGTTATTATACTACTCCCTCCTCTTTCTCTACTCTCAGGGTATTATACTACTCCCTCCTCTCTCTCTGCTCTCAGAGTATTATACTACTCCCTCCTCTCTCTCTACTCTCAGGGTATTATACTACTCCCTCCTCTCTCTCTACTCTCAGGGTATTATACTACTCTCTACCCTCTCTCTCCTCTCAGGGTATTATACTACTTCCTCCTCTCTCTCAACTCTCAGGGTATTCTACTACTTCCTCCTCTCTCTCTCTACTCTCAGGGTATTATACTAATCCCTTGTCTCTCTATACTCTCAGGGTATTATACTACTCCCTCCTCTCTCTTTACTCTCAGGGTATTATACTACTCTCTACCCTCTCTCTCCTCTCAGGGTATTATACTACTTCCTCCTCTCTCTCTACTCTCAGGGTATTATACTACTCCCTCCTCTCTTTCTCCTCTCAGGGTTTTATACTACTCCCTCCACTCTCTCTACTCTCAGGATATTATACTACTCCCTCCTCTCTCTCTACTCTCAGGGTATTATACTACTTCCTCCTCTCTCTCTACTCTCAGGGTAATATACTACTCCCTCCTCTCACTCTCTACTCTCAGGTTATTATACTACTCCCTCCTCTCTCTTTACTCTCAGGGTATTATACTAATCCCTTGTCTCTCTATACTCTCAGGGTATTATACTACTCCCTCCTCTCTCTATAGTCTCAGGTTATTATACAACTCCCTCCTCTTTCTCTACTCTCAGGGTATTATACTACTCCCTCCTCTCTCTCGCTCTACTCTCATGGTATTATACTAATCCCTTGTCTCTCTATACTCTCAGGGTATTATACTAATCCCTCCTCTCTCTTTACTCTCATGGTATTATACTAATCCCTTGTCTCTCTATACTCTCAGGGTATTATACTACTCCCTCCTCTCTCTCTACTCTCATGGTATTATACTAATCCCTTGTCTCTCTATACTCTCAGGGTATTATACTACTCCCTCCTCTCTCTATAGTCTCAGGTTATTATACAACTCCCTCCTCTTTCTCTACTCTCAGGGTATTATACTACTCCCTCCTCTCTCTCTACTCTCAGGGTATTATACTACTCCCTCCTCTCTCTCGCTCTACTCTCAGGGTATTATACTACTCCATCCTCTCTCTCGCTCTACTCTCAGGGTATTATACTACTCCCTCCTCTTTCTACTCTCAGGATATTATACTACTTCCTCCTCTCTCTCCTCTCAGGGTGTTATACTACTCCCTCCTCTCTCTCTACTCTCAGGGTATTATACTACTCCCTCCTCTCTCTCTACTCTCAGGGTGTTATACTACTCCCTCCCTTCTCTCTCCTCTCAGGGTATTATACTACTCTCTACCCTCTCTCTCCTCTCAGGGTATTATACTATTTCCTCCTCTCTCTCTGCTCTCAGGGTATTATACTACTCCCTCCTCTCTCTCTCCTCTCAGGGTTTGATACTACTCCCTCCTCTCAGGATATTATACTACTCCCTCCTCTCTCTCTACTCTCAGGATATTATACTACTCCCTCCTCTCTCTCTACTCTCAGGATATTATACTACTCCCTCCTCTCTCTACTCAGAGTATTATACTAATCCCTCCCCTCTCTCTCTCATCTCAGGATATTATACCACTCCCTCCTCTCTCTCTCCTCTCAGGGAATTATACTACTCTCTCCCCTCTCCCTCCTCTCAGGGTATTATACTACTTCCTCCTCTCTCTCTTCTCTCAGAGTATTATACTACTCCCTCCTCTCTCTCTCCTCTCAGGTTATTATACTACTCACTCCTCTCTCTCTACTCAGAGTATTATACTAATCCCTCCCCTCTCTCTCTCATCTCAGGATATTATACCACTCCCTCCTCTCTCTCTACTCTCAGGGTATTATACTACTTCCTCCTCTCTCTCTACTCTCAGGGTATTATACTACTCTCTCCCCTCTCCCTCCTCTCAGGGTATTATACTACTCCCTCCTCTCTCTCTACTCTCAGGGTATTATACTACTCCCTCCCTTCTCTCTCCTCTCAGGGTATTATACTACTCTCTACCCTCTCTCTCCTCTCAGGGTATTATACTATTTCCTCCTCTCTCTCTGCTCTCAGGGTATTATACTACTCCCTCCTCTCTCTCTACTCTCAGGGTATTATACTACTCCCTCCTCTCTCTCTCCTCTCAGGGTTTGATACTACTCCCTCCTCTCAGGATATTATACTACTCCCTCCTCTCTCTCTACTCTCAGGATATTATACTACTCCCTCCTCTCTCTCTACTCTCAGGATATTATACTACTCCCTCCTCTCTCTCTACTCAGAGTATTATACTAATCCCTCCCCTCTCTCTCTCATCTCAGGTTATTATACTACTCCCTCCTCTCTCTCTCTACTCTCAGGTTATTATACTACTCCCTCCTCTCTCTCTACTCCCATGGTATTATACTACTCCCTCCTCTCTCTCTACTCTCAGGGTATTATGCTACTCCCTCCTCTCTCTCTACTCTCAGGGTATTATTCTACTCCCTCCCTTCTCTCTCCTCTCAGGGTATTAGACAACTCCCTCCTCTCTCTCTCCTCTCAGGGTATTAGACTACTTCCTCAACTCTCTCTACTCTCAGGGTATTATACTAATCCTTGTCTCTATATACTCTTAGGTTATTATGCTACTCCCTCCTCTTTCTCTACTCTCAGGGAATTATACTACTCCCTCCTCTCTCTCTGCTCTCGGGGTATTATACTACTCCCTCCTCTCTCTCTACACTCAGGGTATTATACTACTCCCTCCTCTCTCTCTCCTCTCAGGGTATTATACTACTCTCTCCCCTCTCCTCTCTCTCTCAGGGTATTATACTACTACGGCCTCTCTGTCTCTATTCTCAGAGTATTGTACTACTCCCTCCTCTCTCTCTACTCTCAGGATATTATACTACTCCTTCTTCTCTCTCTCCTCTCAGGTTATTATACTACTCCCTCTTCTCTCTCTACTCAGAGTATTATACTAATCCCTCCCCTCTCTCTCTCATCTCAGGATATTATACCACTCCCTCCTCTCTCTCTCCTCTCAGGGAATTATACTACTCTCTCCCCTCTCCCTCCTCTCAGGGTATTATACTACTTCCTCCTCTCTCTCTACTCTCTGGGTATTATACTACTCCCTCCTCTCTCTCTGCTCTCAGGGTATTATACTACTCCCTCCTCTCTCTCTCTTCTCAGGGTATTATCCTACTCCCTCCTCTCTCTCTCCTCTCAGGGTATTATCCTACTCCCTCCTCTCTCTCTCCTCTCAGGGTGTTATACTAATCCCTCCTCTCTCTCTCCTCTCAGGGTATTATACTACTTCCTCCTCTCTCTCTCAACTCTCAGGGTATTATACTACTTCCTCCTCTCTCTCTCTCCTCTCAGGGTATTATACTACTCCCTCCTCTCTCTCTACTCTCAGGGTATTATACTACTCCCTCCTCTCTCTCTGCTCTCAGAGTATTATACTACTCCCTCCTCTCTCTCTACTCTCAGGGTATTATGCTACTCTCTCCCCTCTCCCTCATCTCAGGGTATTATACTACTCCCTCCTCTCTCTCTACTCTCAGGGTATTATACTACTTCCTCCTCTCTCTCTACTCTCAGGGTATTATACTACTCCCTCCTCTCACTCTCTACTCTCAGGTTATCATACTACTCCCTCCTCTCTCTCTACTCTCATGGTATTATACTAATCCCTTGTCTCTCTATACTCTCAGGGTATTATACTACTCGCTCCTCTCTCTATAGTCTCAGGTTATTATACAACTCCCTCCTCTTTCTCTACTCTCAGGGTATTATACTACTCCCTCCTCTCTCTCGCTCTACTCTCAGGGTATTATACTACTTCCTCCTCTCTCTCCTCTCAGGGTATTATACTACTCCCTCCTCTCTCTCTACTCTCAGGGTATTATACCAGTCCCTCCTCTCTCTCTACTCTTAGGGTATTATACTACTCTCTACCCTCTCTCTCCTCTCAGGGTATTATACTACTTCCTCCTCTCTCTCTCCTCTCAGGGTATTATACTCCTCCCTCCACTCTCTCTACTCTCAGGATATTATACTACTCCCTCCTCTCTCTCTACTCTCAGGGTATTATACTACTTCCTCCTCTCTCTCTACTCTCAGGGTAATATACTACTCCCTCCTCTCACTCTCTACTCTCAGGTTATTATACTACTCCCTCCTCTCTCTCTACTCTCAGGGTATTATACTAATCCCTTGTCTCTCTATACTCTCAGGGTATTATACTACTCCCTCCTCTCTCTATACTCTCAGGTTATTATACGACTCCCTCCTCTTTCTCTACTCTCAGGGGATTATACTACTCCCTCCTCTCTCTCGCTCAACTCTCAGGGTATTATACTACTCCCTCCTCTTTCTACTCTCAGGGTATTATACTACTTCCTCCTCTCTCTCCTCTCAGGGTATTATACTACTCCCTCCTCTCTCTCTACTCTAAGGGTATTACACTACTCCCTCCTTTCTCTCTACTCTCAGGGTATTATACTACTCCCCCCTCTCTCTCTCCTCTCAGTGTATTATACTACTCCCTCCTCTCTCTCTACTCTCAGAGTATTATACTACTCCCTCCTCTCTCTCTCCTCTCAGTGTATTATACTACTCCCTCCTCTCTCTCTACTCTCAGGGTATTATACTACTCCCTCCTCTGTCTCTCCTCTCAGGGTATTATACTAATCCCTCCTCTTTCTCAGTGTATTATACTACTCCCTCCTCTCTCTCAACTCTCATTGTATTATACTACTCCCTCCTCCCTCTCTCCTCTCAGGGTATTATACTACTCCCTCCTCTTTCTCTACTCTCAGGGAATTATACTACTCCCTCCTCCCTCTCTCCTCTCAGGGTATTATACTACTCCCTCCTCTTTCTCTACTCTTAGGGTATTATACTACTCCCTCCTCTCTCTCTACTCTCAGGGTATTATACTACTCCCTCCTCTCTCTCTACTCTCAGGGTATTATGCTACTCCCTCCTCTCTCTCTACTCTCAGGGTATTATTCTACTCCCTCCCTTCTCTCTCCTCTCAGGGTATTAGACTACTTCCTCAACTCTCTCTACTCTCAGGGTATTATACTAATCCTTGTCTCTATATACTCTTAGGTTATTATGCTACTCCCTCCTCTTTCTCTACTCTCAGGGAATTATACTACTCCCTCCTCTCTCTCTACACTCAGGGTATTATACTACTCCCTCCTCTCCTCTCTCTCTCAGGGTATTATACTACTCCGGCCTCTCTGTCTCTATTCTCAAGGTATTGTACTACTCCCTCCTCTCTCTCTACTCTCAGGATATAATACTACTCCTTCTTCTCTCTCTCCTCTCAGGTTATTATACTACTCCCTCCTCTCTCTCTACTCAGAGTATTATACTAATCCCTCCCCTCTCTCTCTCATCTCAGGATATTATACCACTCCCTCCTCTCTCTCCCCTCTCAGGGTATTATACTACTCCCTCCTCTTTCTCTACTCTCAGGGTATTATACTACTCCCTCCTCTTTCTACTCTCAGGATATTATACTACTTCCTCCACTCTCTCCTCTCAGAGTATTATACTACTCCCTCCTCTCTCTCTACTCTCAGGGTATTATGCTACTCTCTCCCCTCTCCCTCATCTCAGGGTATTATACTACTCCCTCCTCTCTCTCTACTCTCAGGGTATCATACTACTCCCTCCTCTCTCTCTCCTCTCAGGGTATTATACTACTCCCTCCTCTCTTTCTCCTCTCAGGGTTTTATACTACTCCCTCCACTCTCTCTACTCTCAGGATATTATACTACTCCCTCCTCTCTCTCTCCTCTCAGGGTATTATACTACTTCCTCCTCTCTCTCTACTCTCAGGGTAATATACTACTCCCTCCTCTCACTCTCTACTCTCAGGTTATTATACTACTCCCTCCTCTCTCTCGCTCTACTCTCAGGGTATTATACTACTCCCTCCTCTCTCTCGCTCTACTCTCAGGGAATTATACTACTCTCTCCCCTCTCCCTCCTCTCAGGGTATTATACTACTCCCTCCTCTCTCTCTACTCTCAGGGTGTTATACTACTCCCTCCCTTCTCTCTCCTCTCAGGGTATTATACTACTCTCTACCCTCTCTCTCCTCTCAGGGTATTATACTATTTCCTCCTCTCTCTCTACTCTCAGGGTATTATACTACTCCCTCCTCTCTCTCTCTACTCTAAGGGTATTACACTACTCCCTCCTTTCTCTCTACTCTCAGGGTATTATACTACTCCCTCCTCTCTCTCTACTCTCAGGGTATTATGCTACTCCCTCCTCTCTCTCTGCTCTCAGGGTATTATACTACTCCCTCCTCTCTCTCTACTCTCAGGGTATTATACTACTCCCTCCTCTCTCTCTACTCTCAGGGTATTATGCTACTCCCTCCTCTCTCTCTCCTCTCAGGGTATTAGACTACTTCCTCAACTCTCTCTACTCTCAGGGTATTATACTAATCCTTGTCTCTATATACTCTTAGGTTATAATGCTACTCCCTCCTCTTTCTCTACTCTCAAGGAATTATACTACTCCCTCCTCTCTCTCTGCTCTCGGGGCTACCCCCCCCCCGCCTCGGGGTATTCTACCCCTCCCTCCTCTCTCGGTCTACCCCCCCCCCCCTCTCAGGGTATTATACTACTCCCTCCTCTCGCTCTACTCTCAGGGTATTATTCTACTCCCTCCTCTCTCTCTACTCTCAGGGTATTATGCTACTCCCTCCTCTCTCTCTACTCTCAGGGTATTATACTACTCCCTCCTCTCTCTCTACTCTCAGGGTTTTATAATTCTCCCTCCTCTCTCTCTACTCTCAGGGTATTAGACTACTTCCTCAACTCTCTCTACTCTCAGGGTATTATACTAATCCATGTCTCTATATACTCTCAGGTTATTATGCTACTCCCTCTCTTTCTCTACTCTCAGGGTATTATACTACTCCCTCCGCTTTCTCTACTCTCAGGGATTTATACTACTCCCTCCTCTCTCTCTGATCTCAGGGTATTATACTACTCCCTCCACTCTCAGGGTATTATACTACTCCCTCCTCTCTATCTACTCTCAGGGTATTATGCTACTCCCTCCTCTCTCTCTAATCTCAGGGTATTATACTACTTCCTCCTCTCTCTCTACTCTCAGGGTTTTATACTAGTCACCTCCTCTCTCTCTCCTCTCAGGATATTATACTACTCCCTCCTCTCTCTCTCCTCTCAGGGTATTATACTACTCCCTCCTCTCACGATATTATACTACTCCCTCCTCTCTCTCTACTCTCAGGAAATTATACTACTCCCTCCTCTCTCTCTACTCTCAGGGTATTATACTAATTCCACCCCTCTCTCTCTCCTCTCAGGGTATTATACTAATTCCACCCCTCTCTCTCTCCTCTCAGGGTATTATACTACTCCCTCCTCTCCTTCTCCTCTCAGGGTATTATACTACTCCCTCCTCTCTCTCTCCTCTCAGGGTATTTTACTACTCCCTCCTCTCTCTCTCAGGTTATTATACTACTCCCTCCTCTCTCTCAACTGTCATTGTATTATACTAATCCCTCCTCCCTCTCTCCTCTCAGGGTATTATACTACTTCCTCCTCTCTCTCTTTACTCTCAGGGAATTATACTACTCCCTCCTCTCTCTCTCCTCTCAGGGTATTATACGACTCCAGCCTCTCTCTCTCTCCTCTCAGGGTATTATACTACTCCGGCCTGTCTCTCTCTACTCTCAAGGAATTATACTACTATCTCCCCTCTCCCTCCTCTCAGGGTATTATATAACTCCCTCCTCTCTCTCTACTCTCAGAGTATTATACTACCTCCTCCTCTCTCTCTACTCTCAGGGTATTATACTACTCCCTCCTCTCTCTCTACTCTCAGGGTATTATACTACTCCCTCCTCTCTCTCTACTCTCAGGGTATTATGCTACTCCCTCCTCTCTCTCTACTCTCAGGGAATTATACTACTCCCTCCTCTCTCTCTGCTCTCAGGGTATTATACTACTCCCTCCTCTTTCTCTACTCTCAGGGTATTATGCTACTCCCTCCTCTCTCTCTACTCTCAGGGTATTATACTACTCCCTCCCTTCTCTCTCCTCTCAGGGTATTAGACTACTCCCTCCTCTCTCTCTCCTCTCAGGGTATTAGACTACTTCCTTAACTCTCTCTCTACTCTCAGGGTATTAAACTAATCCTTGTCTCTCTATACTCTCAGGTTATTACGCTACTCCCTCCTCTTTCTCTACTCTCAGATAATTATACTACTCCCTCCTCTCTCTCTCTCCTCTCAGGGTATTATACTACTCCCTCCTCTCAAGGTATTATACTACTCCCTCCTCTCTCTCTAATCTCAGGGTATTATACTACTCCTCTCTCTCTCTCTACTCTCAGGGTATTATACTACTCCCTCCTCTCTCTCTGCTCTCAGGGTATTATTCAACTCCCTCCCCTCTCTCTACTCACAGGGTATTATACTACTCCCGCCTCTCTCTCATCTTTCAGGGTATTATACTAATCCCTCCCCACTCTCTACTCTCAGGGTATTATACTACTCCCTCCTCTCTCTCTCTACTCTCAGGGTATTATACTACTCCCTCCTCTCTCTCTAATCTCAGGGTATTATACTACTCCTCTCTCTCTCTCTCCTCTCAGGGTGTTATTCAACTCCCTCCCCTCTCTCTACTCTCAGGGTATTATTCAACTCCCTCCCCTCTCTCTACTCTCAGGGTATTAGACTACTTCCTCAACTCTCTCTACTCTCAGGGGATTATACTAATCCTTGTCTCTATATACTCTCAGGGTATTATGCTACTCCCTCCTCTTTCTCTACTCTCAGGGAATTATACTACTCCCTCCTCTCTCTCTACTCTCAGGGTATTATACTACTCCCTCCCCTCTCAGGGTATTATACTACTCCCTCCTCTCTCTCTACTCTCAGGGTATTATACTACTTCCTCCTCTCTCTCTACTCTCAGGATATTATACTACTCCCTCCTCTCTCTCTACTCTCAGGGAATTATACTAATCCCTCCCCTCTCTCTCTCCTCTCAGGGTATTATACTACTCCCTCCTCTCTCTCATCTTTCAGGGTATTATACTAATCCCTCCCCACTCTCTACTCTCAGGTTATTATACTACTCCCTCCCCTCTCTCTCTCCTCTCAGGGTATTATTCAACTCCCTCCCCTCTCTCTACTCTCAGGGTATTAGACTACTTCCTCAACTCTCAGGGGATTATACTAATCCTTGTCTCTATATACTCTCTGGTTATTATGCTACTCCCTCCTCTTTCTCCACTCTCAGGGTATTATACTACTCCCTCTTCTCTCTCTACTCTCAGGGTATTATACTACTCCCTCCTCTCTCTCTCCACTCAGGGTATTTTACTACTCCCTCCTCTCTCTCTCCACTCAGGGTATTTTACTACTCCCTCCTCTCTCTCTCCACTCAGGGTATTTTACTACTCCCTCCTCTCTCTCTCCACTCAGGGTATTTTACTACTCCCTCCTCTCTCTCTCCACTCAGGGTATTTTACTACTCCCTCCTCTGTCTCTCCTCTCAGGGTATTATACTACTCCCTCCTCTCTCTCTCCTCTCAGGGTATTATACGACTCCGGCCTCTCTCTCTCTACTCTCAGGGAATTATACTACTCCCTCCTCTCTCTCTCATCTCAGGGTATTATACGACTCCGGCCTCTCTCTCTCTACTCTCAGGGAATTATACTACTCCCTCCTCTCTCTCTCATCTCAGGGTATTATACGACTCCGGCCTCTCTCTCTCTACTCTCAGGGTAATATACTACTCCCTCCTCTCTCTCTCATCTCAGGGTATTATACGACTCCGGCCTCTCTCTCTCTACTCTCAGGGTATTATACTACTCCCTCCTCTCCTCTCTCAGGGTATTATACTACTCCGGCCTCTCTCTCTCTATACTCAGGGAATTATACTACTCCCTCCTCTCCTCTCTCCTCTCAGGGTATTATACTACTCCCTCCTCTCTCTCTACTCTCAGGGTATTATACTAATCCCTTGTCTCTCTATACTCTCAGGTTATTATACTACTCCCTCCTCTCTCTCTACCTCTCAGGGTGTTATACTACTCCTCCTCTCTCTCTCTCTCAGGGTATTATCTACTCCCTCCCTCTCTCTACTCTCAGGGTATTATACTACTCCCTCCTCTCTCTCTACTCTCAGGGTATTATACTACTCCCTCCTCTCTCTCTACTCTCAGGGTATTATGCTACTCCCTCCTCTCTCTCTACTCTCAGGGTATTATACTACTCCCTCCCTTCTCTCTCCTCTCAGGGTATTAGACTACTCCCTCCTCTCTCTCTCCTCTCAGGGTATTAGACTACTTCCTCAACTCTCTCTCTACTCTCAGGGTATTATACTAATGCTTGTCTCTCTATACTCTCAGGTTATTACGCTACTCCCTCCTCTTTCTCTACTCTCAGGGAATTATTCTACTCCCTCCTCTCTCTCTGCTCTCAGGGTATTATTCTACTCCCTCCTCTCTCTACTCTCAGGGTATTATACTACTCCCTCCTCTCTCTCTCTACTCTCAGGGTATTATACTACTCCCTCCTCTCTCTCTACTCTCAGGGTATTATACTACTCCCTCCTCTCTCTCTACTCTCAGGGTATTATACTACTCCCTCCTCTCTCTCTACTCTCAGGATATTATACTACTCCCTCCTCTCTCTCTACTCTCAGGATATTATACAACTCCCTCCTCTCTCTCTACTCTCAGGGTATTATACTAACTCCCTCCTCTCTCTCTCCTCTCAGGGTATTATACTACTCCCTCCTCTCTCTCTCCTCTCAGGGTATTATACTACTCCCTCCTCTCTCTCTACTCTCAGGGTATTATACTACTCCCTCCTCTCTCTCTACTCTCAGGATATTATACAACTCCCTCCTCTCTCTCTCCTCTCAGGGTATTATCCTACTCCCTCCTCTCTCTCTCCTCTCAGGGTATTATACTACTCCCTCCTCTCTCTCTACTCTCAGGGTATTATACTAATCCCTCCTCTCTCTCTCCTCTCAGGGTATTATACTACTCCCTCCTCTCTCTCTACTCTCAGGATATTATACAACTCCCTCCTCTCTCTCTACTCTCAGGGTATTATACTAATCCCTCCTCTCTCTCTCCTCTCAGGGTATTATACTAATCCCTCCTCTCTCTCTCCTCTCAGGGTATTATACTACTCCCTCCTCTCTCTCTCTCCTCTCAGGATATTATACTACTCCCTCCTCTCTCTCTACTCTCAGGATATTATACAACTCCCTCCTCTCTCTCTACTCTCAGGATATTATACGAATCCCTCCAATCTCTCTCTCCTCTCAGGGTATTATACTACTCCCTCCTCTCTCTCTCTCCTCTCAGGATATTATACAACTCCCTCCTCTCTCTCTCTCCTCTCAGGATATTATACAACTCCCTCCTCTCTTTCTACTCTCAGGGTATTATACTAATCCCTCCTCTCTCTCTACTCTCAGGGTATTATACTACTCCCTCCTCTCTCTCTTTACTCTCAGGGTATTATACTACTCCCTCCTCTCTCCTATCTCAGGGTATTATATTACTCGCTCCTCTCTCTCTCTACTCTCTGGGTATTATACTACTCCTCTCTCTCTCTACTCTCAGGGTATTATACTACTCCCTCCTCTCGCTCTACTCTCAGGGTATTATACTACTCCCTCCTCTCTCTCTACTCTCAGGGTATTCTACTACTCCCTCCGTCTCCTCTCAGGGTATTATACTACTCCCTCCTCACTCTCTCCTTTCAGGGTATTATACTACACCCTCCTCTCTCTCTACTCTCAAGGTTTTTATACCACTCCCCTCATCTCTCTCTCCTCTCTCAGGGTATTATACTACTCCCTCCTCTCTCTCTCCTCTCAGGGTAATATACTAATCCATCCTCTCTCTCTCTACTCTCAGGGTATTTTATTACTCCCTCCTCTCTCTCGACTCTAAGGGAATTATACTACTGCCTCCTCTCTCTCTACTCTCAGGGTATTATACTACTCTCTCCTCTCTCCTCTCGGGGTATTATACTACTCCGTCCTCTCTCTCTCTACTCTCAGGGTATTACACTACTCCCTCCTCTCTCTCTACTCTCAGGGTATTATACTACTCCCTCCTCTCTCTACTCTCAGGGTATTATATTACTCGCTCCTCTCTTTCTCTACTCTCTGGGTATTATACTACTCCTCTCTCTCTCTACTCTCAGTGTATTATACTACTCCCTCCTCTCTCTCTACTCTCAGGGTATTATACTACTCCCTCCTCTCTCTCCTCTCAGGGTATTGTACTACTCCCTCCTCTCTCTCTACTCTCAGGGTTTTTATACCACTCCCTCATCTCTCTCTCTACTCTCAGGGTATTATACTACTCCCTCCCCTCTCTCTCTCCTCTCAGGGTATTATAATACTCCCTCCTCTCTCCTCTACGGGTACTATACCACTCCCTCCTCTATCTCTCCTCTCAGGGTAATATACTCCTCCCTCCTTTCTCTCTCTACTCTCAGGGTATTATACTACTCCCTCCTCTCTCTACTCTCAGGGTATTATCCTACTCCCTCCTCTCTCTCTACTCTCAGGGTATTATACTACTCTCTACCCTCTCTCTCTACTCTCAGGGTATTATACTACTCCCTCCTCTCTTTCTCTACTCTCAGGGTATTATACTACTCCCTACTCTCTCTCTCTGCTCTCAGGGTATTATACTACTCCCTACTCTCTCTCTACTCTCAGGGTATTATACTACTCCCTCCTCTCTCTCTACTCTCAGGGTATTATACTACTCCCTCCTCTGTCTCTCCTCTCAGGGTATTACACTACTCCCTCCTCTCTCTCTACTCACAGGGTATTATACTACTCCCTCCTCTCTCTCTCAGGGTATCATACTTCTCTCTCCTCTCTCTCTCTTCTCTCTGGGTATTATACTACTCCCTCCCATCTCTCTCCTCTAAGGGTATTATACTACCTCCCCTGTCTCTACTCTCAGGGTATTATACTACTCCCTCCTCTCTCTCTACTCTCAGGGTATTATACTACTCTCTCCTCTCTCCTCTCAGGGTATTATACTACTCCCTCCTCTCTCTCTACTCTCAGGGTATTATACTACTCTCTCCTCTCTCTCTCTACTCTCAGGGTATTATTCTACTCCCTCCCTTCTCTCTCCTCTCAGGGTATTAGACTACTCCCTCCTCTCTCTCTCCTCTCAGGGTATTATACTACTCCCTCCTCTCTTTCTCTCATCACAGGGTATTATACTACTCCCTCCTCTCTCTCTACTCTTATGGTATTATAGTACTACCTCCTCTCTCTCTACTCTCAGGGTATTATACTACACCCTCCCCTCTCTCTCTCCTCTCAGGGCATTATACTACTGCCTCCTCTTTCCTATAAGGGTATTATACTAATCCCTCCTCTCTCTCTATTCTCAGGTTATTATACTACTCCCTCCCCTCTCTTTCTCCTCTCAGGGTATTATACTACTCCCTCCTCTCTCCTCTACGGGTACTATACTACTCCCTCCTCTCTCTCTACTCTCAGGGTTTTATACTACTCCCTCCTCTCTCTCTACTCTCACGGTAATATACAGCTTCCTCCTCTCTCTCTACTCTCAGGGTATTATACTACTCCCTCCTCTCTCTCTACTCTCAGGGTATTATACTACTCCCTCCCCTCTCTATACTCACAGGGTATTATACTACTCCCTCCTCTCTCTCTCCTCTCAGGGTATTATACTACTCCCTCCTCTCTCTCTACTCTCAGGGCATTAATATACTCCCTCCCCTCTCTATACTCACAGGGTATTATACTACTCCCTCCTCTCTCTCTCTACTCTCTGGGTATTATACTACTCCCTCCCCTCTCTATACTCACAGGGTATTATACTACTCCCTCCTCTCTCTCTACTCTCAGGGTATTATACTACTCCCTCCACTCTCTCTCCTCTCAGGGTATTATACTACTCCCTCCTCTCTCTCTCCTCTCAGGGTATTATACTACTCCCTCCTCTCTCTCTCCTCTCAGGGTATTATACTACTCCCTCCTCTCTCTCTTCTCTCAGGGTATTATACTACTCCCTCCTCTCTCTCTACTCTCAGGGTATTATACTACTCCCTCCACTCTCTCTCCTCTCAGGGTATTTTACTACTCCCTCCTCTCTCCTCTAAGGGTAATATACTACTCCCTCCTCTCTCTCTCCTCTCAGGGTATTATACTACTCCCTCCTCTCTCTCTCAGGGTATTATACTACTCCCTCCTCTCTCCTATCTCAGGGTATTATATTACTCGCTCCTCTCTCTCTCTACTCTCTGGGTATTATACTACTCCTCTCTCTCTCTACTCTCAGGGTATTATACTACTCCCTCCTCTCTCTCTGCTCTCAGGGTATTATACTACTCCCTCCTCTCTCTCTACTCTCAGGGTATTATACTACTCCCTCCTCTCTCTCTACTCTCAGGGCATTATACTACTCTCTCCTCTCTCCTCTCAGGGTATTATACTACTCTCTCCTCTCTCCCTCCTCTCAGGGTTTTATACTACTCCCTCCTCTCTCTCTACTCTCAGGATATTATACTACTCCCTCCTCTCTTTCTCTCATCACAGGGTATTATACTACTCCCTCCTCTCTCTCTACTCTTAGGGTATTATAGTACTACCTCCTCTCTCTCTACTCTCAGGGTATTATACTACACCCTCCCCTCTCTCTCTCCTCTCAGGGCATTATACTACTGCCTCCTCTTTCCTATAAGGGTATTATACTAATCCCTCCTCTCTCTCTATTCTCAGGTTATTATACTACTCCCTCCCCTCTCTTTCTCCTCTCAGGGTATTATACTACTCTCTCCTCTCTCCTCTACGGGTACTATACTACTCCCTCCTCTCTCTCTACTCTCAGGGTTTTATACTACTCCCTCCTCTCTCTCTCCTCTCAGGGTAATATACTCCTCCCTCCTCTCTCTCTGTACTCTCAGGGTATTATACTACTCCCTCCTCTCTCTCTACTCTCACGGTAATATACAGATTCCTCCTCTCTCTCTACTCTCAGGGTATTATACTACTCCCTCCTCTCTCTCTACTCTCAGGGTATTATATTACTCCCTCCTCTGTCTCTCCTCTCAGGGTATTATACTACTCCCTCCTCTCAAGGTATTACACTACTCCCTCCTCTCTCTCTACTCTCAGGGTATTATACTACTCTCTCCTCTCTCCTCTCAGGGTATTATACTACTCCCTCCTCTCTCTCTCCTCTCAGGGTAATATACTTCTCCCTCCTCTCTCCTTTTCGGGTACTATACTACTCCCTCCTCTCTCAGGGTATTATACTACTCCCTCCTCTCTCTCTACTCTCAGGGCATTATACTACTCCCTCCTCTCTCTCTCCTCTCAGGGTAATATTACTACTCCCTCCTCTCTCTCTACTCTCAGGGTATTATCCGACTCCCTCCTCTCTTTTTCTCATCTTAGGGTATTTTACTACTCCCACCTCTCTCGCTACTCTTAGGGTATTATACTACTCCCTCCTCTCTCTCTCCTCTCAGGGTATTATACTACTTCCTCCTCCTCTCTCTACTCTCAGGGTATTATACTACTCCCTCCTCTCTCTTCTCTCACTCTCAGGGTATTATACTACTCCCTCCCACTCTCTCTCTCCTCTCAGGGTATTATACTACTCCCTCCCCTCTCTCTCTCCTCTCAGGGTATTATACTACTCCCTCCCCTCTCTCGTCTACCTCTCAGTGGTATTATACTACTCCTCTCCTCTCTCCTCTCAGGGTAATTATATCTACTCCCTCCTCTCTCTCTACTCTCAGGGTATTATACTACTCCCTCCTCTCTCTCTACTCTCAGGGTATTATACTACTCCCTCCTCTCTCTCTACTCTCAGGGTATTATACTACTCCCTCCCTCTCTCTCTACTCTCAGGGTATTATACTACTCCCTCCTCTCCTCTCTACTCTCAGGGTAATATACTACTCCCTCCTCTCTCTTCTCTTCTCTCAGGGTATTATACTACTCCCTCCTCTCTCTCTCACTCTCAGGGTATTATACTACTCCCTCCTCTCTCTCTACTCTCAGGGTATTATACTACTCCCTCCTCTCTCTCTCTACTCTCAGGGTATTATACTACTCCCTCCTCTCTCTCTACTCAGGGTATTATACTACTCCCTCCTCTCTCTCTGCTCTCAGGGTATTTTACTACTCCTCCTCCTCTCTACTCTCGGGCCCCCCCCCCTACTCTCAGGGTATTATACTACTCCCTCCTCTCTCTCTACTCTCAGGGTATTATACTACTCCCTCCTCTCTCTCTACTCAGGGTATTATACTACTCCCTCCTCTCTCTCTACTCAGGGTATTATACTTCTCCCTCCTCTCTCTCTACTCAGGGTATTCCCCTACTCCCTCCTCTCTCTCTACTCAGGGTATTATACTACTCCCTCCTCTCTCTCTACTCAGGGTATTATACTTCTCCCTCCTCTCTCTCTACTCAGGGTATTATACTACTCCCTCCTCTCACTCTCTACTCTCAGGGTATTATACTACTCCCTCCTCTCTCTACTCAGGGTATTATACTTCTCCCTCCTCTCTCTCTACTCAGGGTATTCCCCTACTCCCTCCTCTCTCTCTCATTTCACTGCCTCCCACTTTGACCTTATTAAAGTTAAACCAAATGCCAATACTGTCTCAGAGGTCATTTAGCTCTACCATTCTCTCTCTCTCCATCCATCCATCCCTCTCTTTCTCTCCCTCTCTCGGTTTGCCAAACAGAGATGCCTCTGTTCAAAAATCATCAGGCAAACACACATCCCATCGTGTGTGTGTGTGCCAAGCGTGTTAGATGACAAGTGCATGGAAGGTAATGTACACTGGTGAGCACCTGGCACAGAGGGAGGTAGTGTGTGTGTGTGTGTGTGTGTGTGTGTGTGTGTGTGTGTGTGTGTGTGTGTGTGTGTGTGTGTGTGTGTGTGTGTGTGTGTGTGTGTGTGTGTGTGTGTGTGTGTGTGTGTGTGTGTGTGTGTGTGTGTGTGTGTGTGTGTGTGTGTGTGTGTGTGTGTGTG
The DNA here is from genome assembly GCF_965601325.2 of Salmo salar. Classification (NCBI taxonomy): domain Eukaryota; kingdom Metazoa; phylum Chordata; class Actinopteri; order Salmoniformes; family Salmonidae; genus Salmo; species Salmo salar. Next base: position 51,927,599 of record NC_138307.1, read on the forward strand.
AGAGACAGACAGGCAGGCAGGCAGGCACATAGACAGAGGGGAATGGATTAGAAAATACTGGCAAGTGTTCCTGAGATTGAAAGAGTGACGAGACGCACAGCAACTGATACCCGGGAGGGAGGGAGGGAGGGAGGAGAGAGAGAGAGAGAGAGAGAGAGAGAGAGAGAGAGAGAGAGAGAGAGAGAGAGAGAGAGAGAGAGAGAGAGAGAGAGAGAGAGAGAGAGAGAGAGAGAGAGAGAGAGAGAGAGAGAGGCAGCATCAGTGATAGAGCTGGGCTGGCGTATACAGCATATCTTTGGGGAAAAGGATGAGAGAAAAAGAGGGAGTGCGGGATGGAGGGTAGATCAGGGGAGTTGTTCGAACAGCGGGATGCTACCTTTCAGTTTACAGCGGGGATCAAGGGCAGACGGGGAGAGAGGGAAAGAGAAAGAGAGAGACCCTCAGTACAACATTGATACACAGCCCAGCACAGAGCCCTGCCTCTCTCTTTCTCAATCCATTCCTTGGAATCCTGTCAAGTACATTATCATTGATGCTTCCATACTCAGCATTTATCGACAGTATAGATTAGAAGAGCTTTAACTATTTCTCTCCGCCCACTCTTTTCTGCCCCCTCTCCTTTCACTCTCTCCCCCCTCTATCTCTTAACCTTGACAGTTTAAATAAGTTCATAGTAATATTTCCAGTCCAAGGTGTTTCAACAAATGTACTCTATCCAGCGTCAGATAAAGTAATTTGAGGTTAAGATTCAAAATGGCATAATGAATGAATCTATTGACCTCCCTTCCCCTCTCCCTCCATCTCCCTCCACAATGGAGAAAGAGCCCATGCACAACCGAAATATCAATATTTGAATAGTCCATACAATGTTAACACCCCATCAATCTCGCTAGCGCCACATTAGCATAACACACAATGGTAGCGGGTAGCAGGTGAACGTAGCGTAGCACTCTTAGCGACGGCCATAATGGATTCACTGGGCTGGTTCTTTACGATGCTATTCAGCAGCATGTTTGCGGTAATCACAGTGATGTTATCAGAAACAATAGGCAGTGGCTCCATCTCCATTCAAATGGCGTACATCCACCTCTCGCTCCTCTCTGCTCTGCTTTGGGAGAGAGACATGCAGAGATTTTAATAGAGACAAATGATGTTTTTTATTACCAGGCTTGTATTTTCCAGTCAGTCACTGTGTGGTGGTGATAATGTGTTGTTATATTGATGTTATGTTTATATATCCCAGTATGTGTGGTGGGGTTGATGGTCGATAATGGTCTCTCTCAGATTGGGGTGGGTTCCTCTCAATCGTTCCTCGCCTCCTCCTGCCTCACCGGAAAGGTTGGAGGCGAGGGCTACGGTTTGTCTTGGGGTGGTGGGGTGAGTTGAGGAGAGGTGAGGGAAGTGAGAGAGCGGGAGAAGGGAGAGAAAGCGGGGAAAGGGAGACGAGATTTAAAGAGAGAGTGGGGGAGAGGATGGCACCATCTCATCCCAAGAAACCATTTCATCTGTGGATCTGAGCTTGATGGGTGTTCTGTCTGATAGGAGTGTGTGTGTGTGTGTGTGTGTGTGTGTGTGTGTGTGTGTGTGTGTGTGTGTGTGTGTGTGTGTGTGTGTGTGTGTGTGTGTGTGTGTGTGTGTGTGTGTGTGTGTGTGTGTGTGTGTGTGTGTGTGTGTGTGATAGTAAGGCTGTGTATCTGATATTAAAGCCATAGCTAATACTGCTGGTCCGGATCATCACCTTTAGTCAGCTGTAAAGCCAACTGTAGGAAGTAGAGCACAGCTGTAATATGTCTACTGACCTTTCAGATGCAAAGCGGACAGACGGTAATCTCTTTCACCCAGACTGACCTGGGTTCTCCTCCCCTCTCCTTTCCTCTGTGTATGTGTGTAAGAGAGCATATACACTGAGTGTACAAAACATTAGGAACACCTTCCTAATATTGAGCGGCACTCCCTTTTGCACTCAGAACAGCCTCAATTCGTCGGGGAATGGACTCTTCAAGGTTTTCGAAAGCATTCAACAGGGATGCTGGCCCATGTTGACTCCAATGCTTCCCACAGTTGTGTCAAGTTGGCTGGATATCCTTTGTGTGGTGGACCATTGTTGATACACAGGAAACTGTTGAGCATGAAAAAACCTGCAGTGTTGCATTTTTTGTGACACACTCAAACCGACGTGCCTGGCACCTATTGTCACACCCCGTTCACGGGCACTTAAAACATCTGTCTGGCCCATTCGCCCTCTGAATGGCACACAATACACAATCCATGTCTCAATTGTCTCAAGGCTTAAAAAGCCTTCTTTAACCCGTCTCCTCCCCTTCATCTACACTGATTGAAGTGGATTTAACACGTGACATCAATAGGGGATCATAGCTTTCAGCTGGATTTCCCATGGTCATTCTATGTCACAGAAAGAGCAGCTGTTCCTAAAGCTGGGTTATGCTTTGTGGGCAAGTCTGAAACGCAGGTTAGCGTTTTTTTGTCATGAATCTTTTTGGAGGCAGCTCTGTAGACTGGTCACTAGCTAGCATAGTTTCAAATTTAACCTTAAATCTAACCTTAACCACACTGCTAACACTAATGCCCAACCCTAACGTTAAATTAAGACCCAAAAGCACAGTTTTGTTTACATACATTTTTACAATACAGCCAATTTTGACTTTGCAGCTGGCCCATCTAGCGGAAACATCTCAGTTCTGCCTCCAAGACAAGACTCGGGACATTAAGCAGGCAGAGGTGATGGGAATTTGTGTGACCTCCTTGCCCCTGTAGCTAGAAATCCCTCCAGTTCACTGGGGGATGCATCCACCTAGGAGAAAAAGAGAGAGGGATGAGGAGGAGAGGAAAACGGTCTAAACCCAGGCTTGTAGATGACCTTCAGCACCACGGCACCTCAGCCGTTCAGCTGTGACTGGACTCCAAAATACTGCATATCCCCCCACTCAACACCTGACATCCCCCTTCTAGAGCCTCTCTATTTCCCCCTCACTTTCTCCCCTTGGCCAGGGGATCAGAGGAAGATTGATCTGACCGATCAGAACTATTGATAACATGGTCTGAGGACTGAAAGCCCGATTGGCATTAAGGCAACCTATAGATGCAGTAACATTGCTCTGTTTCTGGGTGGTGTCTAGTATCCTGCCCTGTGCCAGGAGTTTAATCTCCTCTGTTCTCTCAGTACCTCTCCCTTCTCCCCCTCTCCGGCCTTTCGCCCTCTCTCCCTCTTCTTCCCCTCACCCCCACACTCCCTCTCCACCTCTTTCCTCTTCTCCTCCTCTACACCTCTACCCCTTCTCCCCCACACTCTTTCCTTTACCTCCCTCTCTCCTCTCCTCACAGCATATAGATCTCTCCCCTTTGCCTTGCCTCTCCCTCTCTCCTCTCCTCTCCTCACAGCACACAGCTCTCTCCCCCTTGCCTTTCTTCTCCCTCTGGCCTCCCCTCAGATCACAGAAAGCGGCTGACATCAGCCAGACGGCTAGAGTTCAATGATGATGACAAGACTCCACAGTCCTCCCCAGACACACAGACCTACTGTCTGAGAGAGGGAGAGAGGGAGAGAGGGAGAGGGAGAGAGGGAGAGGGAGAGAGATGGAGAGAGATATGAAGCGAGAAAGAGGAGATTTTCTGTTTGATGCAGACAACACACCGACACAAAAACAAAGACACACACACTCACCACTCTCACTGTACACACACACACAAGCACAACACACAGGCACCCATGCCAAACGCACACACACACCAATTGCACCAGCTACTTCAAAGGCCCATGCTCCTCACCCCGGGGCATGTAGCTAAATGTGGCACGGAAGTAAACTTTATCCTTTTATAAACCAATGTGAGTATTTAGAGCCGTGCTAATGATGTTTGTGTGTGTGGGAGAGAGAGGATCCTCAGTTGCATTGTTTGTGTATGTATGTATGTATGTATGTATGTATGTGTGTTGATATTTGTGTGTGTATGTGTGTGTATGTGTGTGTGTGTGTGGATGTGTTTGCGTGTGTCACAGTATTCACAGAAAATGGTGCCCCTCCTCGGCCGGGCGGCGCTCGCCGGTTGTCGTCGCCGGTCTACTAGCTGCCGCCGATCTGTGTTTCTGTGTTCATTGTGTTTTGTCTGTCTAGGTCCGCACCTGTTGTCATTTCTGTCATTAGTGGGGGGGTATTTAGTTTGTTCCTTTGGGGTTGTGTGTTGTGCGGGATTGTTTGTTTGTCAGCGGGTTTACGCTGTGGCCGTGTCTTCTCTATCGTTTTTATATTGGAGGATTTATTTTCTCGCCGGGCTGCGCCCCGTGCGTGATTTTCCCTTTGTGGATTACCTGTTTCCCTTTTGGGTATTGTGCACTCCCAGTGCCTTTTGATCACCTAGTGTTTGGGTGTGAATAAACTTCGAGCTACTGGACGATATCTCCTGCATTTGACTCTACTCCTTCCTCCTGCCCTAAGTACCCGTGACAGAATCCCGCACCACCAATTATTATGGAGTCAGCAGGACCCGAAGCAACTTCAGTAGCTGAGCAGGTGTCGCAGCACGCCAGCCTCCTCCACCGCCTAGGCTCGGCGATGGACCAAGTACTGACCCGACTGGAGAGCTGGGAGAGAGGTACCTCCTCCACCAGACCAGCTCCAGTGGCTCAGCTGGCGCCCCTACCGACACCCCCTGAAGTGGGCTCGAGTGGGATTTGGATTACGCCACCGAGGGAATTTGATGGGACGGCCGCTGGGTGTAAGGGGTTCTTACTCCAAATCGAACTGTACCTGGCGACCGTCCGCCCCTCTCCCTCCGATGAGGAGAAAGTGAGCGTCCTCGTCTCCTGTCTTACGGGTAGAGCCCTGGAATGGACCAACGCGGTTTGGGAGGGCCCAGACTCGGCTCGGGGCGACTACCCGGAGTTCACCCGTCGCTTCCGGGCGGTATTCGATCATCCCCCGGAGGGCAAGGCGGCGGGTGAGAGACTGTTTCATTTGAGACAGGGGACGAGGAGCGCTCAGGACTTCGCCTTGGAGTTCCGGACTCTCGCTGCGGGATCGGGGTGGAATGAGCGGGCCCTGATGGATCACTATCGCTGCAGTCTAAATGAGGATGTCCGTCGGGAGCTGGCTTGTAGGGACCACGCCATCACCCTCGACCAGCTGGTGGATTTATCCATCAGGCTGGACCACCTACTGGCTACCCGGGGACGTTCTAGTCGGGGTCTGTTCATTCCACCTCCCAGCCCTCCTGCTCCACTGCCCATGGAGATAGGAGGAGCTGCTCCGAGGAAGACCGGAGGGGGGGGCCTCTCCTGCACCCACTGTGGACGCAGAGGACACACTGCGGACCGGTGCTGGAGGGGTCCCCCCAGGAGTCCGGAGGGCAGGCAGAGCACTACATCAACCCCCCCAGGTGAGTCAGCACCAGACACACCCAGAGCCCCCTGTCGACCACATGTACACTTCTGTTTGTTTTCCCAATTTTTCCCCTCACTCCCAGTATAAGGCACTAGTCGATTCAGGTGCAGCTGGGAGTTTTATGGACCGTGGGGTCGCTAATAGGTTAGGGATTCCCCTGGTTCAGCTGGACCACCCCTTCCCTGTGCACGCCCTAGATATTGGACCGCTAGGGTCCGGCCAAGTAGGGGAGGTTACTGTGCCACTGGTTATGACGACGTGGGGGGGTCATGTGGAACGTATCAGCCTATACCTCATCGACTCCCCGGCGTTTCCGGTGGTACTGGGACTCCCCTGGCTTGCCACTCACAACCCTCAGATTTCGTGGAGACAGAGGGCTCTTAAGGGGTGGTCAAGGGAGTGCTCAGGTAGGTGTGTAGGAGTTTCCATCGGTGCAACCACGGTGGAGAGTCCAGACCAAGTCTCTACCGTGCACATTCCTTCTGAATATGCCGATTTGGCTATCGCCTTCAGTAAAACGAAGGCGACTCAATTACCACCCCATCAACAGGGGGATTGTGCGATAAATCTCCAAGCTGACGCGGTCCTTCCTAGGAGTCATATGTCTCAGGAGGAGACGGTGGCTATGGAGACATACGTCACGGAGTCCTTGAGACAGGGATACATACGGCCATCTAAATCACCCGTCTTCTCGAGTTTCTTTTTTGTGAAGAAGAAGGAGGGAGGCCTGCGCCCGTGTATTGACTATAGAGGTCTAAATTCCATCACAGTGGGGTTCAGTTACCCACCACCTCTCATTGCTACGGCAGTGGAGTCATTCCACGGGGCACGCTTCTTCACCAAACTAGATCTCAGGAGTGCGTATAATCTGATGCGTATCCGAGAGGGAGACGAGTGGAAAACCGCATTTAGTACCACATCTGGCCATTATGAGTACCTCGTCATGCCATATGGGTTAAAAAATGCTCCCGCTGTCTTCCAATCCTTTGTGGACGAGGTTCTCCGAGACATGCTCGGACAGGGGGTGGTGGTGTACATCGATGACATCTTGATCTACTCCGCCACCCGTGCCGAGCATGTGGCTCTGGTGCGCAGAGTGCTTGGGCGGCTGCTGGAGCATAACCTATACGTCAAGGCTGAGAAATGTGAGTTCTCCAAACGAGCCGTCTCTTTCCTAGGATATCGCATTTCCACCACAGGGGTGGTGATGGAATGTGACCGCGTTACGGCTGTGCGTAATTGGCCTACCCCTACCACGGTGAAGGAGGTGCAACGGTTTTTGGGGTTCGCCAATTATTACCGGAGGTTTATCCGGGGTTTTGGTCAGGTGGCAGCTCCCATTACCTCACTGCTGAAGGGGGGTCCGGTGCGGCTGCGGTGGTCGGCGGAGGCGGACAGGGCCTTCCGTCATCTGAAGGTTCTGTTTACTGACGCTCCGGTACTGGTGCATCCGGATCCCTCTTTGCCATTCGTAGTGAAGGTGGACGCGTCCGAAGCTGGGGTAGGAGCAGTTCTGTCACAGCGTTCGGGCGCTCCTCTGAAGCTCCGCCCCTGCGCTTTCTTTTCTAGGAAGCTTAGCCCGGCGGAGCGCAACTACGATGTGGGGGACAGGGAGTTGTTAGCTGTGGTCAAGGCTTTGACAGTGTGGAGACATTGGCTTGAGGGGGCATGTCACCCTTTTCTCATCTGGACCGACCACCGTAACCTGGAGTACATCCGGGAAGCGAGGAGACTGAATCCTCGTCAAGCCAGGTGGGCTATGTTCTTTACTAGGTTCCAGTTCACCCTTTCATACATTCCGGGTTCTCGGAACCGGAAGGCCGACGCACTGTCGCGTCTCTATGACACCGAGGAGAGGACCATCGATCCCGCTCCCATACTCCCTGCGTCCTGTCTAGTGGCGCCGGTGGTATGGGAGGTGGATGCGGACATCGAGCGGGCGGTTCAGTCAGAACCGATTCCGCCTCAATGTCCCGCGGGTCTGAGGTTCGTTCCGCTTGGTGTTCGCGATCGCCTGATCCGATGGGCCCACACTTTACCCTCCTCGGGTCATCTTGGGATGGAACGGACAGTGCGAGGCCTGAAAGGGAAGTACTGGTGGCCCACCTTGGCTGAGGATGTAAGACACTATGTCTCTTCCTGTTCGGTGTGCACCCAGTGCAAGGCTCCTAGGCACCTGCCTCGAGGGAAACTACAGCCCCTCCCCGTTCCACAGCGACCTTGGTCTCACCTCTCGGTGGATTTCCTAACTAATCTCCCGCCACCTCAGGGGAACACGACGATCCTGGTTGTTGTGGATCGGTTCTCGAAGTCCTGCCGTCTGCTCCCGTTGCCCGGTCTTCCTACGGCCCTACAGACCGCGGAGGCCCTATTCACCCATGTCTTCCGGCACTACGGGGTGCCCGAGGACATCGTATCTGATCGGGGTCCCCAGTTCACCTCCAGAGTGTGGAGGTCGTTTATGGAGAGGCTGGGGTCTCGGTCAGCCTGACCTCGGGTTTCCACCCCGAGAGTAATGGGCAGGTAGAACGCATCAACCAGGATGTGGGCAGGTTTCTGCGGTCATATTGCCAGGACCGGCCAGGGGAGTGGTCGAGGTTCGTGCCATGGGCCGAGATGGCCCAGAACTCTCAACGCCACTCCTCCACTAACTTGTCACCTTTTCAAGTTGTATTAGGTTATCAGCCGGTCCTGGTGCCTTGGCAGCAGAGCCAGACGGAGGCCCCTGCGGTGGAGGAATGGGTACAGCGCTCTCAGGAGACCTGGAGGGCTGTCCAGGAGTGCCTGAGGCGGGCTATCGGGCGACAGAAGTAGAGCGCTGACTGCCGCTGCAGTGAGGCTCCCGTATACAATCCAGGGGATAGAGTCTGGCTCTCGACCCGGAACCTGCCCCTCCGCCTGCCCTGCCGGAAGCTGGGTCCGCGATTTGTGGGGCCGTTCAAAGTCCTGAGGAGAATAAACGAGGTGTGTTATAGGTTACAACTCCCTTCATATTACCGCATTAACCCCTCGTTTCATGTGTCTCTCCTCAGGCCGGTGGTAGCTGGTCCACTGCAGAACGCTGAGGTGCGGGAGGTCCCTCCGCCCCCCCTGGACATCGGGGGGGCCCCGGCGTACACAGTCCGGGTCATCCTGGACTCCCGGCGTCGGGTAGGGGGCCTGCAGTACCTCGTGGACTGGGAGGGGTACGGCCCGGAGGAGAGGTGCTGGGTTCCGGTGGAGGACATTTTGGATCCCACTATGCTCCAGGAGTTCCATCGTCTCCGTCCGGACCGGCCGGCGCCTCGCCCTCCGGGTCGTCCCCGAGGCTGGCGTCGGCGCGCTGCGGGAGCCGCGCGTCAGGGGAGGGGTACTGTCACAGTATCCACAGAAAATGGTGCCCCTCCTCGGCCGGGCGGCGCTCGCCGGTCGTCGTCGCCGGTCTACTAGCTGCCGCCGATCTGTGTTTCTGTGTTCATTGTGTTTTGTCTGTCTAGGTCTGCACCTGTTGTCATTTCTGTCATTAGTGGGGGGGTATTTAGTTTGTTCCTTTGGGGTTGTGTGTTGTGCGGGATTGTTTGTTTGTCAGCGGGTTTACGCTGTGGCCGTGTCTTCTCTATCGTTTTTATATTGGAGGATTTATTTTCTCGCCGGGCTGCGCCCCGTGCGTGATTTTCCCTTTGTGGATTACCTGTTTCCCTTTTGGGTATTGTGCACTCCCAGTGCCTTTTGATCACCTAGTGTTTGGGTGTGAATAAACTTCGAGCTACTGGACGATATCTCCTGCATTTGACTCTACTCCTTCCTCCTGCCCTAAGTACCCGTGACAGCGTGTATGTGTTGATCAGTGGAGGCTCCTCAGAGGAGGAAGGGGAGGACCATCCTCCTCAGTGAATTTCCTAAAAATAACTCTACTAAATATATTCACATCACCAAATAATTGATTGAAACACAGTTTTGCAATGAAGGTGTACATTAGCCTCAACAGCACTCTGTAGGGTAGAACCATGGTGTAGCTGGAGGACAGCTAGCTTCTCTTTGTACATTGACTTCATTACAAAACCTAGGAGGCTCTTGGTTCTCACCCACTTCCATAGACTTACACAGTAATTATGACAACGTCCAAAGGACGTCCTCCAACCTATCAGAGCTCTTGCAGCATGAAATGACATGTTGTCCACCCAATCAAAGGATCAGAGAATGAATCTATTATTGAAAGCATATGCTACAGCGAGCTGGCAATGCAGGGCATAAAATGTAGTGAGTTGGAGACTCAAAGAGTGAGAAAGACAATAGTTGAACAGTTTTCAACAAATTACATTTTTTTAAACGAAGGAGAAGCAAGAGAGAGAATTTTGCAAAAAAAAAAATCGCTTTCAGTTTCAGTTATTTAGCTAGCAAATGCAGATGGCTAGTTTAGTTACTCAAACACCTGGCTCAAACAGAGGGATGCTATCTTAGCTAGCTGGCTATGATTATCCAACACAACACTGAAATTCTTCCACGTCAAGGTAAGCTTTTGGTTTTATTCATTTATTGCCACCTGAGCTTAATGACTATACACTGTAACGTTACTGCAAGACTGTAGTGGGTTTACTAACACGTTAGTTCTATTAGCTATGTTGACTAGGACGTTACTTTAGCTAATAGGGTGACAATGATGTAGTCTGTGTGTAGCGGTTATGACACGGTTTGGCTTGGAAAGGTTTTTTCACCTGGTCACATACAGCTGATGTGTTGTTTGAAGTCCACAAACTAAGTGAAAGGTGAGAGGAGGAGAGTGCATAGAGGCTAGAATTTATACAATGTGGCTGCTATGATCAGGGGTGTATTCATTCCGCCGATTCTGTTGAAAAACATTTCTTAGACGAAAGCTAAAGAAACAGGGATAAAAATACCTGAATGTATCCAATAGAAACTCTCGTTTGCAACTGTTGGACTAATGATTACACCCTAGATCAGCTAGATGCAGGCAAGAGTGTGCAAGGTGGTATTGAATGTGCCACTGTCTGTCATCTCCAATTTTTCTCTCGACCTGTTGTAAACTTTCATTCATAGGCTAGGTTGTAGCAACCTCATGATGGGTATAGGGAAAATGTGAGTATCATGTAGTAGCCTAAACCTATCGATGTTACATTGAACTGGGTGAATGGAATATGAATGACAGTCATCCAACATGCTGTGATAGAAATATGGCCAAAAATCGTCCTCCTCATCATGAACGTCACTGACCGCCACTGGTGCTGATGTGTTGTTTATGTGTGGGAGAGAGAGGAAATGCAGCTGCTACCATTGTAATACTGTCCTGTAATCAATTAACTACCAGGCAGAGAAAAACAACAAGCTCTCACAGTCTCACTGTAGAATTAGATGTTCATCCACCTGCTCCAAACGTCAAATGTCTACGTTTCTCCTGCTCTGCAGCATTCTATTTCTTCAAACGTCAAATTACAAAGATAAGGGTTAAATTTAGGCACTCATTCCAAAGGGTTAAGGTTTGGGATAGGGTTAAAACCAATGATGTGTATATAATCCCTGGATTGCTGATGCTACTGTATGTATTGGCCATTGAGAGGCTTGGAAGCCACCGGTCGGCCATATTGGCACTTCCCATTAGGAGCAGTCCTCCATAGGAATGAATGGAATTCTACAGTATTTGAATTAAATGTTTCAAGGACAAAAAATGTATTTACAGTGCATACGGAAAGTATTCAGACCCCTTGACTTTTTCCACATTTTGTAACGTTACAGCCTTATTCTAAAATGTATTAAATCGTTTTTTTCACTCTCATCAATCACCCCATAATGATAAAGCAAAACTGGTTATTAGAAATGTTTGCAAAGGTATAAAATATGACATTTACATAAGTCGGGCTGTCATGTGCCTTTTACTGAGGAGTGGCTTCCGTCTGGCCACTCTACCATAAAGGCCTGATTGGTGGGGTGCTGCAGAGATGGTTGCCCTTCTGGAAGGTTCTCCCATCTCCACAGAGGAACTCTCTCAGAGTGACTATTGGGTTATTGGTCACTTCCCAGACCAAGGCCCTTCTTCCCCGATTGCTCAGTTTGGCCGGGCAGCCAGCTTTAGGAAGAGTCTTGGTGGTTTCAAACTTCTTCCATTTAAGAATAATGCAGGCCACTGTGTTCTTCTGGACCTTCAATGCTGCAGACATTTTTTTATTTATTATTATAATTTTTTTCTCCCCAGTTGGTAGTAGTTACAGTCTTGTCTCATCGCTGCAACTCCCGTACTGACTCAGGAGAGGCGAAGATTGAGAGGCCGTACGTCCTCCGAAACACAACCCAACCAAGTCGCACTGCTTCTTGACACAATGCCCATCCAACCCGGAAGCCAGCCGTACCAATGTGTCGGAGGAAACACCGTACACCTGGCGACCTGGTCAGTGTGCACTGCGCCCGGCCCGCCACAGGAGTCACTAGTGTGTGATGAGACAAGGATATGCCTGCTAGCCAAACCCTCCCTAACCCGGACGACGCTGGGCCAATTGTGCACCGCCCCATGGGCCTCCCGGCTGCGACAGAGCCTGGACTCGAACCCAGAATCTCTGGTGGCACAGCTAGCACTGCCTTAGACCACTGCGCCACCCGGCAGGCCGCTGCACACATTTTTTTGGTACCCTTCCCCAGATCTGTGCCTTGACACAATCCTGTCTCGGAGCTCTATGGACGATTCCTTCGACCTCATAGTTTGGTTTTGCTCTGACATGCACTGTCAACTGTGGGACCTTATATAGACAGGTGTGTGCCTTTCCAAATCATGTCCAATCAATTGAATTTACCACAGGTGGACTCCAATCAAGTTGTAGAAACATCTCAAGGATGATCAATGGAAACAGGATGCATCTGAGTCTCATATTTTTTATATTTAAACCTGTTTCCACTTTGTCATTATGGTGTATTGTGTGTATTTTGTGTAGATTGATGAGGATATATATATATATATCAATTTTAGAATAAGGCTGTAATGTAACAACATTTGGAAAAAGTCAAGGGGTCTGAATACTTTCCGAATGCACTGTAAGTATGTTTTGGTTGTAGTGGGAACAGTAACATTAGTAATACATTTTTTTTTAAATTTAAATAAATGTTTTATATATTTTTTCATTTATTTTTTTATGTTTATCTCACATAAAATAATTGAAAGGTATGCATTAAGGTGTCTGTAATAGAATACGAGAATGTATATAGACATTAATAAATGGATTTCTATAGATTCCAAAATATTTTTTACACCGGTGGGGGAGTGCCAAGATGGAGAAACGGTGGCTTCAACACAGCACCCTCTATCAGTCATCTAGTGTATATATATTTATCATTGGTTAAACATCAAGTAAGGGATAAGGTATGGGATAAGGTAAAAAAAAAAAAAACATTCACGCCTGGGATTGAACACGCAACCTTCTGATCCAGAGCCATGGGATTACATCTATCCTGCCGCCCCATCACAACACGCCAGCAAAACCCAAGCTTATTTGATGGCAATAGCACTGACTGTTGCCCCTAGTGTTCTGTTTTGAAGGCACTTCCCGACGTCCTCAGGACATAGATAGACGTCCAATTTTGTCTTCAATCTTGAACAATCTCCCTGGAGAAAAAAACTCAACAGTGCTGTGAATCCATAGGCCCGGATAGTGTTGCAAAATTCCGGTAACTTTCCACAAATTCCCTGGATCTCCAGAAGTTCTGGTTAGAAGATTCCTGGACTCGGGAGAGAATAAAGAGGAAATCCAGAGTCCTCCAACCAGGATCTCTGGAAAACCTGGGAAATTTGGGGAAGGTGACCAGATGCATGTATCAACCTTAGGCCTGGATATATGAATAGCCTACATGGTTTACATGGTTTGATACCTCATCAAGTACATGATGCTGTCCGTCTGTCTGTCTGCTGCAGACGTTGCATGTTAATTGAAAGCCTGATGCATGTGTGTGTGTGATCTTTGTTTGATGTGTGTGTGAGATGTGTGTGTGTGTGTGTGTGATGTTGGATGCTCTTAGATGCTGTTAGATGTCTGGCAAAATAACATGTTTTATTATCCTTGGCTATATGTCAGCTGAAGATGAGTGGGCTGCATAGACAGCTTTCCTAATTGAGTGTGTGTGGGTGGACTTATTCAGGTGCGTGCTTCTCTGAACGTGTTCTTTGTAAATCTGTGACTGCAGCATGTGTGTTTGTGTGTGTGTGTGTGTGTGTGTGTGTGTGTCGGTAGATGTGGTGGGAAGCTTAGCCATACTGAGGAGGTCTGAGAGAGCTTGCAGTGGCACAGATCCATCGTGTGTGTGTGTGTGTGTGTGTGTGTGTGTGTGTGTGTGTGTGTGTGTGTGTGTGTGTGTGTGTGTGTGTGTGTGTTTGGAGGTGTGTGTCAGTGTGATTGTGGAGGTGTCCCACATTCAGGCTGAGAGATAAATGAGAAGTGCTTGGGTTTTGTAGACCGATGTCTCGTAATGAAAGATTTATCAGCAGCACGGCTCCTGCCTCTATCCTCCACACGCGCACACGCACACGCTCGCACCACACAGACACTGCCACCGCTACGAAATGCCTGGTCACCTCGACAGCTAGCGCTTTGAAGCTAACTTTATTAGCCATTCTACTTAGCAGGAGGGAACCCCCCCGTCAGGTGATAGGGGAGGAACTGTTTGAAGTCAGGCCTCCCAGCAGGAAGGAGCACTCCTTGTGATGTTACAGCAGGAAGAACAAACACGCACGCACGCACGGACACACACACACACACACACACACACACACACACACACACACACACACACACACACACACACACACACACACACACAGACTAGCATGTACGCTATTGTGCACACACATAGAGGTGAATCCTTCAGAAGGGTTTAAAATAATTATATTCTCTCTGTCTGAACAAAATGTTTTATACTTAACATGATTACATTGGTAGGTGAGATAACAGAGAATAGAACAGTTTACCACTGTGAAATTGACTTTTATAAAACTGTTCAATAAGTCAAACAAGGCTGAGTTGTGATTCGCCGGTTGAATTATGCTTTTTTTTTTTTGGAGATGAACAGTTTCTCTCTGAAACCAGATTATTCTGCCTGTGTACCACACAGACCAGAAATAGAGTGAGAGGCACGCACACACGCGCACACACACACGCACACACACACACACACACACACACACACACACACACACAAACACGCACCGCACACGCACACGCACACGCACCACACACCACACACCACACACACACACGGGTCAACTACTGCTGCAAGAGTGGGTTTTAATAATGGGGAAAAGACAGAAATGATGGAAGAGAGAGAGCAGGGGGAGATGAAAGACAAGAAGGAACGGAGAGAACAGCGATCTCATCAGCATTCATAATTCAGTATGTTAGTGGGGTAATGGAATGGGGAAACCACTCATTGGGAGAGAGAGTTCATTATCCTGGGAAGAGATAATGTGGTCCAACGTTGGGAAACAGGCTGGATGTAATTATCATGGAATAGAAGCACGTTAAACACCTTGATAAAGGCCCCAGCTACAGCTGAAGTCGGAAGTTTACATACACTTATGTTGGAGTCATTAAAACGGTTAGGACATCTACTTTGTGCATGAAACAAGTAATCTTTCCAACAATTCCTTACAGACAGATTATTTCACTTATAATTAATTCACTGTATCACAATTCTAGTGGGTCAGAAGTTTACATACACTAAGTTGACGGTGGCTTTTAACAGTTTGGAAAATTCCAGAAAATTATGTCATGCTTTAGAAGCTTCTGATAGGCAAATTGATATCATTTGAGTCAATTGGAGGTGTACCTGTGGATGTATTTCAAGGCCTACCTTCAAACTCAGTGCCTCTTTGCTTGACATCATGAGAAAATCAAAAGAAATCAGCCAAGACCTCAGAAAATAAAGTGTAGACCTCCACAAGTCTGGTTCATCCTTGGGAGCAATTTCCAAACGCCTGAAGGTACCATGTTCATCTGTACAAACAATAGTACACAAGTATAAACACCGTGGATCATGCAGCCGTCATACCGCTCAGGGAGTAGACGGGTTCTGTCTCCTAAAGATGAACGTACTTTGGTGCAAGTCAATCCCAGAACAACAGCAAAGGACCTTGTGAAGATGCTGGAGGAAACAGGTACAAAAGTATCTATATCCACAGTCAAACGAGGCCTATATCGACATAACCTGAAAGGCCGCTAAGCAAGGAAGAAGCACTGCTCCAAAACCGCAACTGCACATGGGGAGAAAGATCATACTTTTTGGAGAAATGTCCTCTGGTCTGATGAAGTAAAAATAGAACTGTTTGGCCATAATGACCATCATTATGTTTGGAGGAAAAAGGGAGAGGCTTGCAAGCCGAAGAACCCCATCCCAACTGTGAAGCACGGGGGTGGCAGCATCATGTTGTGGGGGTGCTTTGCTGCAGGAGAGACTGGTGCACTTCACAAAATAGACGTCATCATGAGGAGTGAAAATGATGTGGATATATTGAAGCAACATCTCAAGACATCAGTCAGGAAGTTAAAGCTTGGTCGCAAATGGGTCTTCCAAATGGACAATGACCACAAGCATACTTCCAAAGTTGTGGAAAAATGGCTTAAGGACAACAAAGTCAAGGTATTGGAGTGGCCATCACAAAGCTCTGACCTCAACCCTATAGAAAATTTGTGGGCAGAACTAAAAAAGCGTGTGCAAGCAAGGAGGCCTACAAACCTGACTCAGCTACACCAGCTCTGTCAGGAGGACTGGACCAAAATTCTCCCAACTTATTGTGGGAAGCTTGTGGAAGGCTACCCGAAATGTTTGACCCAAGTTAAACAATTTAAAGGCAATGCTACCAAATGCTAAATGAGTGTATGTAAACTTCTGACCCACTGGGAATGTGATGAAAGAAATAAAAGCTGAAATCAATCATTCTCTATACTATTATTCTGACATTCCACATTCTTAAAATAAAGTGGTGACCCTAACTGACCTAAGTCAGGGAATTTTTACTTGGATTAAATGTCAGGAATTTTGAAAAACTGAGTTTAAATGTATTTGGTAAGGTGTGTGTAAACTTTCGACTTCATCTGTATATGTCTTCCTGATCACGGGAGGTCAGATGGTCAGACTTTGACTCGTCACGTTTCATAAAGCACTGATAATCATATGATTAAAAATGAAATCCAGAGAAGGAGGCCACTGTTGGAATAGCAAGCCTACAGAGTATGTTTCAATTAATTAATGTATCTCCCACTACATCGTCCACTGGGGTGATATGATGCTAGATATGTGTGTTTACTGCCTCAACTTCTACCCAGAGTCTACTCAGTCTCTGTATGTACACAAACTCCCACTGTGAAACATATTCCTGAATTGTTTTACTCAGTAGCATGTTAGTGGTTTTCACTTGGAGCTGTGTGTCTGTCGGGCAGGTGTACTGACCGCTAGGCTGCTGTAGTGGAGCTGGTGTCACCAACAGGGTGCACTACAATACTCTCAGTCATCCACAGGCATCTCTCGCTCTTGGTCGCTGTCTGTCTCTCTCTCTCCCTCTCTCTCTCTGTCTGTCTGTCTGTCTGTCTGTCTGTCTGTCTGTCTGTCTGTCTGTCTGTCTGTCTGTCTGTCTGTCTGTCTGTCTGTCTGTCTGTCTGTCTGTCTGTCTGTCTGTCTGTCTGTCTGTCTGTCTGTCTGTCTGTCTGTCTGTCTGTCTGTCTGTCTGTCTGTCTGTCTGTCTGTCTGTCTGTCTGTCTGTCTGTCTGTCTGTCTGTCTGTCTGTCTGTCTGTGTCTCTTTCTCTCTGAGGTGTTGTACTATGCTGGGTTCTCTGTAAGCGATGGTGTTTGTGTGTTCATAGAAAACATACTCACACTGGTCCCTACATGTTGACGATAACAAGTACCATCCATTAAAAAAATAATTGTTTGAAAGTTAACTCTGGGTGCATAATAATTTGTTTTTCTTTGGTAATCAGTTTTTCACCACATGAAAGAGCAATTTTTCAGTTCTTGGAAATCGGAACCAGGCTTTGCGAGCGTAAATGAGAGAAACCACTATGAAATGAATGGTAATTGAATTGGGATAGAGGCTGAGTTTATTCCGAGTGTAATGACTATGGTTAGTTCACATGAGAGATGAGTTGAAAGATGGGTTTGAAGGAAGAGACAAACAGCCAAATGACTCACAGGACAGGAAATGAATAATGTTCTCTTTCAAAATACATTTTGAATTTGTTGGAATTCGTCTGTCAAATAGATTGACCTGGAAGATACAACTTTAATAGCGTAGTGATGAGGCAGATGCTTTGTCTGTATTTTGGGAACCCTTCTCCTCTATAGGACAGTTATTAATGACCTAACAATCCCCAGTACAACACATTGAGTAGCCCTATTCTGAGACCAACTGCAGTGACAAGCAACAGACCAAGCATTATTGTAGAGAGGGCATTCATTTGCTGCGAATTAGTATTTTTCTATGGCATTGTGTGTGTGTGTGTGTGTGTGTGTGTGTTTGAGTGGAGAGAACGCTGCTCTGATTAAGTACAGTAATACAGACACCACAGATGTTCATTTAATGGCCTGGAACTTAATGAGACTGGCTGAGGAGACTCCAACACACTCACACACACTCCCCCGTATCACGTTTCAAGGCTAATTATACGACACTACACTGTGAGTTATTAACAGCCACATTAAATATGAAACATGGCTGTGTGTGTGTGTGTCCGCTCCAATATGTCCTGTCATGGTGTTTGTTTAAATCCTGGCTCTGTGTGCTGGCAGGAAGGCAACAGGCTGCCACTTCAGGATCAGTCTTTCTCTATCACAGCAGTGGGAGTCACAATGCTATTTTACGATGTTCTCATATTGATGAGGGTGATTCAGATACTAAAACATTCCCCTTCTTTTTCTCTTTCTTTCTCTCTCTCTCCCTCCCCTCTCTCCCTCTAGGTGGGGTGTGTATAGCCCAGTCTCTGAAGATCCCGCGTGAACCCAAGCCAGGGGAGTTTGATAAGATCATCAAACGTCTGCTGGAGACGTCCAACGCCAGGGCTGTCATTATGTTCGCCAACGAGGACGACATACGGTATGTTGTACAGCCCCCCCCAAAAAACACACAACTACACCGCTATAGCCTATCCCTACACCACTACACACACACACCCCTGTACCTTTTTACCCAGGTATACCAAGTGTCGGTTGTGACTCCAGTCCTGACTCCTTCTCTCTCTCTTCCTTTATCTCCCCCTCCTCTTTCTCTTCCCCCTCTCCCTACCCCCGTTCTCCCTCCTTCTATCTCTCTCTCAGGCGTATCCTGGACGCGGCCAAGCACAACAACCAGACTGGTCACTTCCTGTGGGTGGGGTCAGACAGCTGGGGCTCCAAGATCTCTCCTGTGATTGGCCAGGAGCGGGTGGCTGAGGGAGCCGTTACCATCCTGCCCAAACGAGCCTCCGTGGACGGTACAGACAGAAACCATTTTAGATGATAGTCTTTTGAGGGTAAAGAGTTAAAGACAAAGTATACCCTCAACAAGGTTGACATCACATCATACCAGATGTTTACATGTCTGTTTTTACGTGTTATGTCACTCACTGACCTCTCCTTTCCTCTCCTTTCCTCTCCTTTCCTTTCCTTTCCTCTCCTCTCCTCTCCTCTCCTCTCCTCTCCTCTCCTCTCCTCTCCTCTCCTCTCCTCTCCTCTCCTCTCCTCTCCTCTCCTCTCCTCTCCTCTTCTCCTACCTCTCCTCCATCTTCTCCCCCTTCCTCTCTTCCTTCCTCATCCTCTTCCCCA
The DNA here is from genome assembly GCF_965601325.2 of Salmo salar. Lineage (NCBI taxonomy): Eukaryota > Metazoa > Chordata > Actinopteri > Salmoniformes > Salmonidae > Salmo > Salmo salar. The sequence continues at coordinate 51,946,760 of NC_138307.1, forward strand.
CAGCGTTTGACCGTTACTTCCGGAGCCGCTCTCTGTCCAACAACAGGAGGAACGTGTGGTTCGCTGAGTTCTGGGAGGAGAACTTCGGCTGCAAGCTGGGGATGCATGGCAAACGCCCAGGAAGCCCCAAGAAATGCACAGGCAAGATACAATGGCGCTGGAGCACAGGAGGATGGGTATTGGCACAGTACAGTGGTGAAGGGAGGGTAGTGTAGGCCAGGAATAGTGGTTAAGCAGTGGAGTATGGGTAATGTGGCAGAATAGTTAATGCCCTATAATCATCCCTAGACAGGCTACTTAATATTAAGTTCACAAGCCATTGAGCATGGATATCTTTACTCTCTAAGGAGAATGGTTTGTTCTATACAGCACACCCGCTCTGTGCTCAGAGCTCTGTGCAAATGACATGAAATGATATGCAGAGTACAGTAGAGCCTCCTGGCTGGTCCTGCATGGATGAGTCTGGAGAGAAGTGTGTGTGACAATGTGTGTACACAGTCTGTGCAGTTTGGGCTTGTAGAACAGTGTTTGTTGGTGTGTATAACTGCGTGTGAAACAGTGTGTGACAGTGTGTGTTCACACAGTCTGTGCAGTGTGGGCTTGTAGAATGGTGTGTGTGTATCAGTGACAATGTGTGTATCGGTGTGTGTCGACACAGCTGATATTTTGGTTACAGACAACATTTGGAGGTTATCCAGTGTCTGACTCCATCACAGCTCGCCAGCCCTGTGTCCTGAAGGTCCACTTATACATGTGATGAAGAACAGTGGCGGTCGGTGCTGTTTAAGATGAGGGAGGACAATATTTTTTTTTCATGAGCATGGCCTTATTTCTACTAAAGCATTTTGGATGACTGTCATTCATACTCCAATCATGAGGTTGCTACAACCTAGTCTATGAATGAAAGTTTACGACATAGGTGCACACATTTACTCCTTAAGTGCTGACCTGTTGCACCCTCTTCAACCATTGAGATTATTATTATTATTTGACCCTACTGGTCATCTATGAACGTTTGAACATCTTGGCCATGTACTGTTGTAATCTCCACCCGGCACAGCCAGAAGAGGACTGGTCACCCCTCAGAGCCTGGTTCCTATCTATGTTTCTTCCTAGGTTCTTGCCTTTCTAGGGAGTTTTTCCTAGCCACCGTGCTTCTACAACTGCATTGCTTGCTGTTTGGGGTTTTAGGCTGGGTTTCTGTATAGCACATTGTGACATTGGCTGATGTAAAAAGGGCTTTATATATACATTTGATTGATTGACACAGGTCGAGAGAAAAATTTGAGGTGACAGACAGCGACACACGCAATACCGCCTGCAGTGAGCTGATCTAGAGTATATTCATTAGTCCAACAAGTTGCAAATGATAGTTTCTATTGAACAAAATCAGTTATGTTTATCCCTGTTTTGTTCCGTTTGCTTCTGTTTAAGAAAAGTTTTTCAACAGAATTGGAAGAATGAATACACCCCTGATCACGCATAAACACAGTTAGTTTTCATAGCAGCCACGTTGTATTCCTTCTCGCATCTATGCGCTCTATTCCTCTCACCTTTTCCCTTCGCTTGTGGACTTCAATGCACAACACATCAGCTGTATTCAATGCACAACACATCAGCTGTATGTGACCAGGTGAAAAACCTTGCCAAGCGAACATGTTACACACAGCCTACATCGTTGTCACCATATTAGCTAAAGTAATCTCATAGTCAGCATAGCTAATAGAACCAACACGTTAGTAAACACGCTACAATCATGCAGTAAAGTTAGTGTACAGTCAGTAAGCAGTTACACCAGCGGGCTTCGTGGCAATAAATTAGTAAAACCAAAAGCGTACCATGACCCGAGAAGTAAGATAGCGATAGCAGCTTCGCTTCAAGTCCTTAGGAAACTGTGCAGTATTTAGTTTTTTTATGTATTATTTCTTACATTGTCAGCCCAGAAAACCTTAAGTGTTATTACATACAGCTGGGAAGAACAACTGGATATCAGAGAAACATCAGCTTACCAGCACAACCAGCACTACGACCAGGAATACGACTTTCCAAATGCAGATCCTTTGTCTACACCTCCCAGGGCATTTGAACTGATTCCAGAGGCCAACTCAAAACAGCGCCGTTGAAGGAGAGGGTGCCGAGCGTTCTTCTAGTGAGGCTTTGGATGCGCGCACACCACCCACCGCTTCCGAGTATATTACTCGCTAATGTCCAGTCCCAAAGTTGACGAAATTAGGGCAAGAGTTGCTTTCCAAAGAGATATCCGGGATTATAACATACTCTATTTCACGGAGACATGGATAACTGTGGGCATGCTGTTGGAGTCCGTACAGCCAACGGCATTTGCAATGTATCGCGCCTGACAGGAACAAACATCTCTCTGGTAAGAAGATGTTTCATGATTAACGACTCATGGTGTAATTGTAACAACATACAAGAACTCAAGTCCTTTTGTTCACCTGACCTAGAATTCCTCACAATCAAATGCCAACCGTATTATCTCCCAAGAGAACTCTCCTCGGTTATCGTCACAGCCGTGTATATCCCCCTATAAGCGGATACCAAGACGGCCATCAAGGAACTTCACTGGACTTTATGCAAACTGGAAACCATATATCCTGAGGCTGCATTTATTATAGCTGGGGATTTTAACAAAGCTAATCTGAGAACAAGGCTACCTAAATGCTATCAGCATATCGATTGCAGTACACGAGCGAGTAACACACTCGACCACTGCTACTCTAACTTCTGTGATGCATATAAGGCCCTCCACCACCCTCCTTTTGGCAAATCTGACCATGACATCATCTTGTTGCTCCCCTCCTATAGGCAGAAACTAAAACAGGAAGCGCCCATGCTTAGGTCTATCCAATGCTGGTCTGACCAATCGGATTCCACACTTCAAGATTGCTTTGATCACGTGGACTGGGATATGTTCTGGGTAGCCTCAGACAATAACATTGACGTATCCGCTGACTCTGTGAGCGAGTTTATAAGGAAGTGTATAGGAGATGTTGTACCCACTGTGACTATTAAAACCTTCCCTAACCAGAAACCGTGGATTGATGGCAGCATTTTCGCAAAACTGAAAGCATGTACCACCGCATTTAATCATGACAAGGTGACTGGAAACATGGCCGAATACAAACAGTGTAGTTATTCCCTCTGTAAGGCAATCAAACAAGCAAAGCGTCAGTATAGAGACTAAGTGGAGATGCAATTAAATGGCTCAAACACGAGACGTATGTGGCAGGGTCTACAGACAATCACGGATTACAAAAAGAAAACCAGCCCCGTCGCGGACATCAACGTCTTGCTTCCAGACAAATTAAACAACTTCTTTGCACAGTTTGAGGACAATACAGTGCCACCGACATGGCCTGCTACCAAAGACTGTGGGCTCACCTTCTCCGTGGCCGACGTGAGTAAAACATTTAAATGTGTTAACCCTCTCAAGGCTGCCGGCCCAGACGGCATCCCTAGCCGCATCCTCAGAGCATGCGCAGACCCGCTGGCTGGTGTGTTTACGGACATATTCATCCAATCCATATCCCAGTCTGCTGTCCCCACATGCTTCAAGATGGCCACCATTGTTCCTGTTCCCAAGAAAGCGAAGGTAACTGAACTAAATGACTATCGCCCCGTAGCACTCACTTCTGTCATCATGAAGTGCTTTGAGAGACTAGTCAAGGATCATGTCACCTCCACCCTACCTGTTACCCTAGACCCACTGCAATTTGCTTACAGCCCCAATAGGTCCACAGACAATACAATCGCCATCACACTGCACACTGCCCTATCCCATCTGGATGAGAGGAATACCTATGTAAGAATGCTGTTCATTGACTACAGCTCAACATTCAATATCATTGTACCCTCCAAACTCCTCATTAAGCTTGGGACCCTGGATCTCGACCCCGCCCTGTGCAACTGGGTCCTGGACTTTGATGGGCCGCCCCCAGGTGGTGAAGGTAGGAAACAACATCTCCACTCGGCTGATCCTTAACACTGGGGGCCCCACAAGGGTGGGTTCTCAGCCCTCTCCTGTACTCCCTGTTCACCCACGCCTGCGTGGCCATGCACGCCTCCAACTCAATCATCAAGTTTGCAGATGACACTACAGTGGTAGGCTTGATTACCAACAACAACGAGACAGCCTACAGGGAGGAGGTGAGAGCCCTCAGAGTGTGGTGTCAGGAAAATAACCTCTCACTCAATGTCAGCAAAACAAAAGAGGTGATTGTGGACTTCAGGAAACAGCAGAGGGAGCACCCCCCTAACCACATCGATGGGACGGTAGTGGAGAAGGTGGAAAGTTCTAAGTTTCTCGGTGTCCATATCACCGACAAACTGAAATGGTCCACGAACACAGACAGTGTGGTGAAAAGGCACAACAGCGCCTCTTCAACCTCAGGAGGCTGAAAAAATGTGGCTTGTCACTTAACCTCTTGGGGCTAGGTGGGACGCTAGCGTGCCACCCGTGGTGCACTCCATCAACAGCAGGTGCATTTCAAGAGCGGCAAATTTGAATCCAAATAAATGTCAAAATTCAAATTTTTCAAAAATACAACTATGTTACACCATTTGAAAGATAAACATCTCCTTAATCTAACCACGTTTTACGATTTCAAAAAGGTTTTACGGCGAAAGCATAAATTTAGAGTATGTTAGGACAGTACATTTACAAGAGTTGTGTGTAATGTTTTGTCAAGTCAAAGACAGGGTCACCAAAACCATAAAACCAGCTAAAATGATACACTAACCTTTTACAATCTCCATCAGATGACACTCCTAGGACATTATGTTAGACAATGCATGCATTTTTAGTTCTATCAAGTTGATATTTATATCCAAAAACAGCGTTTTACTATGGCATTGATGTTGAGGAAATCGTTTCCCTCCAATAACCGGCAGTCAAGTCAGCGTCACAAATTAAATAATTAAAATTAGAAAACATTGGTAAAATATTATATTGTCATTTAAAGAATTATAGATTTACATCTTTTGAACGCAATCAACTTGCCAGATTTAAAAATAACCTTACTGGGAAATCACACTTTGCAATAATCTGAGCACTGTGCCCAGAAAAATACGCGTTGCGATACAGACTAGACGTCATGTTGGGGAGATCTAAAATCGAAAATACTATGTAAATAATCCATTACCTTTGATTCTCTTCATCAGATGTCACTTCCAGGTATCACAGGTCCATAACGAATGTAGTTTTGTTCAAAAAAGCTCATCATTTATGTCCAAAAATCTCCGTCTCGTTAGCACATGATGTAAGCCAGCCGGACTTCTCGTCATGAACGAGGGGAAAAAATATATTTCCGTTCGTTCAAACATGTCAAACGTTGTATAGCATAAATCATTAGGGCCTTTTTTAACCAGAACATGAATAATATTCAAGGTGGACGAATGCATAGTCTTTTATAACGTATTGGAACGAGGGTACCCAACATGAAGTAGCGCGCCAGGTGTCTAATGGGACATCACCGTTCCATGGCTCTTGTTCGGTCAGATCTCCCTCCAGAAGACTCAAAACACTTTGTAAAGGCTGGTGACATCTAGTGGAAGCAATAGGAAGTGCCAAAATATTCCTAAACCCCTGTGTTTTTCAATGGGATAGGTTTAAAGTCAATACAACACATCAGGTATCCACTTCCTGTCAGAAAATGTCTCAGGGTTTTGCCTGCCAAATGAGTTCTGTTATACTCACAGACACCATTCAAACAGTTTTGGAAACTTTAGAGTGTTTTCTATCCATATATAATAAGTATATGCATATTCTAGTTACTGGGTAGGATTAGTAACCAGATTAAATCGGGTACATTTTTATTATCCAGACGTGCAAATGCTGCCCCCTAGACCCAACAGGTTAAAATGCTCACAAACTTTTACATGTGCACAATTGAGAGCATCCTGTCAGACTGTATCGCAGCCTGGTACGGCAACTGCACCGCCCAGAACCGCAGGGCTCTCCATAGGGTTGTGCGGTCTGCACAGCGTATAACCGGGGGCAAACTACCTGCCCTCCGATGTCACAGGAAGGCAAAAAAGATCATCAAGGACAATAACCATCCGAGCCACTACCTGTTCCCCCCTTTTTCATCCAGAAGGTGAGATCAGTTCAGGTGCATCAAAGCTGGGACAGAGAGATTGAAAAACAGCTTCTATCTCAAGGCCATCAGATTGTTAAACAGCCACCACTAGCACAGAGAGGCGGCTGCCTACCTACAGACTTGATATCATTGGCTACTTTAATAAATGGATCACTAGTCACTTTAATAATGCCACTTTAAGAATGTTTACATATCTCGCATTACTCATCTCATATGTACTATAAACGATATACTGTATCATTTACTATTGCATCTTATCCACTCTGTCACTGCTCATCCATATACACTGCTCAAAAAAAATAAAGGGAACACTTAAACAACACAATGTAACTCCAAGTCAATCACACTTCTGTGAAATCCAACTGTCTACTTTGGAAGCAAAACTGATCGACAATAAATTTCACATGCTGTTGTGCAAATGGAATAGACAACAGGTGGAAATTATAGGCAATTAGCAAGACACCCCCAATAAAGGAGTGGTTCTGCAGGTGGGGACCACAGACCACTTCTCCGTTCCTATGCTTCCTGGCTGATGTTTTGGTCACTTTTGAATGCTGGCGGTGCTTTCACTCTAGTGGTAGCATGAGACGGAGTCTACAACCCACACAAGTGGCTCAGGTAGTGCAGCTCATCCAGGATGGCACATCAATGCGAGCTGTGGCAAGAAGGTTTGCTGTGTCTGTCAGCGTAGTGTCCAGAGCATGGAGGCGCTACCAGGAGACAGGCCAGTACATCAGGAGACGTGGAGGAGGCCGTAGGAGGGCAACAACCCAGCAGCTGGACCGCTACCTCCGCCTTTGTGCAAGGAGGAGCAGGAGAAGCACTGCCAGAGCCCTGCAAAATGACCTCCAGCAGGCCACAAATGTGCATGTGTCTGCTCAAACGGTCAGAAACAGACTCCATGAGGGTGGTATGAGGGCCCGACGTCCACAGGTGGGGGTTGTGCTTACAGCCCAACACCGTGCAGGACGTTTGGCATTTGCCAGAGAACACCAAGATTGGTAAATTCGCCACTGGCGCCCTGTGCTCTTCACAGATGAAAGCAGGTTCACACTGAGCACGTGACAGACGTGACAGAGTCTGAGGTAGCCTGAGGTAGCCTGACTGCCATTAGGTACCGAGATGAGATCCTCAGACCCCTTGTGAGACCATATGCTGGTGCGGTTGGCCCTGGGTTCCTCCTAATGCAAGACAATGCTAGACCTCATGTGGCTGGAGTGTGTCAGCAGTTCCTGCAAGAGGAAGGCATTGATGCTATGGACTGGCCCGCCCGTTCCCCAGACCTGAATCCAATTGAGCACATCTGGGACATCATGTCTCGCTCCATCCACCAACGCCACGTTGCACCACAGACTGTCCAGGAGTTGGCGGATGCTTTAGTCCAGGTCTGGGAGGAGATCCCTCAGGAGACCATCCGCCACCTCATCAGGAGCATGCCCAGGCGTTGTAGGGAGGTCATACAGGCACGTGAAGGCCACACACACTACTGAGCCTCATTTTGACTTGTTTGAAGGACATTACATCAAAGTTGGATCAGCCTGTAGTGTGGTTTTCCACTTTAATTTTGTGTGTGACTCCAAATCCAGACAGACCTCCATGGGTTGATAAATTGGATTTCCATTGATTATTTTTGTGTGATTTTGTTGTCAGCACATTCAACTATGTAAAGAAAAAAGTATTTAATAAGATTATTTCTTTCATTCAGATCTAGGATGTGTTGTTTAAGTGTTCCCTTTATTTTTTTGAGCAGTATATTTTATACTTATATATTCTGATCCCATTCCTTTACTTGATTGTGTGTATTAGGTTTTGTTGTGGAATTTGTTAGAAATTAGGTTTTTTTGTGGAATTGTTCATTATTACCTGTTAGATACTGCTGCACTGTCGGATCTAGAAGCATAAGCATTTTGTTACACTCGCAATAACATCTGCTAACCATGTGCATGTGACCAATATCATTTTATTTGATTTGATGACATGGAAGAGTTCCAGTGTTGTGTTGGATAATCGTAGCCAACTAGCTTAAATAGCATCCCTCTGTTTGAGACAGGTGTTTGAGTCGGCTGAACTAGCTAGCTGCATTTGCTAGCTAAGTAAGTGTAAGTGAAAGTGAAAAAAAGTGAAAGTGAAAAAAAGTGAAAGTGAAAAAAAGTGAAATCTCTCTCTCTCTCTGTCTTTGCTTGTCCTTCATTTTTGAAGAAATACATTTGTTCAAAACTGTTTAACTATTGTCTTCCTCTCTCTTTAAGTCAACTACTCACCACATTATGCACTGCAGTGCTAGCTAGCTGTAGTTTATGCTTTCAATACTAGATGTCAGTTCATGCTACAAGAGCTCTGATAGGTTGGAGGACGTCCCCCAAAGTGTTATCCAATTGGTAGTTACAGTCTTGTCCCATCGCTGGAACTCCCGTACGGACTCGGGAGATGCGAAGGTTGAGAGCCATTCGTCCTCCGAAACACGACCCCGCCAAGCTGCACTGCTTTTTGACATGCTGCTCGCTTAATCCTTCCAGAAGCCAGCCACAACAATGTGTCGGAGGAAACGCCGTACAGCTGGCGACCAAAGCCAGCCTTCATGTGCCTGGCCGCCACAAGGAGTCACTAGAGCGTGATGGGACAAGGACATCCCAGCCAGCCAAACCATCCCCTAACCCGGATGACGCTGGGCCAATTGTGCGCCGTCTCATGAGTCTCCCGGTTGCGACCAGCTGCGACACAGCCTGGGATCGAACCCGGATCTGTAGTGATGCTTCTAGCGCTGCGATGCAGTACCTTGGACCGCTGCACAGCTCGGGGGCCCCCTCCGGAAGTTGTCATAATTACTGTGTAAGTCTATGTAAGGGGGTAACAACCATGAGCCTCCTAGGTTTTGTATTGAAGTCAATGTACCCAGAGGATCATGGTGATAACCCAGAGAGTGATGTTGAGGCTACTGTAGACCTTCATTGCAAAACAGTGTGTTTTAATCAATTATTTGATGACGTGAATGCTTCACTATTTTTATTTTTATGAAATTCACTGAGGAGGATGGTCCTCCCCTTCCTCTGAGGAGCCTCAACTGGTGAAAAATGACAACGACAGAGTGAGGTCTGGGAGTAGGTTATAATATCTCTCTATCTCTCTCTCTTGCTCTATATCTCACTCTTCAATCTCTCTCTTTCTCTCTCCACTCTCTCTCTTTTCTCGCTCACTCTTCTATCTCTCTCTCTCCACTCTCTCTCTTCTCTCTTCTCTCTCTCTCTCTCTCTCTCTCTCTCTTCTCTTCTCTCTCTCTCTCTCTCCTCTCACTATCTCACTCTCTCTCCCTCCTCTCACTATCTCACTCTCTCTCTCTCCCTCCTCTGTCTCTTTCTTCTCTCTCTCTTCCCTCTCTCTCTCTTTTCTCTATTTCTCTCTCTGCCTCTATGTTGATCAACTGCTCTCTCTCTCTTTCTTTATCCTTTATGTCTATCCATCACTCTCTCTTCTCCCCTCTATATGTGGAACATGTTGTGTTAGTGTTTGTAGCATGTATCAGGCTGAATGGCTATGTGCTGTGTTATTGTAGCCAGTGTGTGTGTGTGTGTGTGTGTGTGTGTGGGGGGGGGGGGAGGTTTAAACAGTAAGCTGTGTGAGCAGTTTTATCTGCACCTGTCGCAGGCTGCAGGACTAACGTACACAAACAATTGAGTCAGCAGCACCTCTGGACGTCAGTGTGACTGTGTGTGTGCTTTGTTTGTTTAGTGCAACACTTCTAGTCCAGGTGGTTCTCTTTGAGCTTGCGTATAAAGCTGGAACATGCCCCCTCTCTCGCTCTCTCTCTCTCTCTCTCTCGCTCTCTAGTGTCTCTCTCCTCTCTCTCTGTCCTCTCCTTTTGAAGCCACTGTATTAGGCACTCAGCCGAAGGTGACTCTCTCTGGTGTGTCTGTGTATGGAGAGCCCTGTAGTGCCGCGGAGTGTCAGAGTCCATTAATTTCTAGTGCGAGAGTTCACGACCTTCGCATCATCAACACGGAAACCAATCAGCAGCCTCGACTCAAAACTGCTGTTTGGGGTCATTGTCGTGACAGCTAGCAGAGTGTGTGTGTGTGTGTGTTTGTGCGTGTGAGCCCTCTCCACCCCTCTCTTGTCTCTCTGTTGAGAGTACTGTAAGCTAATGAGTATCACCCTCAGACACAACCCTATAGACCTCAATCAACACACACACACGCACACACACACACGCTCACGCACGCGCACGCGCACACGCACACGCACACACACACACCATATTGAGAATCTCTGCCTGAAATGTCCTGGATGTTAATCAGAGTCTTGGCTGAGAACAGAGGGAACACAAGTCTCTTTTAGAGTGGTTGATTCTATATCAAAACACTGCTCACAGAAACACTGGGGAGTAACATCTAATTTTCTTTACTCCTGTGTGTGTGCGTGTGTGTGTGTGCGTGTGTGTGTGTGCGATGGTCTGAAGGATGGAGCCGTCAGCCGCCAGAGCTAAAGCTCCCTGATCCCTCAATTTATCACCCGGTTGTTCCTGCGCGGAGTGATTTCCTCACAGGGGCTGAAACGAATCCGCTCACCGGTAAACGGGATTGGCTCTGACAGAGGCAATGAAGCCGGGGACCACACGCTGGAAGTAGGGCACAGGACAGCCAGGCAGGGAGGGAGAACACAGGCAGGCAGACAGACAGCACAGGTTGGCAGACAGATAGAAAGGGAACACGTTTGTTGGTTCACCTCTGTGAGGCTGAAGGATAAAGCACCCTTACCTCTCAGTGGGTGTTTATGTGGACTGCAACGCTGCCACAGTTCTCCATTAAGCCCCTGTGTAGGATAATAAAGCATCCTTGAACCAGCAAGTTATGAGCAGAGGATCATCAGTGTTCTCCAGCTAGGGCGCTCTAATTGAGACCCAGGCTCCGGTTCGGCCTACTCCTTCTCCTCGTTTAGTCCAATGATCACATCTGCCGGCCTACACCGAATGTCAACTCGCACTCAGTGGATGACATGGGCCTCTGGTTTAAACTCCTTCTTACTATAGTTATGCTTGTGTTGGCTTAGTGTGTCTGTGTACACGTGCATGCATGCATGTGTGCATGTGTGCGTGTGTGTGTGTGTGTACACTACACTCGTCATAGATGGGTAGCAGAGCTGACTGCAGCAGGCAGGGCCATCACAGTGTGTTCAGCAGGACATACATCCATCAGTGTTACCTCTGAATAATCCTTCTATACTAGGAGACCACTGCTGCCACCAACACCACTCTCCTATCAGCCTGGATGCTCTAGTGCTGCTCACACACACACACACACACACACACACACACACACACACACACACCACACACACACACACACACACACACACACACACACATATATATATATATATATATATATATATATATATATATACATACACACACACACACACACACACACACACACACACACACACACACACACACATAGTACATTGGGCTGCAGGAATACACAAACAATTAAATATTCTGACTCACAGTCCGGGTAAAATCTTATTATGGAAGGAAATATACAAACACAGAAATAACCTCCCTTGAGGCTCTAGTGTGTGACTAACCTGAATTAATAACACAACATTCCAACATACTCAGATTACAACCATATCTCCTCAGGTTTTGGATGGGAGCAAACACTTGCAGACAGTCAGAGAAGCAAACCATTGACAGATCTGAAAATCTGTTGGGAGAAAGTGGCTTGAAACTGGAAGTGTTCAGACAGCCCTATCCACTGCTCCTGTTGTTGTCTGCATTTTAGGACAACAGAATGTCCATGACAGAGACTCTCTCTCTCTGCCGTATCTCTCCAGGTGAGCAGCTGTGCTAGCACCATGTGACCTGTCTGATCTTCATAAACTAAACACAGCTTCATTAGTCACGACAGGTACAACTGGCAGCCCACAGAGGACCTGGCTTTGCTGCACACGTGTGTGTGTGTGTGTGTGTGTGTGTCTGCATCTGGCTGCTCCACACACACACAAAGAGCCTGTGACATGAGTGAGGTGAGGTGAGGTGAGGTGAGGTGAGGTGAGTGAGTACCACCGTTGCTCCATTAACAGGTTTTCACGGTTCAGCTTATTTTTAACAATAGCACTTCTCTCTGACGGTAACTTCCTCCTCCTCTCTCTCCTCTCTCCTCTCTCTTTCTCACTTTCTCTCTCTTTTCACCTTAACGTTCCTGCTTCTCTGTCTCTCTTTCTTTCTCTCGCTCTCTTTCTGTCTTCTGCAACGCCTCAGTTCGGACGTGAGGTAAAGGAGAGAAGAGGGGGAGTGAGGGGAAGGAGAGGAAATGATCAGTATGTTGAGCGTTTAAAAGATGAATTGACTTTGTCACTGGTAATGTCTGAGTCATTAATTATCTTTCTCTTTCTCTCTCTTCCAACCCTACACCAAACCCTAGCTCCATTCCCAAGGACATGTTCTCCCACTGATGAGTTCAGCCGTGTTTCTGTTGTCTTTACTGGTGTTGAACGTGATGAAGAATACTCATACCATGGTGTAACGCTTGGCTCAAGATCCCTGTTGTCAGTATCTATATATTTTGGCCTATTGATTAGTCATGTCTGTCTTGGCCGGATTGGCACTTTACTTTTTAAGGGAAAGCGAAAAGATGTTGCAGAAGAGTTGTGGATGTAAGTTGGAGCTTGGTCATTAATGCAGTGGAGTTTTTGTGAAATTGAGAAAGCAAACGCACGCAGGTATGTGTGTGTACCTGTTTTTTATGTGTGTGTCAGATGAGATATGAGCAGGTGACGGTTCAGGGCTGGAGATGTAGCGTATTATCATGTGCCAGTCAGTGCGCCCATGCATACATGTAAGCATTTATGGGTGTACAGTATGCATTACATGTGTGCATACATTTGTGTATGTGTGTGTGTGTGCCTAATGTATGTGTGAGGGAGAGAGTGTGTTTGTGTGTTTGTGTGTGTGTGTGTGTTTCTGTTAAGGCATGCGCGTTTATGTGTGTGTGTATGCATGTGTTTGTTTGCATGTATGTGTGTGAATGGGGAGCAGTACCCTGGGCATGTTCTCTCAGCAGGATCTTGCCATGTCAGGATGTCTGTGATTAATGAATGCTGTGTTAACCACATGCCTTTATGCTAGTATATTCATCACCATCTGAATGTGTGTGGTGCTTTATTTGTAATTATTATGAAATACTTTCCCTTTTTAATTATAATATAATTGAATTTACATCTTTATAAAGTGGGGTGCCCTGTGTTGAACAAATGGAAAGGCTTTGTGTGGTGAAGAGAGAGAGAGACAGAGAAAGAAAGAGAGAGAGACAGAGAGAGAGGAAGAGAGAGAGAGAGAGGAAGAGAGAGAGAGAGAGAGAGAGAGAGAGAGAGAGAGAGAGAGAGAGTTGTCAGAGAGAGAGATGGGGGGATTGAATTTGCATCCTAATTGATGTTTAATTGAGAAGCTTGTTTGAATCATTAAGTCCTCTGTCAGCCGTGTTGCCATCAATCACTGCTTAAGGTGCCATATTGTTCCCTACAGATAAATCACAGCACTTACCATACTAGCAGTAGCCTGTCAAACCACTCAGACTTTTATATCTCTGCCTCTCTTTTAAGAAACATGCAGTGTTTTTTATATGTGTGTGGGTGATATATGTCCTGATATGTGTGTGTGGGGGTTATTTATGTCCTGATATGTGTGTGGGGGGGTTATTTATGTCCTGATATGTGTGTGTGGGGGTTATTTATGTCCTGATATGTGTGTGTGTGGGTTGTTTATGTCCTGATATGTGTGTATGGGGGTTATTTATGTCCTGATATGTGTGTGAGTGGGTGATTTATGTTCTGATATGTGTGTGTGTGGGTTGTTTATGTCCTGATATGTGTGTGTGTGTGTGGGTTGTTTATGTCCTGATATGTGTGTGTGTGGGTTGTTTATGTCCTGATATTTGTGTGTGTGGGGGTTGTTTATGTCCTGATATTTGTGTGTGTGGGGGTTGTTTATGTCCTGATATTTGTGTGTGTGGGGGTTGTTTACGTCCTGATATTTGTGTGTGTGGGAGTTGTTTATGTCCTGATATCTGTGTGTGTGTGGGTTGTTTATGTCCTGATATCTGCGTGTGTGGGGGGGTTGTTTATGTCCTGATATCTGTGTGTGTGTGGGGGTTGTTTATGTCCTGATATTTGTGTGTGTGTGGGTTGTTTATGTCCTGATATCTGTGTGTGTGTGTGGGGGTTGTTTATGTCCTGATATTTGTGTGTGTGGGGGATTGGTGTTTTTAAATGCATGATGTTAATAAAGGTGAGGTAACCTTGTCTTAAGTGACATCTCCTTCTCTGAGACCTGGAAGGGGAAGCGTCTCAGAGTATGAGTCCTGCTGATCTAAGATAACATCCTCCCTGTCCATGTAACCATGGACTAGTAACCGAAAGGTTGCAGTTTCGAATCCCCGAGCTGACAAGGTACAAATCTTTTGTTCTGCCCCTGTTCCTAGGCCGTCATTGAAAATAAGAATTTGTTCTTAACTGACTTGCTTAGTTAAATAAAGGTAAAATAAAATAAAATCTAAAAGGCAGAACTGATCCTAGGTCAGCACTCCTACTCTGAGACGTCTACGTTATGAATTTGGGCCCTGAAGTAAGTCAATCCTGTCCTGTATCGTTTGCTTTGTGGTCCTGATGGCTGCTTTGGCAGTGAAGAGCGCTGGTGAGAGCATTGCATTGGTTGAGCTGCTTCACTTATAAAGACATCACCTTTGATTGGTTGCTGATGACAGACCAGGTAGATTGTTTGGATGTGTCTTTTCTAAATGGACCCTCATCTCAGAACACTGCAGGTATGAGACCCTGCTGGGTGGTGTGATAGCTGTGGCTTTGCAGAGTTAAAGGGATACTTGATTTTGGCAATGAGAGTCAGATAAACTTGTGGTTACTATTTTTATGTCTCTGCCTGTAGTTTGAAGGAAGTGGCTAACTAGTGTTAGCACAATTGCTAACTAATGTTAGCGCAATTGCTAACTCAATCAAATTTATTTAAATCAATCAAATGTATTTATAAAGCCCTTCTTATATCAGCTGAGGTCACAAAGTGCTGTACAGAAAACCAGCCTAAAACATCAAACAGCAAGCAATGCAGGTGCAGAAGCACGGTGGCTAGGAATAACTCCCAGAAAAAGCCAGAACCTAGGAAGAAACCTCTCAGAACCTAGGAAGAAACCTAGAGAAGAACCAGGCTATGAGGGGTGGCCAGTCCTCTTCTGGCTGTGCCGGGTGGAGATTATAACAGAACATGGCCAAGATGTTCAAATGTTCATAGATGACCAGCAGGGTCAAATAATAATAATCACAGTGGTTGTCGAGGGTGCAACAGGTCAGCACCTCAGGAGTAATTGTCAGTTGGCTTTTCATAGCCGATCATTCAGAGTATCTCTATCGCTCCTGCTGTCTCTAGAGAGTTGAAAACAGCAGGTCTGGGACAGGTAGCGCGTCCGGTGAACAGGTCAGGGTACCATAGCCGCAGGCAGAACAGTTGAAACTGGAGCAGCAGTACGGCCAGGTGGACTGGGGACAGCAAGTAATCATCAGGCCAGGTAGTCCTGAGGCATGGTCCTAGGGCTCAGGTCTTCCAAAAGAGAGAAAGAAAGAAAGAAAGAGAAAAAGAGAGAAAGAGAATTCGAGACAGCATACTTAAATTTACACAGGACACCGGATAAGACAGGAGAAATACTCCAGATATAACAGACTGAACCTAGCCCCCCGACACATAAACTACTGCATCATAAATACTGGAGACAGGAGGGGTCAGGAGACACTGTGGCCCCGTCCGACGATTCCCACGGACAGGGCCAAACAGGCAGGATATAATCCCACCCACTTTGCCAAAGCACAGCCCCCACACCACTAGAGGGATAACTTCAACCACCAACTTACCATCCTGAGACAAGGCCGAATATAGCCCACAAAGATCTCTGCCACGGCACAACCCAAGAGAGGGCGCCAACCCGGACAGGAAGATCTCGTCAGTGACTCGACCCACTCAAGTGACGCGTCAACTCACTCAACCCACTAGCGTTAGCACAATGACTGGAAGTCTATGGTAACTGCTAGCATGCTGTTTATGTGTGTACGTTTCTTGGTGTGTGTGTGCTAGTTTGTAAGAGAACAAGTATCTGCCTCTACAGCCAGGCTTATTATTACACAGTCACAATGAGCTATGTAAATTCTCCCTGCCTTCGCCTGTGTTCTTCCAGATTATTAAAGTATAGCAGAACGGGCAAATTAAATTTAGCAGGGCTTGCATTGTCTGAGCTGACAGTGATGGAATGGCTGCAGTGTGTGCAAGAGAGAAAGTGTGTATATGTGTATTTTTTAATTTAACCTTTATTTAACTAGGCAAGTCAGTTAAGAACAAATTCTTATTTACAATGACGGCCTGCTGGGGAACAGTGGGTTAACTGCCTTGTTCAGCAGCAGAACGACAGATTTTTACTTTGTCAGCTCAGGGATTCAATCCAGCAATCTTTCAGTTACTGGCCCAACACTTTAACCACTAGGCTACCTGCCACCCCAGGGTTGGATCTCCTGTGTTTCAGACAGGGACAGACAGGGACAGACAGACAGTAAACATGACAGCTGCTGTACCTCACCTTGCCAGCCAGTCAGCTAGGGGGGGAATAAACTGTAATGATGCAATTGAAGGAAATGTAACAGCACTGTTTTCTGTAACGGCAGTAGCTCCACCAACCCTCCCCTGTAAGTCAGTAGAGGGAATGCAGAAGGTATCTAGTCCTCCATGCCTGTGCCTGAAATGGCACCCTATTCCCTATATAGTGCACTACTTTTGACCAGAGCCCTATGGGTACACTATATAGGGAATAGGATGCACCCTGTTTAGTCTTCTCTGGGGACTGAGTTGAGATGGATGCCATTTTCTTTTTTAGGAGCTCAACAAGGTGATTGGCTATATGGTTGGCTGGATCGTAAGCCTGCTGTGGTGTGTGTGTGTGGTGTGTGTGTGTGTGTGTGTGTGTGTGTGTGTGTGTGTGTGTGTGTGTGTGTGTGTGTGTGTGTGTGTGTGTGTGTGTGTGTGTGTGACTGTAGGGTTTATGCGGTGTGTGTCACGGATCCCCCTGGTACTGATGCTCATTTTGTTCACCAGTTCCAGAGGTTTACGTCACCGGCTTTCTAGGCTTCACTGAATGGGATTCATTATCATCAATCCCAGGACTGCCTTGTCTGATTACACACACCTGGTTCCCATTTCCCCTGATTAGTATATTATACAGTTGATGTCAGAAGTTTACATACACTTAGGTTGGAGTCATTAAAACTCGTTTTTCAACCACTCCACAAATTTCTTGTTAACAAACTATAGTTTTGGCAAGTCGGTTAGGACATCTACTTTGTGCATGACACAAGTCATTTTTCCAACAATTGTTTACAGACAGCTTATTTCACTTATTTCACAATTCCAGTGGGTCAAAAGTTTACATACACAAAGTTGACTGTGCCTTTAAACAGCTTGGAAAATTCCAGAAAATGATGTCATGGCTTTATAAGCTTCTGATAGGCAAATTGACATCATTTGAGTCAATTGGAGGTGTACCTGTGGATGTATTTCAAGGCCTACCTTCAAACTCAGTGCCTCTTTGCTTGACATCATGGGAAAATCAAAAGAAATCAGCCAAGACCTCAGAAAAAAATTGTAGACCTCCACAAGTCTGGTTCATCCTTGGGAGCAATTTCCAAACGCCTGAAGGTACCACATTCATCTGTACAAACAATAGTATGTAAGTATAAACACCATGGGACCACGCAGCCGTCATACCGCTCAGGAAGGAGACGCGTTCTGTCTCCTAGAGATGAACGTACTTTGGTGCGAAAAGTGCAAATCAATCCCAGAAAAACAGCAAAGGACCCTGTGAAGATGCTGGAGGAAACAGGTACAAAAGTATCTTTATCCACAGTAAAACGAGTCCTATATCGACATAACCTGAAAGGCCGCTAAGCAAGGAAGAAGCCACTGCTACAAAACCGCCATAAAAAAGCCAGACTACGGTTTGCAACTGCACATGGGGACAAAGATCGTACTTTTTGGAGAAATGGTCTGATGAAACAAAAATATAACTGTTTGGCCATAATGACCATCGTTATGTTTGGAGGAAAAAGGGGAGGCTTGCAAGCCGAAGAACACAATCCCAACCATGAAGCACGGGCGTGGCACCATCAGGTTGTGGGGGTGCTTTGGTGCAGGAGGGACTGGTGCACTTCACAAAATCGATGGCATCATGAGGATAGAAAGTTATGTGGCTATATTGAAGCAACATCTCAAGACATCAGTCAGGAAGTTAAAGCTTGCTGGCAAATTGATCTTCCAAATGGACATTGCCCCCAAGCATACTTCCAAAAGTTGTGGCAAAATGGCTTAAGGACAACAAAGTCAAGGTATTTGGGTGGCCATCACAAAACTCTGACCTCAATCCCATAGAAAATTTGTGGGCAGAACTGAAAAAGCGTGTGCGAGCAAGGAGGCCTACAGTTACACCAGCTCTGTCAGGAGGAATATGTCAAAATTCACCCAACTTATTGTGGGAAGCTTGTGGGAGGCTACCTGAAACGTTTGACCCTAGTTAAATAATTGAAAGGCAATACTACCAAATACTAATTTAGTCTATGTTAACTTGTGACCCACTGGGAACGTGATGAAAGAAATAAAAGCTGAAATAAATCATTCTCTCTACTATTATTCTGACGTTTCACATTCTTAAAATAAAGTGGTGATCCTAACTGACCTAAGACAGGGATTTTTACTAGGATTAAATGTCAGGAATTGTGAAAAAAACAGAGTTTAAATGTAGTTGGCTAAGGTGTATGTAAACGTCCGACTCCAACTGTATATGTGCCCTCTGTTCCCTCTGTCTTTGTCGGTTATTGTTCCCGTGTCCATTGGTGGTGTGAGCACCTATGCGTTGGTGCAGCTGTTATGCTGCGTATTGTCCCATGTCGTTCAACGAGGTTTACCCTCACTCTTTTGTTTGGGTGCAGCCCAGTGTTTTTGTATACATGTTTGTTTTGTGTGTATTAAAGAACCCTATTGTGTATTCCTGCGCCTGTCTCCAAAATCCTTTATACCAGCGTGACAGTGTGTCTGGGGCTTAGTAGTGATACAGTAGCCATCGCTCCAGCGTGTCAAGCCAAAGCCAGGATGGAATTCAGATTGAGTCTGATGGCTCAGCGCCTATCCCCAGTGTTTCTTTACTGGCTTGGGTTATGTCAGAGGACTGGTTCTTTATCCATGTTATAAGCTCTAAGGCAGTGGTAGCTCTTTCCGATAGGATAAGCTCACAGATCCTATTTGGGATAAACTGAGTCAGTTCCTCTGTATTCAGTGCCTATACCTGGTGGGATTACCTAGGAGTGGAGTGGATGGCTCTGAACCTTGGGGGAAGCAGTACTTCTGATTTGAGTCCTGTCGATTTGAGTGGCTTTTAACTATTGGGACTGATTTCTATGATGGCTCCAGTGGGCCCACACAGTCCTTCTTAGTTGTTGGGTCTCTTGTGAAGTCAGCTTCCATCCTCTGTTACTGTAGTTCGGACCGTATCCTTCATAGGGAATAACCAGGTGTGTGTGTGTGTGTGTGTGTGTGTGTGTGTGTGTGTGTGTGTGTGTGTGTGTGTGTGTGTGTCCGTCCTGCTCCTACTAATGCATCACCTTCACGTGAGACTTGCCTGCTGTGTGGAAGCCGCTATAAAACTGAATTGGATTTCCTTCTCCTGAGCCTATTAATTCCACACAGACATGCTTATTGATTGAAGACTCTTGTTAATTCACCTAGCCCGGGCAAATTTTTTTATTTACAAATGTTTGGCTTTTTTTGCCCAAGGGCTTGTACTGAGTAAAACGCTGAGTTAAAAGCTGAAAGAATTCAATAAAAATTGCTTCTGAAAATCCACCCTTTCTCCATTTTCTTTTGCAGTTCCACTTTAATAACTTTGATGAAAATGGTGGAAAGTCATCCTAATAAATTAGAGATGTTCATGTTTATGCATCAAGGAGTTTGTGCTTTCGCCTCTTTATTAGCTAATTATGCTAATGATGCTATCAGTTACATAAGCACATATTCAACTGCATCAGAAAGAAAGTGAGTTTGCGTGTGTGTGTGCACGTGTGTGCTCGCGTGCGTCAGTATGTGTGTGTCACTGTGTGTCCTCAGCTGAATGAAACAACATGCCCAGTATCGACAGATGTTTGTGTTTGTGTGAAAGCAGTGGGACGAAGGTCAGTGTTTATTTTTTCTCACGGAAATGCTATTATAATGCAATGTTATACATTTAGCATCTTTGCCAAATAGACACTTGGATGTTTCCACCCACAGTGTAGCTGACTGCCCATCTGTCTCTCTCCTCTCTCCCAGGTCTGGAGAAGGTTGGTCGGGACTCGAGCTACGAGCAGGAGGGGAAGGTGCAGTTTGTGATGGATGCTGTGTATGCTATGGCCCATGCCCTGCACCGGATGCACCGGGAACTTTGCTATGGATACCCAGGCCTGTGTCCAAAGATGGCCAACATCGACGGCAAGGAACTACTCAGCCATATCAGAGCTGTCAACTTTAATGGTGAGGAGAGCACGGTCGCACGCGTACACACACGCACACGCACGCACACACACACACACACACAAACACACACACTTCTCAGCCATATCCTCAACATCAACATCAACTTCGAGTCACACACACCACTCCCTCATCAAAAGCCACCGTATACATGCCTCCTTTTGCTTTCTCCCCACTCCTTATCAGAGGACATCTTGAACATTCATTAAGCTTGGACTACAGGGTAATTCATGAAGTAGTTAGTGAAATGATTTACGTTTTGCCACATTTTGTTTCCCCCAGTGTCCTCCATGAGCCATGATCCATCCTCTCTGAGAGCAGTCCTCCCGCAGAGTGCGTAGGGTTACCCATGCTATACCTTCTCAATGATACTTCCCTTTACTGGCTCTCACTGAAATAGTTAATACTACTAATACTAATACTACTGCTCTCTTCATATTTCTCTACTAATTATCTTAACTTATCCTGCTTCCTTTACCTGCTAATGGCCATGCTCCATTAATCTATTTTGTGCCTTATTATGTGTACATAGTATTCTATACAAGGCATTCGGAAAGTATTCAGGCCGCTTGACTTTTTCCACAATTTGTTACGTTACAGCCTTATTCTGAAATGGATTAAATTGCTTTTTTCCCGCATCAATCTACACACAATACCCAATAATGACAAAGAAAAAACTGGTTTAGACATTTTTGTTGAAGCACCTTTGGCAGCGATTACAGCCTCAAGTCTTCTTGGGTATGACGCTACAAGCTTGGCACACCTGTATTTGCGGAGTTTCTCCCATTCTTCTCTGCAGATCCTCTCAAGCTCTGTCAGGTTGGATGGGGAGCGTCGCTGCACAGCTATTTTCAGGTCTCTCCAGAGATGTTAGATCAGATTTAAGTCCGGGCTCTGGCTGGGCCACTCAAGGAAGCCACTCCTGCATTGTCTTGGCTGTGTGCTTAGGGTCATTGTCCTGTTGAAAGGTGAACCTTCGCCTCAGTCTGAGATCCTGAGTGCTCTGGAGCAGGTTTTCATCAAGGATCTCTCTGTACTTTGCTGTTAATCTCTCAATCCCTGCCGCTGAAAAACATCCCCACAGCATGATGCTGCCACCACCATACTTCACTGTAGGGATGGTGCCAGGTTTCCTCCAGACGTAACGCTTGGCATTCAGGCAAAAGTGTTCAGTCTTGGTTTCATCAGACCAGAGAATCTTGTTTATCATGGTCTGAGAGTCCTTTAGGTGCCTTTTGGCAAACTCCAAGTGGGCTGTCATGAGCTTTTTACTGAGGATTGGTTTCTATCTGGCCACTCTACCATAAAGGCCTGATAGGTGGAGTGCTGCAGAGATGGTTGTCCTTCTGGAAGGTTCTCCCATCTCCACAGAGGAACTCTGCAGCTCTGTCAGAGTGACCATCGGGTTCTTTGTCACCTCCCTGCCCAAGGCCTTTCTCCCCCGGTTGCTCAGTTTGGCCGGGCGGCCAGCTATAGGAAGAGTCTTGGTGGTTCCAAACTTCTTCCACTTAAGAATTATTGAGGCCACTGTGTTCTTGGGGACCTTCAATGCTGCACAAAGTTTTTGGTACCCTTCCCCAGATCTGTGCCTCGACACAATCCTGTCTCGGAGCTTTACGGACAATTCCTTCGACCTCATGGCTTGGTTTTTGCTCTGACATGCACTGTCAACTGTGGGACTTTATATAGACAGGTGTGTGACTATCCAAATCATGAGAATTCAATTGCATTTACCACAGGTGGACTCCAATCATTTTGTAGAAGCATCTCAAGAATGATCAATGGAAACAGGATGCATCTGAGCTCAATTTCAAGTCTCATAGCAAAGGGTCTGAATACTTATGTAAATAAGGTAGAAAAATAAAAATAAAAACTGTTTTTTGCTTTGTCATTATGGGGTGTTGTGTGTAAATTGATGAGCAAAATATTTAATTTAAGCAATTTTTGTCACGTCCTGACCATAGTAAGTGGATATTTTCTATGGTAGAGTAGGCCAGGGCGTGACAGGGGGTGTTTGTCTGTTTTTGTATTTCTATGTTCAGTTTCTAGTTTTGTATTTCTATGTTGGTGTTGTTTGGGTTGATCTCCAATTGGAGGCAGCTGATCCTCGTTACCTCTAATTGGAGGTCGTATTTATGTTGATGCTTGTTCCACCTGTGTTTGTGGGTGACTATATTTTGAGTAGTGTGTTTTCTCTCTGCGTCACGGTTTGTTGTTTTTTGTTGGTTCAAGTATTTAATGTATTGCATTACGTTTCACGGAATAAATAAATATGTGGAACTACAACCATGCTGCATTTTGATCCGATCCTTCAGACAGCCGTGACAATTTTACAATAAGGCTGTAACGTAACAAAATATGGAAAAAGTTAAGGGGTCTGAATACTTTCCGAATGTTATGTAGTTGAGCTTTTTAACCAGAGGTGACATTGGGTATCCATCCACTTCTCCTAACATCGTTACAACACTTTGTGCTTGCTGCAGATGGTAAACAACTTGGAGCTTGACTTGAGACTCCAGTAATGCTTTAACCTTGTCTTTATGAGCAGTGTGCTTATTTGACTGTTTTGTTCCTCTCGGCCCCCGAAGAGCATACTGTAAGTAGGCGATACATCTCCCACTAAATAACATTAGACAGTTCATTTGAATATGTATTTTCTACTTCTTTTGGTTATGGCATTATTTATTTATCTTGCCGCCTGCTCATTTGTTATGTTTCCATTCAACTCCGGTGATTTGCATAATTTGTGTTGATCGATCCAAAATGAATATAGTCCACCAGGCAGTTTCAAGACTGTAAGCGCATCAGGTCAAAATTGTATTTGTACAGTGGCAGTGTCGTCCACTCACAAACAGTGAGCAAAACTTTACACTCGTGGCTTAAGCAAAATCCACATGGTGAAGATTGAATACAAATGGAATATTGTAAATACTGTAGCATCCATAGCTATACTGAACATAAATATAAACGTAACATGTAAAGTGTTGGTCCCATGTTTCATGAGCTGAAATAAAAGATCCCTGAAATGTTCCATATGCACAAAAAGCTTATTTCTCTCAAATGTTAGTAAGCATTTCTCCTTTGCCAAGATAATCAAGCCACCTGACAGGTGTGACATGTCAAGAAGCTGATTAAACAGCATGATCATTACACAGGTGCACCTTGTACAGGGGACAATAAAAGGCCACTCTAAAATGTGCAGTTCTGTTACACAACACAATGCCACAGATGTCTCAAGTTTTGAGGGAGCGTGCAATTGGCATGCTGACTGTAGGAATGTCCAACAGAGCTGTTGCCAGAGAACTGAATGTTAATTTCTCTACCATAAGCCGCCTCCAACGTTGCTTTTGAGAATTTGGCAGTACGTCCAACCGGACTCACAACCTCAGACAACGTGTAACCAAGCTTCATCCGGCTTCTTCACCTGCGGTATCATCTGAGGCCATCTACCCAGATAGCTGATGAAACTGAGGTCTATTTCTGAATTTAATAAAGCCCTTTTGTGGGGAAAAACTAATTCTGATTGTCTGGGCCAGCTCCCCAGCGGGTGGCCCTGGCTCCCAAGTGGTTGGGCCTATGCCCTCCCAAGCCTACCCATGGCTGTGCCCATGCCCAGTCATATAAAATCCATAGATTTCATAGAAATAGAAATCCATAAGCTATTGGGATGATAAACACAAGGTTTCAGGTTCAAGTCCTACTATGGCCATTCTAGCACTGATGAATACTAAAAACACTGGTAACATAGTACTTCACCACCATTTTAGACAGTAACCTCCCTTAATAGAGCTAAATGTCACTGCCCAATTGACTGAGATGAATGTCGAAGGCCACGGAGCAGAGAGCAGGCCTGACAAACTGCACTTTACCAGACTACTTACTAGAGATCAGTAAATCTTCTTCCTATTGACTGCTGCTGGTTTTTCAATGCAGAGAGGCACACGATGAATTGCTGTAGGGCTGTTGATGTTGTTTACATCTAGTAATCTCGTCTTCAACAGGCCCGGTGATGCTCGACGTGATGCTTTCAAGCTAACTACACAGAGAAGCAGCATGTTGTGTTAGCATCGATTTCTGCCCCTCTGAAGTTGAACAGGAGGTTAATAGTAATGATACCAGAGGAGTGAATGTGTTTTCTGCTGGGGACTGATGTAGATAATGTTGTAGACGTAAGTTGTTTTGTGTTGTTCAGCTACAGCCTCTTATACTACATCATGTCTGGCATAGCAAGGTTACGGGTGTTATTGGATAAAGTTACGTGTGTGTGTGTGTGTGTGTGTGTGTGTGTGTGTGTGTGTGTGTGTGTGTGTGTGTGTGTGTGTGTGTGTGTGAGAGAGCGAGAGCGAGAGATGGGAAGACGAGAGAGGTTAAGTCGGTGTGTGTCAGTAGAGCACACTTCTGTTCCTTGTTGTAGTTTAGTATGCAGCTCATCTGCACCCGTTAGGAGGGCATTGAGTCGGACCATCCACAGTGCCCTTGACATGGCCGCAGCAGGGGCCAGGGATCCATACCAATCAAATGCAACTTAGAGGAGCTGTGCTGATCCGATAGGCCTGATCCCCCTGCTTACCGTCACAGGCGGAAAATCAATCCAGCGAGAGGAAGAGCCTAATTCAGCAGTGAGGTTTCAGAACGATCTAGGGAAATCACACACCAGGCGTGGAGATATCTCATGCAGACACACACACACACACACACACACTGGCCGGTGCACTTATTAATGATCCTTCCTCACCGAACCCTGATCTAACCTTTCTCAGCAGCATGAGATTGGACACTTGGATGACCCCCTCCACTGACCCCCAGGTGTGTGTGTGTGTGTGTGTGTGTGTGTGTGTGTGTGTGTGTGTGTGTGTGTGTGTGTGTGTGTGTGTGTGTGTGTGTGTGTGTGTGTGTGTGTGTGTGCGTGTGTGTGTGTCCCTCCTTCCCTCCAGTGTTCAGGTGTTATCGCTGTGCTCTCTGACTCTGACAGAAACTCATGCTGATGGAGAGAGCACCTTCCCGCTCGCACATTTCCTAGCTCGATCCCTCTTTCTCCTTCCTTTCCCGTTCTCTGCCCCTCTCCCGCTCTCCTTTATCTTCTCATTATCTCTCATTCTCCCTCTCTTTTTTCTCTCCTTTTCTCCCGTCTCCTTACCTATCTCTCTTGTTTTCACTCTCATACACACACCCGGACACACATGCACACCCAGATGGTGGTGCATTGCAGATCCAGGGGAAGGAAGACAATAAGGAAAAGTGCCTGTAGCAGCAATCACACGCTACATCGTGCAGACTGCATCTGATACCGGTTCTCCTGTTCTGTTCTGTTCTGTTCAGCTCGAGTCTCTATACCCCTACACCCCACAGTCATCTAAAGGACATTCTGGTTCTGTCCCAAATGGTACCCTGTTCTCTATATAGTGCATTCCCTACAGAGTAGTGGTTTGACGAATGGTTGACGCATGGTTTGTCTCATGTCGAGCACTTACTTATTATGCAGCCCACTTCAGACGTTGTGTTATCACTTGATTCTATCTGGAGGCCATTAGATGAGTTTGCATAGATTGATTCAAACGTGTAAGTATGCTGCGGATATTTCCTATTTTCTTAGACCAAAAACATGATGCTTCAGATTTGGCTCAATGTCGATGATGTTTTTCCTGTTGTGTTGCTCTTTTCTGTTTCTCTCTCCTTTTCGCCCTGGTCCGTCATCAGTCATCACCATGGAGGGATTGACTCAGAATGCAAGCAAGATATCAAACAGACTAGTGTCTCTTTCATCATCTCAACTCAGACGGAGTGGCTCTCTTATCTAGAAACGTCCTGTTCTGTTGTTGCCTACCAACAACATCCCCTCTAGTACTGTAAGTCATTGTGACAACACTCTGTAAAGTAACACATTTAGGGACTGTTATTGGCTGAGAAAATCTCATTTCAGTTTGCTGTCGGGCTATTGTGATTCAGTTTTCAATGAGCAGCAGAAGTGAATGTAGAAAAATAGCCACAACAAGTCTTTGTACACTTTGTAGGACAGACATCAAAAGACATCTTTATGTCTTAAATCATTCTCTCATATGAAGGAAATAAGGTACATTGGCAACCCTGCAGCATCCGAGGCCATGTGTGTCCCACCACTTCTGCTCTGATGAATGTGATAGTCTGGGCCAATGCCCCAAATGGCACAATATAGTGCACCTACAGGCCCTGGTCAAAAGTAGTGCACTATATAGGGAATAGGGTTCAATTTGGGACGCATCCTAGTAGTCCAGTTGATACGCTATCTCCAGAGTGTGTTACAGGAAGCCACACATGTCCTGGTTCTGCTCCTGGACAGGGACATTACACGTGTTCAATGCAACCAACGTGCCCCCACACAGAGTGACGACCAGGGCTCTCTTTTTGTCTGGTGTTAAGGCGGCGTTAAAGTGTCAAACACACGTTAGTTTGCAATTTTGTCATGTAAAAACTGCCGCACTGGCGTTTTCCAGCCCTAACGCCAGGTTCAGCAATTTACCTGTCTTATATCAGTTCACTTGCGCTCAGATGAGCGGGGTGGAAATATTTGAGGTATCCTTAAAAAACATGATCCAATGTGCTAATTTCAGGTAGCGCTGATGGGGATATTTATTGCCAACCAAAGGCTGGTTTTAGCGGTAACGCAGTTGGTTTCAGCACAAAGTTTGACAGCGGAAACGTAGCATATCCAGACATTTACATTTATTGTTGAAATTATGGTGCCTGTAAGTGTGACATAGCCTATTTAAAACAGCCTGTTTTATTTAACATTTGATTCGAATTATTCGTTCTCTTTTTAGGCCTTATCAATAATGAATTTAATCTTGCTTATTGACAATGTTTGGCATGTCTGTGCTCAGTCATAATGCAGTTTACAGTAGGCCTAGCCCCTATATCACTGTAAATGCTATTGAAGCCATGAAATAAAAACAATGTGGACTGCAAATGGGTTGAAATGAATGTATTTAACAAAGACAGGTCTACATTTTGTTATTTCGTTTCTGTAAGCCATTTAATAAACTATAACGGACTAACATTGGAATTGGAGTTGATTCCAAGGCTATCCATAAAATACCGTTAATAGACAGCTTGAATCAATCACATATTTCGCCATGGAGCACGTTCTGATTGGCCAGTGAGAGGCCAAGCCTCGACACACCCACCCGCTTGTTTATTCATCAAAACACATCCCTTTCGCGCCAACGCCAGCAAGTGCTCCGATAATTGTGATAGTGAAAAAAGCAAAAATATTACTGACACAGCCCTGAACCTACAGCGTTACCAACTGCGCTGAGATTCTACCATTCTGTTAGGTTTGTTAGAACAGAGCCCAGAGTGGTGTGACATGACACATAGTGCCTCCCACTACGCAGGTCACCTCCATTGTCCTCCATGAATCCTCGGGCGGTCTAATGAAAAGCTTGATAAGGTCTTCACCGTCACTGTTCATCTCTCCCCTTTTATTCCTGAAAATATTACCAAGGTCCCACTCCTTTTCAGTCTATGAGAAACCTTAATTGTAGTTCCGTGCGTGGGAAGGAAGGAATAAAAACGCCTTACAGCCTGTACTTTCACTTTCACACTGGGGTAAAACCTTGACAGAATGCATTCAACTAAAACTGCAAAACCTTTTAGAAAATATACGTTTTTGTTTTTTTTGATAATGGAACTTTTCAGAAAATCTCCCAAAAACCTCCAAAGAGATAGAAGTGGTTTTTTTTGTCTCCTCTTTTCTTCTCTGCACTTCATTGTTGTCTGTCAAATGAGTCATAGTGATACAAGCAGAGAGCTTTCATCCGTGTTCAGTGTTGAACATCAAGCCAAAATCATCTCTATTGTTCCCAGCTCCGGTATGTCTGTCTGTAGAGCGTGGTTGAATGGCATTGATGTGTTCTTATGATCCTTTATTAACTACCCTGTCCCCTGACAGTGTGGAGTGAGAATCCCCCGCTTTAGCAAGGAAAGAAAACGTACACAAAGGAATGCAACACTTCTACTTTAGAACACTGGTGAGGATATTGACTGTATTGATCCCACTACTAACCCTCGTGGTAGTGCTACATTCATTGGAACATGAAAATGTACAGTGTAGCGTGTCTCAGTCTTAGCGTCCTGTATAACAGTATTTTATCCTCATCCACAAAAGCACAGGATGCTGGACAAAGAACTCGGCCAGAGAAAGAGAACAATATCCACTCACTTTATCCTACCCTAACAAAAAGTTATTTATTGAGCTACAGTTCAGTAGTGCCAGCTCCTATATTTCGGCCATATTGTGGTCTTGGTCGGGGGCCACCCTACACGAGGCTCTCCATTACCCTTCTATGGAGAGAGCAGAAGAGCCAAAACAATTAGGCCCTGAGACGTGGAGCCGTGGAGTCAGTGTGTGTGTGCGTAGAGCCGCGAGGAAAGGACACGGCCATGCTGGAAAGAGCTATCTCATTACAGCCCATCTTCACAGAGCTAGCTGCTCTAGCTCTGACTGCTCAGGAGAAGATGGACGCCTTCTTTACGGGAACCAGCCCGGGCTAATTAGCATGGAATAATGGCTAGATGATGAACTTGACCCTAGCATGACAGCTATACAGCCAGTTAGAGAGAAGAAAGAGGGAGAGAGGGGGATGGAGCGAGTAAGAAGAGAGATATACAACGCTGTGTGTAAGGTTTTTATGACCTGTAGGCCACATAAAATACAATCTAAATCGTATTCATATATGAGCTAGAATGAGTTTCACATCACCTCTGATCTCAGTGTTATTATGTTTATTGTCTGCAGGAAAAGCGAGCAGAGCGTGTTTAGTTCAGAGCCTTGAAGACATCCTTTCTGAAAGAAAGAGAGAGAGAAAGAAAGAAAGAGAGACAGAGAGAGAGAGACAGAGAGAGAGAGAGTTTAACGTCTGCTTCCAACTCACACTCTCAAACACGTAGATCCCCTGAACGCAGCTCACTCTCCAGATCCCAATCACCGAATTCTGATCCCCCGTTCACAGTGATCACCTGCCGCTTGTGTGCTGCCGCACACTATCACACACTATTCAGTTCACTTCTTTACACCTCATCTTTGTGAGGTATTGTTTGTTTTTGACACACTTCTCTTCAGAGCTCTGTTTTTCCCGTCATTTACTCCTCCCGTGTATGATAGTTTTTGCCTGCCACACTAACGACACCTTTTGCCTATTCCCTGCCTGTACCTTAGCCTCGGATTTCCTGTCATTCAACTATTGCCTGATCTCCCGGACGACGTTACTAGCCTTTTCCCTGCCTGTACTGTTGCCATT
The DNA here is from genome assembly GCF_965601325.2 of Salmo salar. Classification (NCBI taxonomy): domain Eukaryota; kingdom Metazoa; phylum Chordata; class Actinopteri; order Salmoniformes; family Salmonidae; genus Salmo; species Salmo salar. The sequence goes on from NC_138307.1 coordinate 51,976,750, forward strand.
TGGACCCCCTGTGTATGATCTGCTGCCTGCCCCTGGACCCAGCTACCTGCCTCCTCCTGTGTATGACCTTCTGCCTGCCCCTGGACCCAGCTACCTGCCTCCTCCTTTGGTCCTTTATATTAAACACCTGCTGCGTCCTGTGCTTGAAACCAGCTCTCTGTCTCCCTCGTGTTCATTACAGAGAGAGAGAGAGAGAGAGAGAGAGAGAGAACTAAAGTCTCCCAATGTTCTGACCTTCATCTCCAGCCTGCTATTCCTTCTCTGTGCTTTGTCCCCATATTAACAGTATTACACAACCTCAAACTGTGGATGAACCACCGGATGGCTGGACAGGGGAGACTGATGGACGCTTCATTTGCTGCTGCCGCTCCCAGAAAAGATCCCCCACCCCCACGTACCTCTGTCTGCCTGTGTGTGTCCATGTATGTGCGTGCGCGGCCTACCGCCATCCCCACTCACAACGTTAAAAGAGCAATCAACACCTGGAGATAAGTTCAGTAAGCCGGAAATCTCAGACAGCTGTTTCGGGGAGACTTAAGACATCGCTCTCTGTCTGCCGCTTGCCTGCCGGGCCACCACACACTGAACACTTCCTCAGCCCAGATGACCAGAAGCTATCAGATAGCCATTGGAGGATTAATAGAATGTTAAGGCATGCGGTGTCGGCTGTGATTGTACATGCATCCTTTTATTCACTCTAATGTATTTTAAAATGCTGGCATTAGACTAACTGACATCACCAGATGTATGGGCCTGCAGATCTCTCTCTCTCCTCTGCCACAGTCACACCGTAATGAAATCAGCAAGCCCATTAGCCCTTTGTGAGAAATACGACATTACCTCATGTCGTGTGTGTGTGTGTCTGCTAAAGTCAGTAAACAGAGGAGGTATATCTGCTATGGCAGCTGGTCTCTCTAGCCTCCTGGATACGCACCGCTGCCTTCTCTCTTTCATTATGCATTAGTGCTCTAGGAAACCCTTCTATCTCCATCTCTGTCTGTCTGTCTGTCTGTCTGTCTGTCTGTCTGTCTGTCTGTCTGTCTGTCTGTCTGTCTGTCTGTCTGTCTGTCTGTCTGTCTGTCTGTCTGTCTGTCTGTCTGTCTGTCTGTCTGTCTGTCTGTCTGTCTGTCTGTCTGTCTGTCTGTCTGTCTGTCTGTCTGTCTGTCTGTCTGTCTGTCTGTCTGTCTGTCTGTCTGTCTGTCTGTCTGTGTCTCTCTCTCTCTCTCTCTCTCTCTCTCTCTCTCTCTCTCTCTCTTCCCCCCTTTCCACCCTCCCCTCTTTCTCCCTCCCTCCCTTGCTCTGCTCTGTTCTGGGGGAGATAATCAAAAGAATTTCTCTTGAGAGGAAAGAGAGGAAGAGGAGAAGTCAACAGGAACGGGAGGCTTTTGTCAAGTTCAGAATGAGGGCCACTTAGTTTGGAGCTCCTCCAAAAAAAAGGTGTTTTCTTCAGCTGCTGTGTTTCGTAACTCTGTGATGAAAGATCTTCCCTTGGCCTAATGATAGTAGGGCTTGGAGAAGCAGTGGAATGGTTTGGATGGTTTTGAAACTTGCCCGAGGCAGGCAAGAACTGCTAATGACCAACTAGAACAATAAAAAAAGATAGGCGAATTATCAAATCTCAGTCCAACTGGCAACTGTAAAGTACCTAAAGCATTCGGAGATCTTGAGGCCAAAACATCTTCGGTTGACATGAGGACTCTCGACGTTGAGTTTAGAGTAAAAAAAACCACCAAAAACACCATTACTCACCCGCCCACTTCTAAACTAAAACGGCACATGACCAATGGCTACACAGCCTCTGTGCTCCCTTCCGCTGTGAAACGCAACAAAAAGGCTGCCTCTGGCTCCTGCTTTCACATCCTGATAAACTACATGCCACAGGTTTCTGGTAGTTTAATAATCATTATAATCAGCTGCCGTGTTGAGCCAAGAAGCACTCATCTCATTATAAACCCTGTGGATATGATCCCTCACCATATTAACTGCACAAAACGGCTGCCCACATGATGCCTGCAGGGTGGATGGAGAGTTAGGGCACAGCGAAGAAAAGCTTCTGTATGCCAGGAGCATGTAAGTAATGGATCGTAATCAAGTTAATTATTAGGCTAACGCATATGTCTTATAGTGGGGTGGGGGGGGGGGGGATAAAGAGGAGAGCCACATGAAGACAAGAGAAAGAGAGGAAGAGAGCTGCGAGAAAAAAAGAGAGATAAAAGAACAAGAGAGAATGAGGGAGGAGAAAAGGGAGGATCAACAGTACATGTTTTGGAGGAGGAGGGAGTTGAGTTATTATTATCTCACAGATGTTTCCTCATCTGCCAGGTAGAGCCTCCCCTGAGGTAACCGGTTAGTGTGGGTTAGAGGGATGGAGGGAAAATGGAGAGAAGATGTGTCCTCATTACAGCATGTTTGTGTGTGTGCATCCCTGCGTGTGTGTGCATACGTGCATGCTTCTGTGCGTACGTGCATGTGTGTGTGTTGTCTCCCCCATTAGCAGTACAGATGTATGCCCCCCACTGCTGGGTGCTGGTAGCCACTCCACTCAGCCACTCTCTCTCCTCTCCTCCTCTCAGCTCCTTCCTCCATGTTATGTTTAATTCATCTGGGTTGCAGGGTGGTTCTGCATCAGGCCTATCAAAACACTCTCTGTTTCTGTCACGATAGGGAGTGGGGAGACTTTTGAACCCTCGTTCAGCCGGTCCCTCTCTCCTTTCCTGTATTCTCCCCATCAGAGATTTTACCCAGCCTAAAACACGTCCTCTCTCTCTCTCTCTCTCTCTCTCTCTCTCTCTCTCTCTCTCTCTCTCTCTCTGGGGATCCACAGGGAAGAGCTGTTGGCAGGGTATGCAGTGATTATCTCAGATTAGGAGGATGTTGCCTGTAGATACTGATCTTAGGTCTTTCTCCCCTTAATGGTTTAGGTTAGGATTAGGAAAGAGTAAGCTGATCCTAGACCTGTGCCTTGTAAGTGTATCTTCAGGGGTTTGCCTCCCTGCCTTTTAGTAGGAGTACAACTTACCTAGAATCCATTCTCTCTACCCACAAACTGCACGGCAGAAAGACAACCTCACCTCAAACCAAACATAAGCCCTAGTGTCTGAATGGAGGAGATCAGGTTCAAACAACAGTCTTCCATCTGAAAAACCCTACTCTCTACTTCAGCTCTTGGTCTCATCTCACCATCGCCCACCACTAGCTGAAGACCTGTGTGTCGGTTAAAGGGGCCTCTGACCCCATTCTCCTTTGGGGGTTGTGTCTGATCATGTGAGATGGTCTATAAAGACCAATGAGTGCGAGGCCGATGAAAGGACTTTGGTGTGTAGTTTGGCTCGTCCAGTTCAATGGTTGTTGCAGCTACCCACTGAAGGGTGAGTTTGAGGTTTGTCGTGTGCGTGTGTGTGTGTGTGTTGTGGTAAAGAAGGGTAAAGGTTGTTGCTTATACTAACACAGTGAAGGTCATGGTTAACGATGCAGAATCGTGTGAAATTTAAATGTCGATATCTCCATGTTACTACTTTCAGAAATGGCTGAGGGACCATGCTTCACTGACTTGTACTGCTGTGCTCGAATTGCCCTTATAAGGGACATACTGAACAATTATATTAGTCAGCTTGCTTGTATCCAGTAATCGTCATCAGAGTAGCTAATATGGTTTGGGACAGGCTGGTTCCAGAGATGACGTTTAAGTGTGTGTGTCTGTGCGTGTCTGTGCATGTGTGTGCGCGTACGTTTGTGTATGTGTGAGTTGCATCAGTCGTGTCTGCATAATCGGCCTCGTTTGTTGGGCAGGGAACAGTGAGCAATATTGGGCCGTATATTGACACCAATTTGACAGGCAGAAATCTTTTCCTGAGGATGTGCCATGATTCATTTCCACACTGATGAGATGGAGTCCTCTCCCATTTGCAATGCATGTTCCCCCGCTGTTGTGCGAAGCGAGGGATTAACGGAGAAGATGGGAAAAGAGGAAGAGAAGAAGTTGTTCCCACTCACTGATAGTATGATAGTATTAGTGTTCTGCTTCTCTACCCGCATCACGTGTGTGTGTGTGGGTCGGGGCAGCATCTCACATAGCACCCTATTCCCTATGTAGTGCACTACTTTGGACCAAAGCCCAATGACGCCCTGTGTAGTCCTGATTTATAGGGAGCTGTGTTGCACTACTAGCCTTAACAATTTGTAGCCTGGGTGGCAGTATTGTAACAACCAGTCTGGACGCTTCTCTCTCTGTTCTAATGATGTAAGACAGGAGGAGACAGACAAACAGACAGGAGCAAGCGGCGAGCACTGGCGTCTAGCGTCTTGGAGTTGTGGCGGGCGGGGCTGTGTGGAGGCAGGTTAAAGATAGTGTTTTACCCAGAGTCCTCTGGAAATCTTCTCATTCATTACCACTGGAATATAGATAGAGATAGAGAGGGAGAGAGAGAGAGAGATTTCCTAGAGCACTATTGTTAGTGTGCATAATGAAAGAGAGAAGGCAGCAGTGCGTATCCAGGAGTCTAGAGAGACCAGCTGCCTGAGCAGATAGAGAGAGGAGTATACTTCTCTGTTTCACTACATTATCTCTGTCTCAATTTATCTCTCTCTCGGTAGATCTCTCAACTTTGCCTTTCTCTCTTATTCTCCTAGTATCTATCTCCTCGCTACTCTCCCTTTCGTTCCGTCAGATATGGTAGATCGTTGCCATGACGTACAGCTTTCTGTAGGAATGTCAGTAATGCACACCTCTTTTAAGATTTATATTTGTAATTACATTACTGCTTTGATGGGCCAGATTCTCCACCCGCGCTGCTGCCGCGCTGAAATATTGGATTTCAAAGCTTCATAAGAGGAGAGAGAACCAGAGATAGAAAGGGAGAGAGAGAGGGGGGGAGAGGAAGAGAGAGAGAGAACGGATGAGGAGGCTGTGAGTTTAGCATAATCGGTGGAGAAAAAAGGCCATCTGTGAAATACTTTGCGCCTGGGGAGGTTGAGACTGTTTACACACACACACACACACACACACACACACACACACACACACACACACACACACACACACACACACACACACACACACACACACACACACACACACACACACACACTTTTTGCATAATTCATATGTGCGACAGCTGAGCCCGGCTCGTTAGGGTGACAGGTATACACGAGGCTACTGAATGAACTTCTGAAAAAGATTCCCACTTTGTAAGAAACAGACCTTATACCATAGTTACAACATACAGTAGGTAATACCCAAGCATGTGTAATAATAGTTAAGGTGTCTTAAATACTTATGAATAGATCCACCATTGATCACAAAAACAACACTTGTTACAGAATAAGTTAGTCCAAAAATATTTTGTGTTGGACCAAATCATGTATTGGTGTGAAAATGCAGAACTACAAAGATATTGTACAATCTTACAGTATGGTAAATTAGCTGTCTGTGTGATGAATGATATACAGTGTGTCTTCTTGTTAATTTTCCACCATCTCTGTCCAGGAAGTGCCGGTACGCCAGTGGTGTTCAATGAGAATGGCGACGCCCCCGGACGGTACGACATCTTCCAGTACCAGAGCACCAACCGCTCTACCAGAGAGTACAAGGTCATAGGCACCTGGACCAACAAACTACACCTAAATGTGAGACTAACATAATAGCAATATCTATCTTTTGTGATCTAGTGTTGTCATATTCAGAGGTATTCATACATAGCCTGGTCCCGGCTCTGTTTGTGCCTTCATGTCAACATGTTTGGCATGACAATGAACAACGACTCGACATTATAGCACAAACAGCTCTGAAATCAGGCACATTTTATAGATATAAGCATTTATTCAAGATCAAGTCTTGAAACTTCAGATTTCTATTCATTCGTTATCATCCAGAACTTGTTTTCGTGTCATGTTTGGGTCCCATCTCTTCCCAGTGTTTTTTGTCCTACGTTCTTACAGTACTTCTGAGTAGTTTGTGTTCCTGCACGCATACAGTTACTGCTCAGTGCTTGACTTTCAGTGAGCAGCTACTTGTTATTCAGCTGTTACTGATTGGAATACACGCACACGCTCACACACACACAAACACACATGAACACACACACGAACACACGAATGCACACAGACACATACGCGCACACTTGCTGCATCATTAATATGTGTGACCTGAGCCCGGCTCGTTAGGGTGAGAGAGAGAGAGAGAGAGAGAGAGAGGGATGGGAGGAGAGGGAGGAATAGAGCTAGGAAGTGTGCGAGCAGGAAGGTGCTCTCTCCATCAGCATGAGTTCCTGTCGGAGTCAGAGAGCACATCGATAACACCTGAACACTGGAGGGACACACACACACACACACACACACACACACACACACACACACACACACACACACACACACACACACACACACACACACACACACACACACACACACACACACACACGGGCCATAGGAGGAAAGACGACGGGGCTTATAGCTTCTTAATGCCTCTGCATGCCTGTCTGAGATCCACAGCCTTGGTAAACGAGCAGCGTGTTCACACACAGTTAGATTCCTAGAACAGACAGGCTGGGGCACGGTTGGGCTGTACGGTTGGGCTGTACAGTTGGGCTGTACTCTCTGAGGGATCTTAAAGCCATCTGCTCTGGTCGTACGTGCAGAGATCAGTCAGGCAGCACACATGCTGTACACCTATACCTAACAATGCTCAAGACCTATCTGACTTCCCTTACTTACTGCTTACCTGCACGTATCATTCACAATGGTATAAGCGGATAAGTTCGGACTGTAGAAGCTAAATTGGCTGGACTCTGAAGACTTGGATACTGGAGAATTGGCTGAGAGGAAAATGGAAGTTAGGCTCAAATGCTAAACATTGTCTATTGAACTTCTCTTTTCTTCCAGGGCTGAATTTCTCTTGCGAATTCACTTTGTTCTTCGATCTATTTACCTTGGCTGGACTGGGAGGCAGCAACAGCCTACTATTCCCTCTTGGCTGGCTGCTGAGAACTAGAGCCAGAATATCCCCATTCCAAATACATTTTGTTTCACCTTAATTAACAGTGTTTTGAATTCAAGGTATCCAAATAATTGAAGAAGGATTCACCCAAGTGCCGGAAGTTACTTTCTTCTCGTGGTTACATCTCTTCCCTTAGGATCAGTTGTGCCATTGGACATGCTTTTCTTTCATGACATGCTCATAATGCTTTATGGGATAACTTTAATGAGACCTAAAATATTTTTATCATCAGGCAATAATGATCAATTATTCCCCAGGAAGTTCACGGCCAGGCTTAATGTGTTTTTGAGGGTTCATATTGCAAGCATGGCCGAATATCACTTCACCACAAAAAAACAGGATGAGATAATAGCACTAAAGGGAAATTAAACACAAAACTAAAACAACGTATACAGACAGGTTTCTCCTGCTCTCAGCAGATTCCCCAGCCAGCCAGTTTCCTCTAGTTCTGCTGGATCAGTGCTTTGTGTGCCTGTTCAGAGATAGAGAGAGGAGCTCCGTTCCCATCACCCTGGGCTGTGTTATAAACAGTTTATTATTACACACAAACTGCATCAGACTGATGCAGATGGCCAATTTCTGCCAGCTCTGATTAAACCTGTTTAATTTCTATGAGATTTATGCCTAGTAGGCAGCACAAGGGAAATGAAAAGAAGTAATTTTTTTGGTTAATTACTTTGTGAGTTGCCCTTTGGGAAATGTTTATGCAGGTACAAACAGTTTAACAACATTAGGCTTTGAAGAAAGCTATTCCAGTCAGAACATTCGTTAGCCAGAAACAGTCTAGAATCACAACCCTTCTAGAACCAAAACCATAATTGAGTCCCAACCTATCTGTCCTCTGTCTGATTGGTCTCTCCTGTGACCTTATGACTCCAGGTAGAGGCCATGCAGTGGCGGGCAGGCGACCCATCCCTCCCGGCATCTGTGTGCAGCGTACCCTGCCGGATGGGTGAGAGGAAGAAGATTGTGAAGGGTGTGCCGTGCTGCTGGCACTGCGAGCGCTGCGAGGGCTATCACTTCCAGGCCAGCGAGTTCAGCTGTGAACTGTGCCCCTACGAACAGCGTCCTGACGCCAACCGAACGGGCTGCCAGAACATCCCCATCATCAAGCTGGAGTGGCACTCGCCCTGGGCCGTCATTCCCGTCTTCATCTCAATGCTAGGCATCATCGCCACCACCTTCGTAATCGTGACCTTTGTCCGCTACAACGAAACGCCCATCGTCAGGGCGTCCGGGCGTGAGATGAGCTACGTGCTATTGACGGGCATTTTCCTGTGTTATGCAATCACCTTCCTGATGATCGCGACGCCCGATGTGGGCGTGTGTTCCTTCCGAAGGATCTTTCTGGGTCTGGGGATGTGCTTCAGCTACGCGGCTCTCCTCACCAAGACCAACCGTATCCACCGCATCTTCGAGCAGGGGAAGAAGTCGGTCAGCGCCCCCCGGTTCATCTCCCCGGCCTCCCAGCTGGTCATCACCTTCTCCCTGATCTCGGTGCAGCTCCTGGGGGTGTTTGTATGGTTCGCCGTGGACCCGCCGCACACCTTCGTGGACTACGGCGAGCAGCGGACCCAGGACCCGGCGGCTGCTCGCGGCGTGCTGAAGTGCGACATCTCCGACCTGTCCCTGATCTGCTCCTTGGGCTACTCCATCTTACTGATGGTCACATGCACTGTTTACGCCATCAAGACCAGGGGAGTGCCGGAGACCTTCAACGAGGCCAAGCCAATTGGATTTACCATGTACACTACCTGCATAATCTGGCTGGCGTTTATCCCTATCTTCTTCGGGACGGCACAGTCGGCGGAGAGGGTGAGTTGAACAGCTTTTTTAACACACAAACGCAGAAAAGTGGAAGCTGTGTGTTTTCTAATGAATGGATGATTTTGGATGAATGGTCTCTTTCCCATTAGTCAGCTAGTGATTTAATGGCACTATGAGCTACCGTAATAGCTTAAGTCTAAAGCCTCACCTTCCCATGTGAATAAGACTGGATTTTCGATCTGAAAGAGACAAATCTTTGCAGGCTTTAATAAGAGGATCATATCACTCCCTCTCTCTCTCTGTATCACTCTTTGTGTCGGTGTGCGTGTGTCAGACTTGAACTTCAGAACATATTGCCTTATCTCTTGCCTCGGCTCTAGGCGGTAGATTAGCAAGGTATATTCAGCCGAGCAGGGCTCTGGGAAGCTTGAGAAAACAAAAAAGGCAGTACCTCTGTATAACCTCTGACCTGCTGTGTGCTGGAGGTCAGGTTTGAGCTAGCTGCACTTGTAGAGTGGTACTTCCAGGTCATCTGAAAAGCTTTTCTGCACAGTGGAATTTCAGTGAATGTTCCACTGCTGTTTGGCAGATGGTATATTTCAAATGCAACAACTCCGCAATCTTAGAGACAGCGGGAAAATAGCTGGGACACTGTAAAACATTAAATACCCACAGGAGAGGAAAAGAAGAAGAGGTCCTCATTAAAGCTCATCACTGAGTCATACCATCACCATGCAGCTTACACACACTTGTATGGATGCCCCAATTAGTCTATAAACAATTGTTGTGTCGAGGTGAGCGTTCAGCTCCATGACTCTGGTTGGCAAACTATGTTTGCACTGATGTTACTGGTAAAAACACACACAGCCAGCTTGAACAGCAACGACATTCTCAGTAACGGTTATAGAAACTGTTTTACTTGCTATGATTGTGATATGTTGTTGTTTATCTAACTTAGTTGAATGCACTGACTGTAAATAGTAAGTCACACGGGATAAGAGTGTCTGCTAAATTACCAAATGTAAATGTGAAAATGAACATACCAAAATGAATTGCAAAGCACACTGGGTATTCATTATTGGCTTTATTTTGGGGTGGAGTACATTTGAATAATACTCAGCATGCTTTGCAATTGTTCATTTGTACATATATGTACATTTATATTTAGTTAATTTAGCAGACGCTCTTATCCCACCATAGTGCCATCAGACTTCTGACACCAAAGCAAGGTGAAAGGGGGCCATAAAATGGTGAACAGCTATAAAAAATGGTATAGAAAAGTATTTTGTATTTTGAAAATACAAATTACAGCTCTGGAAGGTATCTTGTCACAAAATACATTGGAGTGTAGTTCAGCCCCGTGTAATACAAATGACTAAACACTCAGAAGTAGTTGCAATACATATTTGAAATACATGTAACAGAAGTACTGTCCATCTCTGCACACACACACACACACACACACGCTGCATAAATTATTTGGTGTGTGAATGTGTGGATGTGGCGCCGGGAAGAATAGGAGCTAAAACAGAGCTTAAACAACTAGTGTCAGAGCTGGGATTCTGCTAATCACTTCCATGTCACGGTGCTGTGTGCTGTGATGACAGAGGAAGCCTGGTAAACATTTGAATCAAATGAGGGAATTGATTTGTGGATTGACACGTAAAAATGTTGGGAAATATAGAAAGCATGAGAACAAATTGGGTTTTGATTCTGCAATGAGTGAACATGTAGATGCTGCTTGTCAAAATCAAATCAAATCAAATGTATTTATATAGCCCTTCGTACATCAGCTGATATCTCAAAGTGCTGTACAGAAACCCAGCCTAAAACCCCAAACAGCAAGCAATGCATGTGAAAGAAGCACGGTGGCTAGGAAAAACTCCCTAGGAAAAACTCCCTAGAAAGGCCAAAAACCTAGGAAGAAACCTAGAGAGGAACCAGGCTATGAGGGGTGGCCAGTCCTCTTCTGACTGTGCCGGGTGGATATTATAACAGAACATGGTCAAGATGTTAAAATGTTCATAAATGACCAGCATGATTTGATTTGTCGAGGGTGCAACAAGCACGTCCGGTGAACAGGTCAGGGTTCCATAGCCGCAGGCAAAACAGTTGAAACTGGAGCAGCAGCACGGCCAGGTGGACTGGGGACAGCAAGGAGTCATCATGCCAGGTAGTCCTGAGGCATGGTCCTAGGGCTCAGGTCCTCCGAGAGAAAGAAAGAAAGAGAGAAAGAGAGAATTAGAGGAGACTGATTCAGTTGAAGTGTTAATCGAAGACTGTTGTTTTGATACAAGCTGAGCGAAATGAACACACACACACAAACATGCACCCAGGCCAGACACAGATCACTATGTCCTCAGGGGTATTTCTATTCTGATGCTTAGATTGACCGTATCGATGTTCTCCAAACACAACCTCTTTTCTCAGTAATCATTGCCTGATCCAATATTCCTCATGCGTGTGTGTGTTTATGTGCACGTGTGTACGTGCGTGTGCGTGTACGTGTGCGTGTGTGTGTGTGTGTGTGTGTGTGTGTGTGTGTGTGTGTGTGTGTGTGTGTGTGTGTGTGTGTGTGTGTGTGTGTGTGTGTGTGTGTGTGTGTGTGTGTGTGTGTGTGTGTTTAGCGCCCATGTTATATGCGCTTTACACTCATTGGGATTCAAAGAGGACTTACAGTATTGATTGTAAATGTCAAACTGCTTTATTATCGTGGCTGGAGAGGCCTGGGATGCATCCCAAATGGCACCCTATTCCCTATATACAGCACTATAGAGGCCTGGTCAAAAGTAGTGCACTTTCAAGAGAAAAGGGTGCCATTTGGGAAAGGTCTGGAGACGGCTGTATGTATCAGGGGCCAGAATCAAGGAAGGCAGAAGGTGGTCTCTTTAGATAATGGCTCTGTATGTACAGTATCTATGACCAGATCAAATGAGCTGCCTTCCAACCACACTCATAACATAAACATTCTGGGTGTGTCCCGGCACCGTATTCCCTATCTAGTGTACTACTTTTGATCAGGGCCCATAGTAGTGCGCTATGAAGGGAAATAGTGTCATTTTGGACTCAACCCCTTCCTGTTCGTGGATTAGCTGGAATTGAAACAACAATGTCTTCCCTGTGGCTCAGTTGGTAGAGCATGGTGTTTGCAACGCCAAGGTTGTGGGTTCAATTCCCACGGGGGGCCAGTACGAAGAAGAGAAAAAAATGTATAAAATGAAATGTATGCATTCACTACTGTAAGTTGCTCTGGATAAGAGCGTCTGCTAAAGTGACAACAAAAAAACAACAGTTTTGACAGGTAATCACTTGAATATCATAAATGTACACTGCTCAAAAAAATAAAGGGAACACTTAAACAACACAATGTAACTCCAAGTCAATCACACTTCTGTGAAATCAAACTGTCCACTTAGGAAGCAACACTGACTGACAATACATTTCACATGCTGTTGTGCAAATGGAATAGACAACAGGTGGAAATTATAGGCAATTAGCAAGACTCCCCCAATAAAGGAGTGGTTCTGCAGGTGGTGACCACAGACCACTTCTCAGTTCCTATGCTTCCTGGCTGATGTTTTGGTCACTTTTGAATGCTGGCAGTGCTTTCACTCTAGTGGTAGCATGAGACGGAGTCTACAACCCACACAAGTGGCTCAGGTAGTGCAGCTCATCCAGGATGGCACATTAATGCGAGCTGTGGCAAGAAGATTTGCTGTGTCTGTCAGCGTAGTGTCCAGAGCATGGAGGTGCTACCAGGAGACAGGCCAGTACATCAGGAGACGTGGAGGAGGCCGTAGGAGGGCAACAACCCAGCAGCAGGACCGCTACCTCCGCCTTTGTGCAAGGAGAAGCAGGAGAAGCACTGCCAGAGCCCTGCAAAATGACCTCCAGCAGGCCACAAATGTGCATGTGTCTGCTCAAACGGTCAGAAACAGACTCCATGAGGGTGGTAGGAGGGCCCGACGTCGACAGGTGGGGGTTGTGCTTACAGCCCAACACCATGCAGGACGTTTGGCATTTGCCAGAGAACACCAAGATTGGCAAATTTGCCACTGGCACCCTGTGCTCTTCACAGATGAAAGCAGGTTCACACTGAGCACATGTGACAGAGTCTGGAGACGCCGTGGAGAACGTTCTGCTGCCTGCAACTTCCTCCAGCATGACCGGTTTGGCGGTGGGTCAGTCATGGTGTGGGGTGGCATTTCTTTGGGGGGCTGCACAGCCCTCCATGTGCTCGCCATAGGTAGCCTGACTGCCATTAGGTACCGAGATGAAATCCTCAGACCCCTTGTGAGACCATATGCTGGTGCGGTTGGCCCTGGGTTCCTCCTAATGCAAGACAATGCTAGACCTCATGTGGCTGGAGTGTGTCAGCAGTTCCTGCAAGAGGAAGGCATTGATGCTATGGACTGGCCCGCCCGTTCCCCAGACATGAATCCAATTGAGCACATCTGGGACATCATGTCTCGCTCCATCCACCAACGCCACGTTGCACCACAGACTGTCCAGGAGTTGGCGGATGCTTTAGTCCAGGTCTGGGAGGAGATCCCTCAGGAGACCATCCGCCACCTCATCAGGAGCATGCCCAGGCGTTGTAGGGAGGTCATACAGGCACGTGGAGGCCACACACACTACTGAGCCTCATTTTGACATGTTTTAAGGACATTACATCAAAGTTGGATCAGCCTGTAGTGTGGTTTTCCACTTTAATTTTGAGTGTGACTCCAAATCCAGACCTCCATGGGTTGATAAATTGGATTTCCATTGATTATTTTTGTGTGATTTTGTTGTCAGCACATTCAACTATGTAAAGAAAAAAGTATTTAATAAGATTATTTCATTCATTCAGATCTAGGATGTGTTATTTTAGTGTTCCCTTTATTTTTTTGAGCAGTGTATATATAAACAGTAGGCTTACAGTGCACGTTGATTGAATTCAGTCTGTTTCCCTACAACATAGACACTTATGTAGCATAGGATTTGAACTTAATTAGATGTTGAGGCTGCAGCACTTAGACTAAATTGAATTAACCTTAAATCTTCAGTGTTCACCTTCTAGGTGTACCCGTGGGGATGTTGGAGTGTAATGCAGTTGATGTTTTGTAACAGCAACACTATTCTACATAATTGTAAATGATAGTGCTTTGAACGCAGCTCACATGAAGCTCACTGCATGGTGCCTGAGGCGGAGAGGGGAAAGTGGTGGATGGAGGTAAAGCTTTGTCAGTAATGATGTAGTACCGTTGGGATAGAGAGGGGAGAGGAAGAGAGAGTGGGGAGAGAGAGAGAGGCTGTAGTCAGGATCAGACACAGACTTAAGGCAAGAGAGGGAGATATTCTAACACAACGTCCCTTGATGCCCTTCCCCGACCAGGCTCTAATAGCCCCAGTGAGACAAGGCTAGCCCTGGCAGACCGGGTCGGGTATGCAAACTTTAAACTGGCCTAATCTGCTTGGACCAATGGGCTCTGTACAACACGCCACTGAGGTGACTCCACAGGGTAGGGAGTAGAGATGGAGGAAGGCACAGAGAGGGAAAGAGCAGAGTAGAGGAAAGGAAGGGAGGGAAGGAGAAAAAACAGAGATAAATAATGAGAGGGAGTAGTGAAAGAAGCTCTGAATCAAAGAGCTATAGATAATTCAGAGATGGATGAAGGGAGGGAAGGAGAAAGGGAAAGAGGGGAGATAGTCATTCTATCCCTCATTCTCTCACTATCTCAGAGAGCGGTAGAGAGAACAGGGACTCAGCAAGGGAGGAAAGGCTAATCCTTCAGAGGAGGAGTGGTGGAGATAAAGAGCAGAGTGATTCAGAGAGATAGAGAGAGAGAGAGAGAGAGAGAGAGAGACTGTCTGAGTGTAATATTTACTGTTCACTTTTTATTTAACTTTTGTTTATCCATTTCACTTGCTTTGGCAATGTAAACATATGTTTCCCATGCCAACAAATCCACTTGAATTGAATTTAATTGAGAGAGATGGAGAGAGAGTGATAGAGAAGAGAGAGAGAAAGAGGAGGCTGATTCAGAGAGAGAGAGAAAGAGCGAGAGAGGAGGCTGAGAGAGAGAGAGAGAGAGCAAGAGGAGGCTGAAAGTGAGAGAGAGACTGATCACCCCAATTCACAAAAGTGGAGACAAATTTGACCCCAATAACTATCGTGGGATATGCGTCAACAGCAACCTTGGGAAAATCCTGTGCATTATCATTAACAGCAGACTCCTCAGTTAAAACAATGTACTGAGCTAATGTCAAATTGGCTTTTTACCAAATAACCATACGACAGACCCCGTATTCACCCTGCACACCCTAATTGACAAACGAACAAATCCAAACAAATTCAAAGTCTTTGCATGCTTTGTTGATTTCAAAAAAGCTTTAGACTCAATTTGTCATGAGGGTCTGCTATACAAATTGATGGAAAGTGGTGTTGTGGGAAAAACATACGACATTATAAAATCCATGTACATAAACAATTAAAATTGGCAATTAACACACACGTTTCTTTCCACAGGGCCGTGGGGTGAGACAGGGATGCAGCTTAAGCCTCACCCTCTTCAACATATATGTCAACGAATTGACTAGGGAACTAGAACAGTCTGCAGCACCCGGCCTCACCCTACTAGAATCTGAAGTCAAATGTCTACTGTTTTCTGATGATATGGTGCTTCTGTCCCCAACCAAGGAGAGCCTACAGCAGCACCTATATCTTCTGCACAGATTCTGCCAGACCTAGGCCCTGACAGTAAATCTCAGTAAGACAAAAATAATGGTGTTCCAAAAAAGATCCAGTTGCCAGGACCACAAATACAACTTCCATCTTGACACCGTTGTCCTAGATCACACAAAAAAACTATACATACCTCAGCCTAAACATCAGCGCCACAGGTAACTTCCACAAAGCTATGAGCGAAGGGCCTTCTATACCATCAAAAGGAACATCAAATTCGACATACCAATTAGGATCTGGATAAAAATACTTGAATCAGTTATAGAACACATTGCCCTTTATGGTTGTGTTGTCTGGGGTCCGCTCACCAACCAAGAATTCACAAATGGGACAAACACCAAATTGAGATGCATGCAGAATTCTGCCAAAAATATCCTCATTGTACAACATAAAACACCAAATAATGCATGCAGAGCAAAATTAGGCCGATTCCCACAAATTATCAAAGTCCAGAAAAGAGATGTTAAATTCTACAACCACCTAAACCTTCCATAACAAAGCCATCACCTACAGAGAGATGAACCTGGAGAAGAGTCCCCTAAGCAAGCTGGTTCTGGGGCTCTGTTCACAAACACAAACAGACCCCACAGAGCCCCAGGACAGCAACACAATTAGACCAAACCAAATCATGAGAAAACATAAAGATTATTACTTGATGCATTGGATAGAATTAACAAACAAAAAACTGAGCAAACTAGAATGCTATTTGGCCCTAAACAGAGAGTACACAGTGGCAGAATACCTGACTACTGTGACTGACCCAAACTTAAAGAAAGCTGTGACTATGTACAGACTCGGTGAGCATAGCCTTGCTATTGAGACAGGCTCCAGTTGGCAGACTTGGCTCTCAAGAGAAGACAGGCTATGTGCACACTGCCCACAAAATTAGATATCATGATTTCAGCCATTTTCAAACAGCATTTCGAAATTCTCTGTATTGTTTGATCACGTACGGAAACACATTGAAAAAAAGCGCCATTCATTTTCCAAACGGAATATTTTGTGCACTGTAGTTAAACCATTCTGATGGGATTTGGAACATTCTTGGCAACCTTCAGTAGAAGGAGACGGTGTCAGATCCCGCCATCAAACACAGAGATGCAGCAGACTACACCATGGGAGCCCCCCCCCCCACACACACACACACCCTCGGAAAAAGAAAAACGTACAAACGCAATAAACGACACGCATTCGCCTTGGGAGAACGAAACCCCAACTCTTTTAAAGCAACAATGGGGAGCACTCATTTTACATTGCCTTTACTGAACGACTATGACAACAGAATAAAATAAACATCAAAATGTGAACCTTTCCCGAATGTTCCCTTAGAACGGTTGTTATTGTTCTTCTCACTCACTCTGCAGACAAGACATATTGGAAATGTCAAGCGCAGTACAGAGGCTGTCTGCATGACTGGGACGTTTCAGAGGGATAAATTCAGGGAAATTACAGAAGGAGTCAAGTCAGTGTGTGCGTGTGTTGTGTTGTGTGTTGTTTGTGTGTGTGTGTGTGTGTCAAATCATAGGACATGGCAGATCACAGTAACAACACAGCACAGCACGCTGCCTGCTGGCTCCTCATACCTGTAAGATACTGTACAGGAGGATATAGTGACCTAGCACTTATCGGACTCACCTGCCTTAGTTTTAGGGGTCTGGGGAGGTCTGTGAGAGTGTGTGGAAGGTGTATGGTGATCTGTGAGGTGATCGGGTGAGTATGTGAGAGTATGGGGATTTCATGGGGATAGTGTGAGTGAGTCTTTGTCCTACCTGCCTTCGTTGGCGACAGGCCCTCTTGTGTGTGTATGTGTAATGCCGTGTGTGTGTGTCTGTGTATGTGTGTGTGTGTGTGTCTGTGTATGCGTGTGTGTGTGCGTGCATGTCTGGTGGAAGTGCCAGACCCATCAGCCCCATCAGCCTGCCTAATGGCTGAGGGAGCAACTTTGGTCGTGTGTGTGTGTGTGTGTGTGTGTGTGTGTGAGTGTGTGTGTGTGTGTGTGTGTGTGTGTGTGTGTGTGTGTGTGTGTGTGTGTGTGTGTGAGTGTGTAGTGTGTGTGTGTGTGTGTGTGTGTGTGTGTGTGTGTGTGAGTGGTGTGTGTGTGTGTGCGCGTGTGTGTGTGTGTCTGCGTACTGAGTCGTGTGATTCAGAGAAACAGATGTGTGCCATCCTCACTTCTATCACACTGATCATGTAGTGGTACACCTATGACAGCAGCAGAGAGACAATGCTGCTACACTATCCGGCCGTGGCAAGACAGAACCGAACAGATCAGAACTGTACAAAGACAGCAGAAAAGGACGGGAGTCACTATAACGGACATGGGCCTTGCCCAGACTTGTTGTGCTGTCACGTCCCTCTGTCTCACACGTAGTCCTCTGGGGACATGTGTCCACAGCCTGTGGTAGAGACTTAGTCAATAGGCCAACTGAGCAAAATGTAGCCGCTCATAATTAGATCATGTCGATTTAGAAGGCAGTATGAAACGATGGTGAATTGAAGATGCTAAGCGGATTTGAGAGAAACTCTTAGCTTGTTTACCGTGACTTGTTGTTGTGTGAGTTTTAACTTGGGGATTGGACTTGTTTTCACCCTGTACTGAATGTTGATGGCTTTCCTTACATATTTTCTTCTAAGGAGTGAGAGCAGACCCAGTGAGTCCATTAGACAAAGATCAATGCTATCTCAATCAGAGGAATAACAATCGCTGTAACGTTAGGAAATACCGTTGGATTGAAGATACTGGACTTGAGGGAGATGTGTTGATTACTATAATTAATGGACAATTGATTCTGTTACAATTCATGTTATTAAAGGGACAGTTATTGTCGGTTCGCCAGTAAACTGTGTAACCCGGATCCTCATTATGATTCTAGTTATGATCCTAGAATTTAAAGAACACGTTATTGTCCACACGGTGTGCAATGTTGCCTTTGACTCCACGGTGGCATCATATGTATTCAACGGTTTTGGAGCAAAGGTGTCATACAGGGGTGGTCCAGGTGGAATTGTCACGTGTACAGAAAGTTCTAGTTGAGGAGAAGATGGATGCCTTGAATGAACTACCTGCTGTGACCCATCCACTGTCCCTGTCCCTCCCACATCTTGTAATTAGACTTTAAGACTGACAGGAGAGATGATATGTCCCCTGGTGGAGAGAGAGAGAGAGAGAGAGAGAGAGAGAGGAGGAAAGGAGGAGAGGACTCCAAATGGCAGTCTGAATAAGTTTAGGATCCTCCAGCGCTCACTACAGCCAGCTTACTCATAAAAGCCCTTTTAGGACAGGCCATCCCAAGGACACCTAAACTCATTACTGGAAGCAGGGAAGCATCAGCATGTGCGCTGGGGGGTAAGTGAGAGAGAGTCGCAGAGAGAAAGAGAAAGAGAGAGGTGGGCGGTGGGAGAGCACAGCACGTGTCATCTGGTTGGTCGCTTGTCACAGCTAAGTGTATGAGTCAAGGACGAGTTTTGTAATTGGAGCGCGACGGAATGGAATTCGGAATTCGGTGGAATGCTTAGTTCTGGCAACGACCCACGCTTTAGTACGCCTGTCTTCCCTGATATTCTTCACTCCAAACCCAAACCTGCAGTGCCTGAACTGTGATGTAGTAATGCAGTATTGAGCATTAGAGGAGATGTTTTTTTAAAGCCCATCACGTACTGGGAGTGGTGAGACTGGACAGGCACTCTCTCTCAGGTTAATATTTAGGGTGTGTGTCCGACCGCCAAGAGAGCTAACGCATAAACACAAATGCAGATACACACACACACACACACACACACACACACACACACACACACACACACACACACACACACACACACACACACACACACACACACACACACACACACACACACATTTGGAATGGACCCTCAGATCTTCAAAAGGTTCTACAGCTGCACCATTGAGAGCATCTTGACTGGCTGCTTCACCGCTTGGTATGGCAACTGCCTGACATGCAACCGTAAGGCGCTACAGAGGGTAATGTGTCCGGCCCAGTACATTACTGGGGCCAAGCTTCCTGCCATCCAGGATCTCTATACCAGGCGGTGTCAGAGGAAGGCCCTAGAATTTGTCAAAGACTCCAGGCCCTCAAGTCATAGGCTGTTCTCTCTGCTACCGCACGGCAAACGGTGCCGGAGAGCGAATTCTGGGTCCAAACTCACTGGACTCTACCCACACATTCACCACATACTATACTGACATTACAACACACACACACACACACACACACACACACACACACACACACACACACACACACACACACAGACACACTTTCACACTCTTCACATACGCTGCTGCTATTCTGTTCATTATCTATAGTATCCTGATTGTCTAGTCACCTTTACCCCTACCTACATGTGCATATTAGTTCAATTACCTCAACTACCTCGTACCTTTGCACATTGACTGGGAGCCGGTACTCCTTGTATATTTAGCCTTGTTATTGTTATTTATTTTATCATCCTTTTTAACTCTGCATTGTTGAGAAAGGGCTCGTAAGTAAGCATTTCATGGTCTACAGATGTTGTATTCGGCACATGTGGCAAATAAAATTAGATTTGATTGATTTGACATACCTCTCTCTCTCTCTCTCTCTCTCTCTCTCTCTCTCTCTCTCTCTGCCCCACTCTCTCTCTCTCTCTCTCTCTCTCTCTCTCTCTCTCTCTGCCCCACTCTCTCTCTCTCTCTCTCTCTCTCTCTCTCTCTCTCTCTCTCTCTCTCTCTCTCTCTGCCCCACTCTCTCTCTCTCTCTCTCTCTCTCCCACTCTCTCTCTCTGCCCCACTCTCTCTCTCTCTCTGTCTCTGCCCCACTCTCTCTCTCTGTCTCTGCCCCACTCTCTCTCTCTAACACTTCATCATACCAACCGTATTTTGAACTTAGTTCAGTCAAGGAGCAAATACACCTCATGAATGTAACATCTCCTCCTTCTCTGTGCTTCGAGCTTGTTGTAGCCAACTACAGCCGTCCATGTCGGTAAATCTATGGTCTGGAGCTTTTACATTTCTTGGCTCCCTCCATTGCTTTGGTCATGATGAGTACACGTGAGTGTACATTATGTACTGTACTGACAGCTTACGCACCTTATGTAGTAGTACATGTGACAGCTTATGTACAGAGGCAAGAAAAAGCATGTGAACCATTTGGAATTACCTGGATTTCTGCATAAATTGGTCAACAAACTTCATCTGATCTTCATCTAAGTCACAACAATAGACAAACACAGTGTGCTTAAACTAATAACACACAAATGATTGTATTTTTCTTGTCTTTATTGAGCACATCATTTAAACATTCACAGTGTAGGTTGGAAAAAGTATGTGAACCCCTAGGCTAATGACTTCTCCAAAAGCTAATTGGAATCAGGAGTGAGCTAACCTGGAGTCCAATAAATGAGATGAGATTGGAGATGTTGGTTAGAGCTGCCTTGCCCCATAAAAAAACAATCACAAAATTTGAGTTTGCTATTCACAAAAGCATTGCCTAATGTGAACCATGCCTTGAACAATAGAGATCTCAGAAGACCTAAGATTAAGAATTGTTGACTTGCATAAAGCTGGAAAGGGTTACCTAAGTATATCTAAAATCCTTGATATGCATCAGTCCACGTAAGACAAATTGTCTATAAATGGAGAAAGTTCAGCACTGTTCCTACTCTGCCAAGGAGTGGCCATCCTGCAAAGATGACTGCAAGAGCACAGCGCAGAATGCTCAATGAGGTTAAGAAGAATCCTAGAGTGTCAGCTAAAGACATACATAAATCTCTGGAACATGCTAGCATCTCTGTTGATGAGTCTACGATACGTAAAACACTAAACAAGAATGGTGTTCATGGGAGGACACCACGGTAAAAGCCACTGCTGTCCAAGAAAACCAGACGGCACAATTGTCTTCTTTTTTTATTGACGGATAGCCAGGGGCACACTCCAACACTCAGACATAATTTACAAATGAAGCATTTGTGTTTAGTGAGTCCGCCAGATCAGAGGCAGTAGGGTTGACGAGGGATGTTCTCTTGATAAGTGTGTGAATTGGACCATTTCCCTGTCAAAATGTAACGAGTACTTTTGAGTGTCAGGGAAAATGTATGGAGTAAAAAGTACATAATTTTCTATAGGAATGTAGTGAAGTAAAAGTGAAAGTTGGCAAAAATATAAATAGTGAAGTAAAGTACAGATACCCCAAAAACTACTTAAGTAGTACTTTAAAGTATGTTTACTTAACCTCTTGGGGCTAGGTGGGACGCTAGCGTGCCACCTGTGGTGCACTCCATCAACAGCAGGTGCATTTCAAGAGCGGCAAATTTGAATCCAAATAAATGTCAAAATTCAAATTTTTCAAAAATACAACTATGTTACACCATTTGAAAGATAAACATCTCCTTAATCTAACCACGTTTTACGATTTCAAAAAGGTTTTACGGCGAAAGCATAAATTTAGAGTATGTTAGGACAGTACATTTACAAGAGTTGTGTGTAATGTTTTGTCAAGTCAAAGACAGGGTCACCAAAACCATAAAACCAGCTAAAATGATACACTAACCTTTTACAATCTCCATCAGATGACACTCCTAGGACATTATGTTAGACAATGCATGCATTTTTAGTTCTATCAAGTTCATATTTATATACAAAAACAGCGTTTTACTATGGCATTGATGTTGAGGAAATCGTTTCCCTCCAATAACCGGCAGTCAAGTCAGCGTCACAAATTAAATAATTAAAATTAGAAAACATTGGTAAAATATTATATTGTCATTTAAAGAATTATAGATTTACATCTTTTGAACGCAATCAACTTGCCAGATTTAAAAATAACCTTACTGGGAAATCACACTTTGCAATAATCTGAGCACTGTGCCCAGAAAAATACGCGTTGCGATACAGACTAGACGTCATGTTGGGGAGATCTAAAATCGAAAATACTATGTAAATAATCCATTACCTTTGATTCTCTTCATCAGATGTCACTTCCAGGTATCACAGGTCCATAACGAATGTAGTTTTGTTCAAAAAAGCTCATCATTTATGTCCAAAAATCTCCGTCTCGTTAGCACATGATGTAAGCCAGCCGGACTTCTCGTCATGAACGAGGGGAAAAAATATATTTCCGTTCGTTCAAACATGTCAAACGTTGTATAGCATAAATCATTAGGGCCTTTTTTAACCAGAACATGAATAATATTCAAGGTGGACGAATGCATAGCCTTTTATAACGTATTGGAACGAGGGTACCCAACATGAAGTAGCGCGCCAGGTGTCTAATGGGACATCACCGTTCCATGGCTCTTGTTCGGTCAGATCTCCCTCCAGAAGACTCAAAACACTTTGTAAAGGCTGGTGACATCTAGTGGAAGCAATAGGAAGTGCCAAAATATTCCTAAACCCCTGTGTTTTTCAATGGGATAGCTTTAAAGTCAATACAACACATCAGGTATCCACTTCCTGTCAGAAAATGTCTCAGGGTTTTGCCTGCCAAATGAGTTCTGTTATACTCACAGACACCATTCAAACAGTTTTGGAAACTTTAGAGTGTTTTCTATCCATATATAATAAGTATATGCATATTCTAGTTACTGGGTAGGATTAGTAACCAGATTAAATCGGGTACATTTTTTTTATCCAGACGTGCAAATGCTGCCCCCTAGACCCAACAGGTTAAGTACTTTGCGCCACTGCTGCAAAGTAATCTGTTGTTCCATAGCTAACTGAGTGCTTGACATGCACGGTCCCTTTCTCATACTCCCCTTGTGGTAATGACCATGTGATGGAGAAGCTTAACACTCTGTCCAAGGGTACACACTATAGACAAGTGATACAACGTCTATACCCTAGAGTCTTTATAAACATACACTTCATTGTTGATGTTGATATGATCTTCTGGTCATATGATGTAATTGACATCTGTGTCTAGACAGAGGTTGCACTAATAGATGGCACACACTTGCCATGTGTAGAGGGTTCGGCTTCTGTAGTGTAACAAGTGCAGAGTTTCAATGACATCACATATTGAACAACTCTCAATAGTAGTTGCACAGACAATTGGCCAGTGTTAGCTAGGGTTGATTTTTCAGTGCAACATTTGTATCTTTTTGCAAGTACAGTACCAGTGAAAGGTTTGGACACACCTACTCATTCAAGAGTTTTTCTACATTGTAGAATAACAGTGAAGACATCAAAGCTATGAAATAACACACATGGAATCATGAAGTAAGCAAAAAAGTGTTAAACACTATTGTGCAAAGCTGTCAAGGCAAAGGGTGGCTACTTTGAAGAATCTCAAATATAAAATATATTTTGATTTGTTTAACACTTTTTTTGGTTACTACATGATTCCATATGTGTTATTTCATAGTTTTGATGTCTTCACTATTACTCTACAATGTATTACATAGTAAAAATAAAGAAAAAACCTGGAATGAGTAGATGTGTCCAAACTTTGACTGGTAAATGGTTCTACAGTTTACATACACTTAGGTTGGAGTCATTAAAACTCGTTTTTCAACCACTCCACAAATTTCTTGTTAGCAAACTATAGTTTTGGCAAGTCGGTCAGGACATCTACTTTGTGCATGACACAAGTAATTTTTACAACAATTGTTTACAGACAGATTCTTATACTTATAATTCACCGTATCACAATTCCAGTGGGTCAGAAGTTTACATACACTAAGCTGACTGTGCCTTTAAACCACTTAAAAATTATGTCATGGCTATAGAAGCTTCTGATAGGCTAATTTACATAATTTGAGTAAATTGGAGTTGTACATGTGGATGTATTTCAAAGCCTACCTTCAAACTCAGTGCCTCTTTGCTTGACATCATGGGAAAATCAAAACAAATCAGCCAAGACCTCAGAAAAAAATTGTAGACCTCCATAAGTCTGGTTCATCCTTGGGAGTAATTTACAAATGCCTGAAGGTACCACGTTCATTTGTACAAACAATTGTATGCAAGTATAAACACAATGGGACCATGCAGCTGTCATACCGCTCAGGCAGGAGATGCGTTGAGTCTCCTAGAGATGGATGTACTTTGGTGCAAAAAGTGCAAATCAATCCCAGAACAACAGCGAAGAACCTTGTGAAGATGCTGGAGGAAACAAGTACAAAAGTATCTATATCCACAGTAAAACGAGTCCTATATCGACATAAACTGAAAGGCCGCTCAGCAAGGAAGAAGCCACTGCTCCAAAACCGCCATAAAAAAGCAAGTTTGACTACAGTTTGTAATTGCACATGGGGACAAAGATCGTACTTTTTGGAGAAATCTCCTCTGGTCTGATGAAACAAAAAATAGAACGTTTGGCCATAATGACCATCGTTATGTTTGGAGGAAAAAGGGGGAGGCTTGCAAGCCGAAGAACACCATCCCAACCATGAAGCACAGGGGAGGCAGCATTATGTTGTGGGGGTGCTTTGGTGCAGGAGGGACTGGTGCACTTCACAAAATAGATGCCATCAATGGGGAGGAAAATGATGTGGATATATTGAAGTAACATCTCAAGACATCAGTCAGGAAGTTAAAGCTTGTTCACAAATGGGTCTTCCAAATGGACAATGACCCCAAGCATACTTCCAAAGTTGTGGCAAAATGGCTTAAGGACAACAAAGTCAAGGTATTGGAGTGGCCATCACAAATCCCTGACCTCAATCCTATAGAAAATGTGTGGGCAGAACTGAAAAAGCGTGTGCGAGCAAGGAGGCCTACAAACTTGACCCAGTTTCAGCAGCTGTGTCAGGAGGAATGGGCCAAAATTCACCCAACTTATAGTGGGAAGCTTGTGGAAGGCTACCCGAAACGTTTGACCCAAGTTAAACAATTTAAAGGCAATGCTACCAAATACTAATTGAGTGTATGTAAACGTCTAACCCACTGGAAATGTGATGAAAGAAATAAATGCTGAAATAAATCATTCTCTCTGCAATTATTCTGACATTTCACATTCTTAAAATAAAGCAGTGATCCTAACTGAACATTTATTTGGCTAAGGTGTATGTAAACTTCCGACTTCAACTGTACTCTGGTCAGATGAGACTAATATTGAGCTTTTTGGCCATTATTGAAAGTGCTATGTCTGGCACAAACCCAACACCTCTCATCACCCCGAGAACACCATCCCGTATTTTCATCGGGCAGGGACTCGGATACTGGTGAGAATGGAAGGAATGATTTATGGCGCTAAATACACGGAAATTCTTGAGGGAAACCTGTTTCAGTCTTCAAGAGCAGGACAATAACCCTAAGCATACTGCTAAAGCATACTCGTGTGGTTAAAGGGGAAACATTTACATGTCTTGGAATGAACTAGTCAAAGCTCAGAACTGAATTGAGAATCTGTGGTATGACTTAAAGATTGCTGTACACCAGCGGAACCCATCCAACTTGAAGGAGCTGGAGCAGTTTGCCTTGAAGAATGGGCAAGATACCCAGTGACTAGATGTGCCAAGCTTAAAGAGACATACCCCAAGAAACTTGCAGCTGTAATTGCTGCTAAAGGTGGCTCTACAAAGTATTGACTTTAGGGGGATGAATAGTCATGCACTCTAAATTTTTCAGTTTTTTTGTCTTATTTCTTGTTTTTTTCACAATAAAAAATATGTTTAATCTTCAAAGTGGTAGGCATGTTGTGTAAATCAAATGATACAAACTCTTAAAAAAATCTATTTTAATTCCAGGTTGTAAGGCAGCAAAATAGGAGAAATTCCAAGGTGGGTGAATACTTTCGCAAGCCACTGTATGTCTCCCTGTCATGGCTTTTGCGACACCAGTACAGATACCAACATGAGCAGCAGCCTCGTTTGGCTACATACGGACCGTTAGTGGAATTCCCGCTAGAGAGTAATGGTTAATGTGATTGGATGTTCATTTTTTGACTAGGCTACCTGTATTTGACATTGTGTTGTTTTTTCAAACCCCAGTTTGGGAATACCTGCATTGCAGTTACTAATTACCTGTCCAAAATTGTAATCTATAATGTAACTTTTGGATTACCCAAACTCGGTAACATAATCTGATTACATTCTGTTACTTTTAGATTACTTTCTCCTTAAGAGGCATTAGAAGAACAAACAAATGTATGTAAGCAATTGAACGACATCTATTGCAGGATAAATCAATGTTAAAGTTTACATAGCTGGCCATATATGGATGTTCATTTTTACTTTATAGGTTGGTTACGTAGGCTTCTTTTCACCCATCGCTTTCTACTTCATATAATAATACTATTAAATGATATCTTTATATTAAAAACCAAAGTCTATCAGAATTACAGTCATTCCAGTAAATGTTATACCCCTTGATCTTCAAGAATAGGACTTGGAAATATGGAAGTATAGATTAGCCAAATTGTTTTACCTGAGCATAACCCCAAAACTAAGGACTTATTAGCCAGCCCTACTCTGTTGTTTATGATTTTGTTGTCATGGAGGACTGATTGGGCTCATTGATTTGAGTTGAAAAATAAATGCTGAGCTCATGGAATGGCATGCTTTGAGCACTACTGAAAAGTGCTATTTACATGTGAAAAATGAATGCCATATTATGTGTTTACTATAGACCTATTGTTTACCTCTTTGTTGGTGACACTTTGATATCTTGATAATATGCAGCTGTTTAAAGGGCAAATCCACAGATGAAACAATAACAAAACGGATGCCCCGCCTCTGTTTTGGTAAAAAGCTGAGGGATGGGCCTGGAGAAATGTAACCACTCTCAGATTAATAGACAGAGCTATGGATGCAAGGACTGACCATCCATGATATCAAACGTATTGTTTTAACCATGTTATGAGGTTATACAGGGTTTGTATATATTTACAATGTTTACAGACATTGGAGTAAAACAAGCTTATATTTTGGGTTCTGATGGGTTACAACAGTTGAACTAAGCTCATGAGGCATTTATAAGTTCTATTCTTCAAGAATCCATGGATATATATAAGAGCAGCAGTGTGATTCACATCAATGCACAATGTAGATATCAGTAATAAGTGATATCCGTATCGCCGTAGACTGCTGTAATCCTTACCTCCAAACGTTTATTCAAGTTGGATTATCTTGGATGCCGACAGCAGTCGCACTATTGGAAGACATATCTTGGACTGTAGCCTACAAAAGCCTATTCCTGCTCTTTTTCCGCGATCCATAAAATACATTTTGTGTGTAATCATAGTGGTCTCTGTCTTATGGTCAGACTCTCTCAGGTCTAACAAACTTAAACTTGTGCCTTTTTTCAATGCTGATTTAAATGTCATTGAGAAAACAGAGAAGTGTCAAGATTGTTTTCCACAAACATCCTTTCTGAATTTAAAAGTAATCCACGAAGTAATCGTCTAGTTTTTCAAAGGTATCTGTAATCTGATGACAATATTTTTAGCTTGTAACGTAATGGATTACAGTTTTAAAAAAAAACAACCCTGTGGTTTAAGTGATGGTTTTGGATGGAGGTAATGACACAAAGCCTAGAGTATTGACTTCTCTAAAGACAGCTTTATACCATAGGAAGGAGAGCAGTGGTGGCTAGCAGAGTGGAGCTAATTGCCCTATTCACAGCCCCACTAAAGCACATATTTACCATTTCCACCTATCATACCTGCCCAGCGAGGAAGAGATGGAGGGGCGATAGAGAGGAGAGAAAGAGAGAGAGGGAGGGAGAGAGATAGAAAAAGAGAGAGAAAGAGTGAGAGAGACAGAGAGGGGGAGAGTGTGTTTGTGTGTGCGTGCATGTGTGGCTGTACAGCAAACATCTGCTGGCTCCCGAGTGGCGCAGCGGTCTAAGGCACTGCATCTCAGTGCTAGAGGCGTCACTACAGACCCTGGTTCGATTCTAGGCTGTATCACAACTGGCTGTGATTGTGAGTCCCATAGGGCGGTGCACAATTGGCCCAGCATCGTCCGGCTTAGGGTTTGGCCGGTGTCAGACAGTCATTGTAAATAGGAATTTTTTCTTAACTGACTTGCCTAGTTAAATAAAGGTTAAATACATCTGCTGGGTGGATCCTCCTGCTCTCGGCAGAGTGTAATGAAAACTGCTATCTCCAGACGTGCTGCTTTTGTAATGGAGGGCTTAGTGCTCTGAGGAATACCTCTCTCTATTGCTCTATTTTTCTTTTCTCGCTCTCTGTTTTTTCTCTCTTTCTCCCTCTTTGACTGTCATTCTACCTCTTGTCTTTTTCATTCTCCCTGTCTCTCCCCTATTCCCTTTATCTCTTTCTCTCTCTTCTCTTCTCCTCTCTCCCTCCTCCCCTCTCTGTCTCTCCTCTGTTTCCCTTCTCTCGTCGGAGGAGATCACTCTCTGTATGAACACACCGTCCTGTCAGTGCTCTGATCTCTCTGCCCACGTTCACCCAGGGATCCTTCTGCGGTAATCTACAGCTTAAGTTGCTCTATATCCTATTAAAGTAGATAACACATAACCGCTGTGAAGATAAACTCAGATCAGATATTAGGAGTTGAGTGTCCATGTCGTTGAATGAGCATTTGATGAGTCACTGAAGAGGGAATTGGGGCCAATCCCATATGGCACCCTATTCTTCACATATAGTGCACCAAAAGTATTGCTCTAAAATGGAGTGAATCCTAACTTCCACTTAAATCAACATTTCCTTTAGTCATGCGTCAATGTCAGTGGGAGACAGTGACATTTTGAATTAAATGGTCGTTTTTTGGTAGGATACTTCCCTACCTTAGTCTGGCTGTATGAGTAGCACCTACTGCATAAATGCCCTATAATGTGTTCTCTAGTCTATTCTCCCTCTAGGCAGCTGTTGTTGTGTTGGTACGATATGTTCTCTCCGGAGCTGATGTGAGAGGAAAGGGATGTCACAGGGACAGAGAGCTTAGCTAACAGGGTGACCTGCTGTATGAGTCACACAGCTGGCATTGAAGAGCTGCTCACACATAGGTTCTACACTCGCACCATTCTTCCATTGGAAATTCCATCATTTGGTGTTTTGTTGATGGTGGTAGAAAACGCTGTCTCAGGCACCGCTCCAAGTTTCCCCATAAGTGTTCAACTGGGTTGAGATCTGGTGACTGAGATGGCCATGGATATAGGATATGGTTTACATTGTTTTCATGCTCATAAAACTGTTTTGGATGGGGGAAATGTCATCCTATGGGGGCATAGCCATCATAGCTAAAATAATTGCCTGCCAAGCATTTTTTAACACACATTTTTTAACATTTTTAACACCCTAAGCATGATGGCACGTTAATTGCTTAATTAACTCAGGAACCACACCTGTGTGGAAGCACCTTCTTTCAATATACTTTGTAACCCTCATTTACTCAAGTGTTTCCTTTATTTTGGTAGTTACCTGTAGCTAGCAGATTGAAACGGGCCAATATGATGCACCATTAGACGTGACAGGATAGGTACTGCTTGGTGTAGCATAGAGAATTTTCGACCTACCTTAACTTGGTGATACTGTCTTCGTTCTCGATTCGGCTAAACATGTATCTTTTGAAATAGAGATGTCGGCGTACACATTGTTGGATTACTTCATAGAGCAAAACATGTATTTACTTTAATAACACAGCATTTTCTAAGTTCAAACCATCTACTTGCAACTGGTCATGGACATTTAAGAAGATACATGTTCGGCCGAACGAAGATAAGGTTGGTTGAAAATTCTGTGCTACGCCAAACAGTACCGATCCTGTAACGGCTAATGGAGTATCACATTAGCCCTCTAGCTAACTCACACCTATAACACTAACGCTAGTTGACACACACTGACACACAGATAATACTGCTGCCATGCCGAAGTCGTGGCACGCAGGCCTCAAGGCCTGCCTAGAGATGTGTACCAGTCCACACCGTTAGTACATTGTCAGAGCACACTATACACACGCATGCATTATGTACACACACACACGTAGTGGAAAATAGAGAGTGAACAAATATGAACGATGAGAAAGGCCAGTGATGAAGATGCCTCTAGCAACTTGCTGGCCCAGTGTGATGACTCAATCACGATTTATGGCATTGTTTGAAAGACGGACCATCTGTGGGCTATCATAGGGGTCAAACACACCGTATCTGTGACAATCTCAATGAAGAGACATTCTCACAGAAGTCCTAGGGTCACTGAAGCCAGGAGAGGTGAAGACTGATGAAACTTGAATCGACTAAATTTATATTACTGTATGAATTAAATTGCCATGTTTGGATTGTTTCAAGAGTTCATAAAGAGCTATGTTTCATTATACTGTAAGTGCTATGGATTTATTGTTACAGAGAAACTGTGTTACTCAAAAACAAGATCCCACCATCACAGGTGGGAAAAGGGCTGCCTAAGTATGATCCCCAATCAGAGACAACGATAGACAGCTGCCTCTGATTAGGGACCATACCGGCCAAACAAAGAAATAAGAAAACTAGATTGCCCACCCAAATCACACCCTGACCTGACCAAATAGAGAAATAGAAAGGCTCTCTATGGACAGGACGTGACAAAATTGGTGAAGTGAAATGAAAAATATTACTTAAAAAAAATATTAAACAAAATTCAAAATCGAAAAGTGGTGCGTGCATATGTATTCACCCCATTTGCTATGAAGCCCTCAAATAAGATCTGCTGCAACCATTTACCTTCAGAAGTCACATAATTAGTTAAATATAGTCCACCTGTGTGCAATCTCAGTGTCACATGATCTGTCACATGATCTCAGTATATATACACCTGTTCTGAAAGGCCCCAGAGTCTGCAACATCACTAAGCAAGCAGCACCACCAAGCAAGTGGCACCATGAAGACCAAGGAGCTCTCCAAACTGGTCAGGGTCAAAGTTGTGGAGAAGCACAGATTAGGGTTGGGTTATAAAAAAATATCCCGAAACTTTGAACATCCCACAGAGCACCATTAAATCCATTATTAAAAATGGAAAGAATATGGAACCACAACAAACCTGCCAAGAGAGGGCCGCCCACCAAAACTCACGGACTAGGCAAGGAGGGCATTAATCAGAGAGGCAACAAAGAGACCAAAGATAACCCTGAAGGAGCTGCAAAGCTCCTTCAAAGAGTATCTGTCCATAGACCCTCTTTAAGCCGTACACTACATAGAGCTGGGCTTCACGGAAGAGTGGCCAAAAAAAGCCATTTATTAATGAAAAAAAATAAGCAAACATGTTTGGTGTTCGCCAAAAGGCATGTTGGAGACTCCCCGAACATATGGAAGAAGGTACTCTGGTTAGATGAGACTAAAATTGAGCTTTTTGGCCATCAAGGAAAACGCTATGTCTGGAGCAAACCCAACACCTCTCATCCCCCATCCCTTCAGTGAAGCATGGTGATCGCAGCATCATGCTGTGGGGATGTTTTTCATCGGTGGGGACTGGGAAACTGGTCAGAATGGAAGGAATGATGGATGGCTTTAAATACAGGGAAATTCTTGAAGGAAACCTGTTTCAGTCTTCAAGAGCAGGACAATAACCTTAAGCATACTGTTAAAGCAACACTCGTGGGGTTTAAGGGGAAACATTTACATGTCTTGGAATGGCCTGGTCAAAGCCCAGACCTCAATCCAATTGAGAATCTGTGGTATGACTTAAAGATTGCTGTACACCAGCGGAACCCATCCAACTTGAAGGAGCTGGAGCAGTTTTGCCTTGAAGATTGGGCAAAAATCCCAATGGCTAGATGTGCCAAGTTTATAGAGACATATCCCAAGAGACTTGCAGCTGTAAATGTTACAAAAGGTGGCTCTACAAAGTATTGACTTTGGTGGGTGAATAGTTATGCACGCTCAAGTTTTTTTTTGTCTTATTTCTTATTTGTTTCACAATAAAAAATATTTTGCATCTTCAAAGTGGTAGGCATGTTGTGTAAATCAAATGATACAAAAAAATCTATTTTCATTCCAGGTTGTAAGGCAACAAAATAGGAAAAATGCCAAGGGGGTGAATACTTTCGCAAGCCACTCTATATGCTTGGTCTAACTATGCATCTCTGAGTCAAGGTTAACTCAATCATTAAATGCTAGGACATTGATTGCAAGACATTAGTTCCTTTGTCCCTTAGCCTCTTAATAATTGCATAACGGTAAACCTAGACACGTGCATCTTATAGTATTCCGAGTGGTGATGCAAGGTTCGCAACCTTGGCGATACCCACTGGACATCTACTGTAGCATTCACATGATAATGGAGTCATATTGATGAGTCTAGTTTATTATATTCAACATAATGTTTGGATAATTTCTACCACCCTACACACACACTCACTCACACGCACACACACATGTACACACACACACTTCAACGTCTAAGCCTTTTCTTATCTTCTTTCTGGATGCTCTCATTAGAGAGGATATACTGTAAATTGGTATTACTGTCAACATGTGTAATCTGTTCACGCCTGTTCTCTCTTGGCGAGGGAGCGGGTGGTGGAGCCCTGCTTTGTTTTTCCTCCTCAGCGGAATGCTACGCTGGCTAGCCGGGACTGTGTTGTGTTGTTGTGACTGAAGAAGCGTGACTGGCCATCTGCTCGCTGTGATTCCTACACCATGCTATAGTCAGGGATGGACACAGATGAGTGGCTGCGCTTTGAGAGGAATCCTTCCGATGGTGGAGGGGTCTGTGTGTTTGTGTTTGTGTGTGTGTGTGTTAGTGTGTCTGTGTGTGTGTGCGCAGGTTTGTGTTTATTTCTGATGAAGCCTCCACTCAGTGATATGATACCATAGGGGTTTTGTCAATTATACTTTCTGACATTGTACAGTAGCCATTGTAGGGTTATCAGCGTATGGTTTATATCAGTGTATGGTTTATATCAGCGTATGGTTTATATCAGTGTATGGTTTATATCAGCGTATGGTTTATATCAGTGTATGGTTTATATCAGCGTATGGTTTATATCAGCGTATGGTTTATATCAGCGTATGGTTTATATCAGCGTATGGTTTATATCAGCGTATGGTTTATATCAGCGTATGGTTTATGTCAGCGTATGGTTTATATCAGCGTATGGTTTATGTCAGCGTATGGTTTATATCAGCGTATGGTTTATGTCAGCGTATGGTTTATATCAGCGTATGGTTTATATCAGCGTATGGTTTATATCAGCGTATGGTTTATATCAGCGTATGGTTTATATCAGCGTATGGTTTATATCAGCGTATGGTTTATGTCAGCGTATGGTTTATGTCAGCGTATGGTTTATGTCAGCGTATGGTTTATATCAGCGTATGGTTTATATCAGCGTATGGTTTATATCAGCGTATGGTTTATATCAGCGTATGGTTTATATCAACGTATGGTTTATATCAGCGTATGGTTTATATCAGCGTATGGTTTATGTCAGCGTATGGTTTATGTCAGCGTATGGTTTATATCAGCGTATGGTTTATATCAGCGTATGGTTTATATCAGCGTATGGTTTATGTCAGCGTATGGTTTATGTCAGCGTATGGTTTATGTCAGCGTATGGTTTATATCAGCGTATGGTTTATATCAGCGTATGGCTTTATATCAGCGTATGGTTGTATGTCAGCGTATAGTTTATATCAGCGTAGATTGGTCGGTGTACAGTGGTTACAGTATGTTGATGCCTCTACTCTCTCTCTCTCTCTCTCTCCCTCCCTCCCTCCCTCCCCCCTGCCTCTCTCCCCTCACCAGATGTACATCCAGACCACCACCCTGACTATCTCGCTCAGCCTCAGCGCCTCTGTCTCTCTGGGGATGCTGTACATGCCCAAGGTCTACGTCATCATCTTTCACCCGGAGCAGAACATCCCCAAGCGTAAACGCAGCTTCAAGGCCATCGTCACCGCCGCCACCATGTCAGGCAAGCTGCAGAAGGGAGGCGAACGGCCCAACGGAGAGGTCAAGACGGAGCTGTGTGAGAGCATGGAGACCAACAGTGAGTAAGAACACACCTTTACTAACCTATACATGATACACTTATATATCTAATGATATATTGTATACACCTATAGTAACAGTATACACATATATAGTACATCTACACCAGGGTTCCCCAACTGACGGTCCATGGGCTGAATGGTTTTATTTGGCCCCCCAAGTAAAAAAAAAAAATTACAAATAAAGTGTTTGTTGAATTTTCGTTGTTGGACATAAAAGACTGTCAAAACACCAGGAAATCAGCTACAAGTAATACATTTTTTGGGAAATCTGACCCCAAGTATTCCCACGCATAATAGAGAGACACGGGATCATATACAAATGTAAACAAGATTTGAAATTGTTATGTTTTAGTCAAACATATCTGTTTGGGATTCTTGCGGTCAATTTGTAATTATGTTCCGTCCCCCCGACCATCCGCTCCAAAAAAATCCACCCGTGGCTGAATCTAGTTGATGATCCCTGATCTACACTAATATAACTAACAATCTATACACCTAAACTCATAGAAAAAAACCCAAATCTATAGATCTACAATTACACACAACAGAAAGAATCTATACAACTACACTGATATAACCAACCTTTTGATAATCTCTACAACTACAGTATAACAGTAGTAACATGTAAGACCCTTTTTCATATCTCTCATTGAAATATCAGTATTTTTAATAACAGAAAATGTAATGTCTGAGTTGTAAACAATGTTCTTGATAGAGCAGCTTGAGTGCTGCAACCTGTTTTTTGAGCACTATTGTTTACTTCACATACAGAGTGTTAAAATGAGCTTCCCATTCAGCTTAACTATGTGGAGCAGCTTACTTAAACGTCAAAGCTTTGTTGTGTGAGGAGCCAGTCTTGCCTCATCGACACTACGACCTGGAAAATGTTTTAATTCACCAGTGGAGATTCAGAATGTTCAGTGGGTGTTTAAAACATTTATTTAATCACAGAGTTGATCTGGGTGTTCTGAGAGGTTTAAACGGTTCTGGAGTGTTTGGAGTAATTAGGCTTCGTTTACTCTGTTCTGTGTTCTGAACTGCAGCAGGTTTAACTATTTCTTCATTACAGACCTGAACGCCCAGAAGTCTTGCAGTCAGCAGTTTAGTCGGCTAGAATAACACACACAGACACACACACACACACAGACACACAGACACACACACACACACACACACACACACACACACACACACACACACACACACACACACACACACACACACGTACACACACACACACACACGTACACACACACACGTACACACACACACGTACACACGTACGCACACAGAGTTAATTTTCATAAACCACAGTCTGCCTGAGACATTATTTTCAAATGCTAACTGCCTAGGGTTTGTGTTGTGTGAAGAAGAAACTGTTGGAACAGTTTTGATTCTTACAGTTTGACACATTGTCTCCTTTAAAATCCTCCTAATCAAGGCGGGCACAGGGTACCGTCTTGACGATAGCTCAGCGCCAGCGGTCCATGGTCGCTTAAAAACAACTGACATTTACAACCAACAGCTACAGGGGACATGTAACATAACGGACTTGACAAACACAGCCTCAGACCCCAGATGCAGGTGTGCACTAATATTACACTCAATAGGAAATATAGATCTCCTGATATATTTCCTCTCCTCTCTTCCCCTCTTTTTCCCCCTGGCAGCTTCATCAACTAAGACAACATATGTCAGCTACAGTAATCATGCCATCTGAACATCTTAACAGCACCAAAGTGGAGGGAGGGTCCCCAGGGGCGAGAACAGCTGAGGAAAGGAGCTGTCACTCAGACAGATAGATGACGGACTGACGGACGTAAAGACGGACAGACAGATGGAACTCCCACCGCCACCGCTAACCAAGCATGAGACATTTTATATTGTTCTGAAAGCATCAAACCGACCCACCACCAGAGAGGCGGGACCACAAAGACCAACCACCAATCAGTGGGCCCCGTTCGCTCTCTTCCTGTAAATCACAGCACAACGGTCCTGCCATAAACTTTGAACTAACCGTGAAAAAAAGAGATTTAACGGTTTAAAAAAATCCACTGCAGGCTCTATGGTCCAGAGAAAAAAATGAATAAAAAAGAAGAAAAACATAACAAAACAAAACAGTGTAAAAGTTATACATATGGGAGATGTATATGGGAGATAAAAAGTCATTTAAAGAGTTTTAAAAAATTAAATATTTAAAAGAGAAAATAGAAGAAACTATGAGAATTGACCATGATGTTTATTGTTATTCTACTTGTAAGTATTTTTGTGGTTGTGAAGATTTTTTCATTCTTGTCCCATCTGTCGTGCGACCTTGCATACTCAGAAAGTTTGTCTCTTGTATCGATTGGCTAACTGGATGGGTAGCTCTGGCTTGTGAATCTGTAAATGCCCTGGTTGAAGCATGCCAGTTTTTATACAAATGATTTATTTATAATAAAGGAATGTTTTGCAAATGTGTAGATGTGTTGCTTGTGCTTTTAAGATACAACACAGACACCAATTTCATGTTTTTGTTTATTACTATATTTGTGACCAACCGGCTCAATTTGGTCTTCTGTAGCAAAATTCGAAATTGTGTTTTTTACATTGGATAAAAGTAGTGACTCAGAGCTAGAAAATGATATATCATACACTACAGTTGAGGAACATTGGGAAAGTAATTCTGCTTTGAAAGTTGATAAACTTGGCCTTTGAATGTTTTGGTACACCTACTGGAGAGCTCTCCTTTGTCTACACCGTTCGGTATTGTTCACACCCATCTCTTTACCGATTCGCATGTGAGGCCATGTACTAAACAACCAAAGATTTCAAGACTAAAGGCTGGTTTATACTATGGATGTGTTCGTAAATTTAATCTGGAGTACCAGAGTGTGCTCTGAGCGTTCGTAAATTCAGAGCGTTTTGCTCTTGGAGCGTTCAGAGCGCACACTGGGTTGATCCGAGCGTTCTGTCCAAACAACAGCCGTCAAGCACCCAAGCTAACGTTGGCTAGCTTGCTAGCTACTACCAGACACAAGGGAGTTCACTCTGACCATTTTACTACCGTAGCAGAGCTGGTTAGGCTGTTTTTATGTCATCCAGATCATTGGTGACTGCAAATGTGCTGCTAGCAAATACTTAATTCTGCTTTTTTGCCAACGTTTACTGACACTGGCCATATTCAGCAGGTGTTGAGCGTTCGTAAATCCGTCAGTTATTTTGCTCTCTGTCTCACTGAGATAAGAGTGCCCTGAAATCGGAGTAGATAGCCAGAGCGAATTTACCAACTACATCTATCAACAGTTGTTGCAGTGACATCATGAACATTCTGTTAAGACAGCTAAACAATGAACCATAATCACAACCCATGACATTACTACCCTGCATGAATCAGCAGGTAGCTAACCAACCAGGTTCAATGTTAGCTAGCTAACATTAGGCTATAACTCGCAAAGCAAATGGCTCTGAGATACGAATAATATTACTACACAGATCATACACGTAACGTTAGCTAGCGAGCCAGCCAGCAAACATTAGCTAGCTAGCTAACAGTACACTTTAACTTGAAATGAAAATGACTTTCTGACTAACCTGTTAGGGCTAGGGGGCAGTATTGACACGGCCGCATAAAAAACGTACCCGATTTAATCTGGTTACTACTCCTGCCCAGTAACTAGAATATGCATATAATTATTGGCTTTGGATAGAAAACACCCTAAAGTTTCTAAAACTGTTTGAATGGTGTCTGTGAGTATAACAGAACTCATATGGCAGGCAAAAACCTGAGAAGATTCTGAACAGGAAGTGGCCTGTCTGACAAGTTGTTGTTCATCTTGGCTCTTTTTATTGAAGACTGAGGATCTTTGCTGTAACGTGACACTTCCTACGGCTCCCATAGGCTCTCAGAGCCCGGGAAAAAGCTGAATGATATCGAGGCAGCCTCTGGCTGAAACACATTATCGCGTTTGGCAAGTGGCCGATCAGAGGAAAATGGGCTTAGGCGCGTGCACGAGTCGACCCCATGTTTTATTTTCTTTCCTCTTT
The DNA here is from genome assembly GCF_965601325.2 of Salmo salar. Classification (NCBI taxonomy): domain Eukaryota; kingdom Metazoa; phylum Chordata; class Actinopteri; order Salmoniformes; family Salmonidae; genus Salmo; species Salmo salar. The sequence continues at coordinate 52,015,135 of NC_138307.1, forward strand.
TTACCTAAACGCAGATTCCTGGTCGGAATATTATCGCTTTTTTACGAGAAAAATTGCATAAAAATTGATTTTAAACAGCGGTTGACATGCTTCGAAGTACGGTAATGGAATATTTAGAATTTTTTTGTCACGAAATGCGCCATGCTCGTCACCCTTATTTACCCTTTCGGATAGTGTCTTGAACGCACGAACAAAACGCCGCTATTTGGATATAACAATGGATTATTTGGGACCAAACCAACATTTGTTATTGAAGTAGAAGTCCTGGGAGTGCATTCTGATGAAGAACAGCAAAGGTAATAACATTTTTCTTATAGTAAATCTGACTTTGGTGAGTGCTAAACTTGCTGGGTGTCGAAATAGCTAGCCCTGTGATGCCGGGCTATCTACTGAGAATATTGCAAAATGTGCTTTCACCGAAAAGCTATTTTAAAATCGGACATATCGAGTGCATAGTGCACTGCTACTTCCACAAGAAATGTTGTTTTTGTTCCAAATAATCCATAGTTATGTCCAAATACCTCCGTTTTGTTCTTGCATTCAGGTCACTATCCGAAGGGTAACGGGCAAGTGCATTTCGAGACAAAAAAAATCTAAATGTTCCTTTATCGTACTTAGAAGCACATCAAACGCTGTTTAAAATCAATTTTTATGATATTTTTCTCGTAAAATAGCAATAATATTCCAACCGGACAATAGTGTATTCATTCAAAGAGGAAAAGAAAAAACAGCATGGTCGAAACCTGTTCTAGAGCTCAAGTCGATAGTGCACGGTGTGTTATGTGGCTCTAGAAGGTTCTCAGACCGTGAAACAGCCTCGTACATTTGCAATATGTTCAATTCATTTTGACCATCACGAAAATGACGACATTTAGAAATGTCTCAGAGTTGCAAGGCTAGGTGCATTGAAACCACCTCGGCCCATAGAGACGGACCCCAATGTTACTGTCCGATAGCTCATTCAAAGACCCCGTAGCAACACCTGGAAAAAGTGGATTTTCAGCAACAATTAAGGTCGCTGCTCGGGCTCAAAATGACCTTTCAAGCCGAAACTTGGGATTCAGGGTTGCCTCATCTAGGCCTGCACATAAAGTCAAAGCTTGACACACAGCTAGAACGTAACTACATGTTTTACATTTTTATTATGATTTCATCTGAAGGCGCTGTGAATTAGGGGCCTGCTCTGATATATGTGATAGTTGGCCTATAACCAAGTTGGAAAAAGTGGGTTTGGTGTCAGATGGTATCAGTTTGGTGTCAGAATGATATCTAATTGACTGATGGAGTCCCACTTCTCTCATGTCACCATTGAGCGATGGAGAGGAACCACTAGCACTGCCCAGCCATCTCGAGTTCATCGGGCCAGTCAATTTAGCATTTCTGAAGTATTTTTGAGCATGTCAAATTTGTGATGGTAAATGCCCATTGACAAATATTGCAAAATATTGCAACATATTGTACATTTGCAATATTATTCAATAGTGAAAAACATCACCAAATGGACATGATGAAAACACCACAACAAGCGATGGAGAGGAACCACAGTCACTGCCCGGCCATCCCGAGTTCATCGGGCCAGTCAATTATGCATTTCTGCAGTATTTTTGAGCATGTCAAATTCGTGATGCTAAATGCCCATTGAAACATATTGCAAATGTATGGCGCATTTGCAATATGATTCAACAGTGAAAAATCATCACCAAATGGACATGATGAAATCAACACAACGAGCAATGGAGAAGAACCACTAGCACTGCCCGGCCATCCCGAGTTCATCGAACTTGTAAATTATGCATTTCTGCAGTATTTTTGAGCATGTCAAATTCGTGATGGTGAATGCCTTATGAACCTGTCTTCAATGACAATCCATCATGCTACTGTGAGGTGTACCTGTGTCGATTCTAAGCTTCCTGGAGCAACCGGAAGTTGTTAAAAACACCCTAAAGGTGTTTGATATAACCAACAAGCAGATTGTGAAAATCACTCAATTCAACCCTGTGTAAATCAGTCAATTCTTAACGTAAAGACGTAAAACTCAGGATTCTGTGAAAGCCTACCACAATGGCAAAATGTGTCGATTCTAAGCTTCCTGGAGCAACCGTAAGTTGTTAAAAACACCCTAAAGGTGATTTGATATAATTATCCTCTTGAGGATACAATAGGATAGGGGGCGCCACAGCGCATTTTGAATTTTTTTTTCTTCCCATTTTCAACGGCCTACTAATCAAACTCAGAAGCTAGGGCATGCATATACTTATTATATATGGATAGAAAACACTCTAAAGTTTCTAAAACTGTTTGAATGGTGTCTGTGAGTATAACAGAACTCAAATGGCAGTCAAAACCCCGAGACCGATTGAAACAGGAAGTGGAATTCTGAATTGTGGACTCGACTTCTCATCTTTCCCTATAAATAACACTGTTAACCATGGTTCAGTGAGCACTTCCTATTGCTTCCACTAGATGTCGCCAGTCTTTTCATAGTGGTTTGAGCCTTATAGAGTCAAAACTCAGTGAATGAGACGAGTTTGAAATTGGTCACAGGGGATGGGCCATCACCATTATGACGCCGGCGGCCATGTCTGCCCCCACCTTTTGAAACGGTTTTAAAGGCCATGACATCATCCCCCTCGAATCTTATTGGCTCTCTTGGTGTTACAGGCCCTGAAGATTTATATTTTACAACGTTTGACATGTTTGAACGAACCTACATGCGGGAGCATCGCATTTTATCCGGAACTTCAGCCCTGCGCTTGGAGAGAGCCATAGGACGCGCTACCAACATCAGGCTAATGGAACGTGAAGTATGGACTTTTTGACCGAAAATACATCTGTTGTGGACCTGGGATGCTTTCTGATGAAGACAACTAAAGGTAGGCGATTATTGACAATATTATACAAGATGAGATGTGACATGCGATTGTTTCCAAGATGGCGCCGAGCTCTGTATATTAGCTCATTTTCTGAGTATCGCATCTCCTTTTATCGCAAAGTGTGATTACCCAGTAAAGTTAATTTAAAATCTGGTATGACGGGTGTTCTCAAGAGATATTCATCTATAAATGTTAGATTGACAATATAAATTAAAAAAATCGTTATAGGATAGTAATTTAGGGAAATGTAGCATTGTTTACCGGGACGCTTTTGAGGGGAAATTATGTAGTCAACCTCAGACAGAGATGTAAAATGCTGTTTTTATATATAAATATGACCTTTATTGAACATTGTATAACATGATGTCCTAGGGGTGCCATCTGATGAAGTTTGTAAAAGGTTAGTGCTGCATTTAGCTGTTTTTTGATTATATGTGATGCAAGTGGTTGGTCGGAAAATGGCTATGAAGCTGCTTTTTACGATGGACTCATCTAACATAATCAAATGATTTGCTTTTCCTGTAAAACCTTTTTGTAATCGGACGACGTGGGTCGATTCAGGAGAGGTGTATCTATAAAAAAATATATATATATTTTTAGGAATATTTATTTTTATTTTTTTTAATTATGATTTTTTTTTTAATGCTAATTGGCGATATGATTTTTCGCTGGATTTTGATCCCGGTGACGGGATGAGACGCTGAAGAGGTTGTGAAAATCACTCAATTCACGGCATACCAACAGGCCACTATGAGGTCTACCTGTGTCAATTCTAAGCTTCCTGGAGCAACCAGAAGTGGTTAAAATCACCCTAAAGGTGTATTTCTATAACCAGCCTGCAGATTGTGAAAATCACTGCATTCTACCCTATGTAGATCAGGCAACTCTTAATGTAAAGACTTTAAACTCAGGATTCTGTAAGAGCATACCCGAGTTGGAAAAAGTGGGTTTGGTGTCAGATGGTATCAGTTTGGTGTCAGAATGATATCTAATTGACTGATGGAGTCCCACTTCTCTCATGTCACCATCGAGCGATGGAAAGGAACCACTAGCACTGCCCAGCCATCTCGAGTTCATCGGGCCAGTCAATTTTGCATTTTTGAAGTATTTTTGAGCATGTCAAATTTGTGATGGTATATGCCCATTGAAAAATATTGCAACAAATTTCAACATATTGTACATTTGCAATATTATTCAATAGTGAAAAACATCACCACATGGACATGATGAAATCAACACAACGAGCTATGGAGAGGAACCACAGTTACTGCCCGACCATCCCGAGTTCATCAGGCCAGTCAATTTTGCATTTCTGCAGTATTTTTGAGCATGTCGAATTCGTGATGGTAATGGTCATTTTGGACGTTTTTCAGAAAATCGTTAAAAAACAACAGAGTCTCACTTCTCCCTCATCATACATGACAAATAGATCATCTAGGTTGACTCATGGCTTAATATAGTGCTATATATCAATTGGGCAGTATACATGCCATTTGGACATGGTTCACTGACTTTTGGGTTTGGAAACCGACTTCCTATGATCGTACATGGTAAATGGACAAATATCCTGATTTGGCACATTCAATACTTTCATACATGTATAATTGACAAAAAAATAATTTGACATTTTATTTGGACATTTCTTATGGCATTTGGCAAAAAAAGTAAAAAATTCTGTCACTTTTGACTTCCTATGAAATCATATTGCAAATGGACAAAACATATGCCTTATGTACAAGCAAAAAAAAAAAAAGGTCAATAAAATATGTCAAAAGTATGTTCATACAGTTCTTATACATGTGTAATTGACCAAAAACACGGTCCGGAAAGCACTTTTTTAACCTCTCTGGGCTAGGCGGGACGAATTCGTCCCACCTACGTAACAGCCAGTTGAATCCTGTGGCGCGATTTTCAAAACCTTTGAAATGCTATTACTTCAATTTCTCAAACATATGACTATTTTACAGCTATTTAAAGACAAGACTCTCGTTAATCTAACCACACTGTCCGATTTCAAAAAGGCTTTACAACGAAAGCAAAACATTAGATTATGTCAGCAGAGTACCAAGCCAGAAATAATCAGACACCCATTTTTCAAGCTAGCATATAATGTCACAAAAACCCAGAAGACAGCTAAATGCAGCACTAACCTTTGATGATCTTCATCAGATGACAACCCTAGGACATTATGTTATACAATACATGCATGTTTTGTTCAATCAAGTTCATATTTATATCAAAAAACAGCTTTTTACATTAGCATGTGACGTTCAGAACTAGCATACCCCCCGCAAACCTCCGGTGAATTTACTAAATTACTCACGATAAACGTTCACAAAAAGCATAACAATTATTTTAAGAATTAAAGATACAGAACTCCTCTATGCACTCAATATGTCCGATTTTAAAATAGCTTTTTGGTGAAAGCACATTTTGCAATATTCTAAGTACATAGCCCAGGCATCACGGGCTAGCTATTTAGACACCCGGCAAGTTTAGCACTCACCAATATCAGGTTTACTATTATAAACGTTTGATTACCTTTTGTTGTCTTCCTCAGAATGCACTCCCAGGACTGCTACTTCAATAACATGTTGGTTTGGTCCAAAATAATCCATCGTTATATCCGAATAGCGGCGTTTTGTTCGTGCGTCCCAGACACTATCTGAAATGGTAAATCAGGGTCTTGCGCATGGCGCAATTCGTGACAAAAAAAATCTAAATATTCCACAAGTCAAGACCCAAGGGGGTGATAAGTTTTGTGTTACATTTGCAGTAAGAAAATTCACGGTGGAGCACGCTCACCATCTATTGGATATTTGCTGTGATTTGGCACATTCAATACTTTCATACATGAATAATTGACAAAAAAATGATTGGACATTTCATTTGGACATTTCTTATGGCATTTGGCAAAAAAATGAAAAAATAAGTCACTTTTGACTTCGACTTTTGACTTCCTATGAAATCATATTGCAAATGGACAAAACATATGCCTCATGTTCAAGAAAAAAATGAAAAGAAATTCTGTCAATAAAATATGTCAAAGTATGTTCATACAGTTCTTATACATGTGTAATTGACAAAAAAATCGAAAGAATACATTTTCGAAACAAAATTCACTTTTTCAAAATTTGACACTTGGGACTTGACTTGTGTTACATTTACAATATGAAAAAATTACAGTGGAGCGCGCTCACCACCTATAGGATTTTTGGGGTGTGACACTTGGCATTTGCCATATGAAATTTGCAATATGATTTGGATGAATGTGGACCAAATTGGGTGGTATTGTGCATCGTGTTCATGATTCGTACGGTGCCAATATGTTCCCATTCATTTTTGTCCATTTCATTGGGGTCTTCCGTTACACATTCAAGGGTTTTCCTTTATTTAAAAAAAATATTCTACATTGTAGAATAATAGTGAAGACATCAAAACTATGAAATAACACGTATTGAATCATGTAGTAACCAAAAAAATATATTTTATATTTGAGATTCTTCAAAGTAGCCACCATTTACCTTGATGACAGCTTTGAACACTCTTGGCATTCCCTCAACCAGCTTCACCTGAAATACTTTTCCAACAGTCTTGAAGGAGTTCCCACATGTGCTGAGCACTTGTTGGCTGCTTTTCTTTTACTCTGGGGTCCGACTCATCCCAAACCATCTCAACTGGGTTGAGGTCAGGTGATTGTGGAGGCCAGGTCATCTGATGCAGCAGTCCATCACTCTCTTTGTTGGTCAAATAGCCCTTACACAGCTTGGAGGTGTGTTGGGTCATTGTCCTGTTCAAAAACAAATGATAGTCCCACTTAACGCAAACCAGGTGGGATGGCGTATCAATGCAGAATCCTGTTGTAGCCATGCTGGTTAAGTGTGCCTTGAATTCTAAATAAATCACTGACAGTGTCACCAGCAAAGCACCCCCACACCATCACATCTCCTCCTCCATGCGTCACGGTGGGAACCACACCTGCAAATATCATCCATTCACCTACTCTGCGTCTCACAAAGACACGGCGGTTGGAACCAAACATCTCAAATTTGGACTCATCAGACAAAGGACAGATTTCCACCGGTCTAATGTCCATTGCTTGTGTTTCTTGGCCCAAGCAAGTCTCCTCTTCTTATTGGTATCCTTTGTAGTGGTTTCTTTGCAGCAATTCGACCATGAAGGCCTGATTCACTCAGTCTCCTCTGAACAGTTGTTGAGATGTGTCTGTTACTTGAACTCTGAAGCATTTATTTGGGGTGCAATTTCTGAGGCTGGTAACTCTAATGAACTTATCCTCTGCAGCAGAGGTAACTCTCGGTCTTCCATTCCTGTGGTGGTCCTCATGAGAGCCAGTTTCATCATAGCGCTTCATTGTTTTTGCGACTCCACTTGAAGAAACTTTCAAAGTTCTTGAAATGTTTCCGTATTGACTGACCTTCATGTCTTAAAGTAATGATGGACTGTTGTTTCTCATTGCTTATTTGAGTTGTTCTTGACATAATATGGAATTGGTCTTTTACCAAATAGGGCTATCTTCTGTATTCCACCCCTACCGTGTCACAACACAACGGACTGGCTCAAACGCATTAAGATGGAAAGAAATTCCACTACTTAACTTTTAACAAGGCACACCTGTTAATTGAAATGCATTCCAGGTGACAGCCTCATGAAGCTGGTTGAGAGAATACCAAGAGTGTGCAAAGCTGTCGTCAAGGCAAAGGGTGGCTACTTTGAAGAATCTCAAATATAAAATCTATTTTGATTTGTTACACACTTTTTTGGTTACTACATGATTCTGTGTGTTATTTCATAGTTTGATGTCTACACTATTATTCTACAATTTAGAAAATTGTAAAAAATAAAGACAAACCCTGGAATGAGTAGGTGTGTCCAAACTTTTGAGGGGTACTTTATGTCTAGTTTCCTGAAACGACTTCTGTTTATTGATTTTAAATTATGAGGACAAAGACACAATGACAACAAGTGTAATGTAACATTATCAGTCCTGTACCCATCCCTCCCACCTGTCCCTGTACGGTATGCTGTAAGTTGTTTCTGACAATCTGAATCTCTACACGTTTCCCTACACCCAAGATGGCGGACTTTCCTTTTTCTTTACTCTCTGTATTAAACCATCAATACAGCAAATCACTTTTCCTGACACACAGCAAAACAAATTATGTCAGTTTTGAGCATAACACATTTCTTTCACAGATTTTTCCTGGTCTTACAGCTTTACAAACCTCTACCACTCCACCGAGGGCTGTTGTCTTCCATACTGAAGTAGCTACTAGTGGAGAAGCTATCCACAAGCTGGGTGGATGACGAGAAGGCAGTGTGTGTGTGTGCGCATGCGGGCGTGTGTGTGCATATTCACCTGTGTGTGTGTGGTAATGGAGTTCTACTTGTAGACACTGAGGGCAGAATCCCTTATGCTTCTGAACTAGCCTGCCCCGTCTCACTAAATGTCGAAAAGTTTAAAATAAATCCATGAGATCTGAGAAGCAGTGAGCTGCATCAATACGTTCATTGTCACTGGAGAGGAACGATCGATGAAGCTGAAAGAGGAACACAACACCTTTTCCTCTATACAACAACAGACAAGCTTTGTATGTCAAACTAAAAGTAATAAAAGTCAGGGCTTTGTTTAACTGATGTCCCTGTCGGCTGCTTTGTGTGAGCCCAACCTCCCTTTACAATGAAATGAGAAAATAATAGGCCACGGACCTCACAATGATTTGTATTTACAACACATATAATGGGAAGCGGCTTTCGGGCCAAACAGCAGTCATTTTACAATAGAAGAAATAGAGGACCGCTGTCTGCCGTTGATTTATGTTATTCTCATGTGTTCCTTCTACAGCCCAATGCATAGCAAAAATACAGTCTTGCCTTTCCCAGTCAAGTCTGACCATTAGCATACCGACAGATTAGAAGTGGTGGTTGAAAGGAACATCAGAGGGTGTATTATAATCAGGCAGTGGTCCTGGGAGTCTATGCCTGCCACTCAGCACCGGACCCCAGGTCAGGGCTACCTCTGAGAGGGTAGTAGTGACAGTAATCCTAGTTATCTACCTGCAGGCTATTTCAATGACCAGTTACACAGACCAGTGCCACTGTCAGGGACAATAGACTACACACAAAACACCAGGAGACTGCTCTCTCTGTGGATCATCTCACACCTATATGGTTGTGACAGCCGACAGGTGGGAGGGTGTGTGTGCGTGTTTGTGTGTGCACTCGAGCGTGTGTGGGTGTGTTTGTTCAGGTGAAGCAGGCAGATGGTCCTCCTCTGTCTGTGTGAGTGTGTGTTTGTGCGTTTAGTGTGGATCACTGGATAATTCTGAATTCCGGTTCAGATTATGGATGTGGTTGCCATGATACCCTGACCAGATGTTGGCAACACTGGACCTTTCATCTTCTCAACTCTCTCTCTCTGTCTCTGTCTCTGTCTCTGTCTCTGTCTCTCTGCTGTCATGGACATTCTGTTGTCCTAAAACGCCCTCTTCTATACAGCACAGACAACAACAGGAGTAGTGGATAGGGCTGTCTGAACACTTCCAGTTTCAAGCCACTTTCTCCCAAGAGATTTTCAGATCTGTCAATGGTTTGCTTCTCTGACTGTCTGCAAGTGTTTGCTCCCATCCAAAACCTGAGGAGATATGGTTGTAATCTGAGTATGTTGGAATGTTGTGTTATTAATTCAGGTTAGTCACACACTAGAGCTTCAAGGGAGGTTATTTCTGTGTTTGTATATTTCCTTCCATAATAAGATTTTACCCGGACTGTGAGTCAGAATATTTAATTGTTTGTGTATTCCTGTAGCCCAATGTACTATAGCAGCTCTATTGTTTTAGGACCTGAGAACAGAGGCTCCCCAGAGGCTAGTAGAAGAGGAGAACGGGTTGAAGCTCAAACCCCCCCCACACACACACACACACACACACACACACACACACACACACACACACACACACACACACACACACACACACACACACACACACACACACACTAAATAGGGTACAATTCACTGTGGGAAATGGATATAAACAAACATATACTGTACTGAAGGTGTGTTTGCAGATGTGATCGTCTGACCCCGCATACACTGGCACCAATATTGAAAACATCAAACACCAAACATGCTTTGCATGCCCAAGTTTAGACATGAAAGAAAAGTTTGTTGGCAATATTTCCCTTTTAGTTATTTACAGTTACTAGATTCCTGCATGGTCTTCCGGTGAGACCATATAAATATACGACTGTGTTGTGTTCTGGCCAGCCTGTTCCGCTCAGACTTCGTCGACGGAAATGGACGGACACCTGGGACGGATTTCGGGCTGTCAGAAATGTCACACCTGCCATTCAGCGTTCCCGGCCGCTCCCCGCCACTGGCCGCATCGCTCCGGTGTGTTCTCCCGTTAATGAGGGAGCGTCCGTTAGAGAATACCGTTAGCATGTTTAAACAGCGGAACAAACGGAGCCCAGTGCAGCCTGCGGGCAACACAACAACGCCTGTTTCTGTTTCCAGCCTGCACCGCCCCGGGAGAATGCTGATTGCTGCCTGCTTCGTGCAGCCTGCCTCCCTTCCAGCTGCTAGCCTGAGAAATTAGGTATGTCATATCGACTGTGTCTAAGGAAGTTATTTCATTAAAAAGGTGGCTGGTGTTTGAGCATGCTGATGTTATGTAGCCTTTGCTGTGATGTTCAAATAGCTTAGCATGCCTACACTAGGATCAGAAAGCTTATATAACGACAATGTGTGTATCATAACAGACCATCTGTTTCTGAGGGCTGTTTGTATGCCTTAGGGCGCGGCTTTCTTTCAGGACACACTGCACATTATTAAAAGATAATCTGTTGGAAGTTTTATGCAAATATCTTGAGATAAATTTATGTTGTGCAAATGTTGTATTGCAATAACCTATGTAGGTACATCTGACAATCACTAAAACAACTAAAAGCCTCATCTCTGCCTGGGAGAAGAAGAAAAAAGGAGGAGAAGAGAGAAAGATGAGAAGAGAAAAAGTGGAGAGAGCAGAGACTTCCTCTGGGGATTGTTGAGTGCTTCGTCCAACTGGACTGAACGTCAGGAAGCTGTCTGGGTGAGTCCAACTGATTTTGATTTGAAGTGAGACGTTCAGCACATCGAGGCACATCTCTTTTCCCCCTTCCCAAAATATTAATTTCAAAACGCATGTCTCACCGATAAGCATAATTGGTTTCATTGACTGTGCCAAAGAGAGTTGACTTCGGCGAATCAAGCTGACATATGATCTTGTTAAGTATTGTACTAATTCAGAGGGTGATACAGTAGTCTGTCGGTAGTTTGTCACGCCGCTTTGTCTCTGAACAATGACAGACTATGCCGCTGCTTGCTGCTCTACTGGCTCTTTCCTCCTTTTAGTATTTGTTGATGAATTAAACAGCGCTACAGGGCCACGGTCAAGTCCTCTCAAAATGTTACCCCTAGACTCCACAGAGTATCTTCAAAGACTGAGCAGTTCTTAAAATACCACTCCAGGGATGTTTCTTTTGGCTGCATTGTGCTCTGTGGGCTGAATCTACAGTGTGATTATCATTGGAGATCTTAGGCCAGGTTTACATACAGGAATGAACTGTTGTCAAGCTCGATTGATCAAGTTACAACAGCTGCCGAGTTAAACAATATATAATTATCTTGACCTTCTTGTGATATTCAAAACTATTGATCTTAAAATTGACCCTGGATGCAGGCTTAAGGAGCAGGAACACCACGGACGCTTATAAGCCCGAGACCAAAGAGGGTAGAGGATCTTGGGTAAAAATAAGGTGTCTCTTTGAATTTCACAGCAATCATCTGGCTAGGCTCAGGCTGGCAGCCACACTCTCCAAAGCCACTCTCTATCACTGTAGCTAGAGAAGGGAAACCGCAGTGACTGTGGCTCAGCTCACTTAGTCCTGAATGCTGCCAGTTAAAATGCATGGTTGTGCCCAATACAGGGAGACAGGTACAGTTTCTCGTTATTTTATCCTCCAGGGATTTTTGATCGATGTTGTTTCAACTTGAATGGATAAGTTTGTTTTGGAGAGGCTGAGTGTGTGTGCAAGCATGTGCGCGTGTGTCTCTTTCGTGTGTTTGCGCTTCCCTGTCTGTCCATACACACGTTACCTGCCTGTTCTCCCAGGTCTAGAGGCCAAAACCTATCATTCTTGGAGAACATTTTACCCAACAGGTATTTGCCTTAAAAGCTCAGGTCCATTATTGTAATGATGTTTGATACCGCAAAATGGAAGCCCGATTTGCACAGTGCAATTTTCTACATATAAAACCTTGTCTGCTCACGGCAGGAAATTAGGGACATTTCACGTAATGGCCAGAAATGGAAAATGGCTTTTCAAGGCCCATTTACAAAGTGCCAACAGGCATCTGACTTGGCGTCAGTTATTGGTCATGTCAGGCTGTGCCTTCCACCCCGGAGTGGTGTGGTTAGTGTAACGAGGAGCTTTGGGCAGCACACATGCACTTTGCGGTGAAGTTTTAATGAAGGAACCTGCTGTGAGGATGAAGCAGGAGTCTAAGAGGCTGTGACGAGGCTGTGGATAGACCTTGGCCCAGGGGCACAGCAGGGTTCTAAGTTTGGCCTGTTTTGGGAAGGGTGTTGGGGAAAGGAGCCAAGGTAGTGCGTTCATGGGGAAGAGATGGTACACAGACCATTCAGGTCAACGCCCAGCAGGTGGACACACGAACACACGAATGCACATACAGACCAGTACTGGGGTTATTAAGGACAAACATCCTGACACAGCCAAAGCACCTGGTTTAACTTGATATAGTGTATGTGGCTGATATGGACTCAAATGAAGTCAGTTGATTACTTTCCTCCTTTGTCTTCCTCCAGATATAATCAATACTGAACCCTGTTATTGTGAAATGATTGCAGCAGATAAAGTGGCTATCCCCAGTGTGTCTGGTATTATTTCTCACTATCTGAAAGTGAAGTTAGGATTCAAATGTATGTCAATTGTAAAGTATTTTTATATGTTTTGTTATGTCTCTGTCCCCAGGAATACTAGCTGTTTCCAGGACATTAAAGACATGCTCCGGTACTTTGGCAAGAAAGAAAGTATTTTTAAAACCTCCTTCTTTAGGCTGGATGTGTCAATGTGTAGTTCATACATGCAGAAATTACTTTCCCTCAATTAGCCATTAAATCCCTAGTTTAAAAGCGAGTGTTTTCTTGAAGCTGTGACACGCCATTTTCCCTACATTTCCCCCCATGCAGGCCAGCCCCCTAGCAATTCAAGTTCTAGCCAATGACCTTCACCCCCTCACTTTTGAGTAACAATTATCAAGAGGTCTGCCCAGCGTTATACAATGAGGTTGCATGGTGTGCCCAATGGCTAAGTGGACGAGAGAGAGAGAGAGAGAGAGAGAGAAATGACGTGGTGCACATATCTGCACTAATGTTACATAGTACACAATTTTCGACGATCACTTTTGGATCGTGAGTGCTACTTTCAGAACTACTGGCTAAAAAGTATGCAAAGGTACCAGAGAATCTCTTTAAGTGAATCATATTTCAGAGAACAGGTTCTGAAGAGTAATTTCTCTTTTGATCCTTCTGTTTTTCCTAAGTGATCCAAAATGTCACATGAGATAATTGCTGACGATAGACACTGAAAAACCTCCCTGCTGAACTTTTGACATTTAAAAATAATTTCTCTTTGAAATGCTTAAATGCACTTTCCAAAATTCAAGGCAATTCAGTTTAATGGCACAGGAACCGTTTTGCCTTGAAGTGACAAGTTACTTAATTCTTAAAAGTCTAAGCCTTTGGGGGAGATCGATTATTTTTTTTTTGTATGTTAATTAAATTGACGCATGGGTTAATCAACTCTAGGGGTAGCGTCTAGCCCAAGATGACATAACCAGTCTGCGGTCAACTGCCACATTAGTTTAGACCGTTTGTGAATGACTCACTAAAGGCATTTTCATAAGCACAATTATTCATCATGCATTCCTACTGCTTGTTTACAACTCACTATGTGACTCATTTCGGTATACACAGGTTCATTTAGTTTACATAATTTAGCTACATGGGAAGTAAGACATCATCTAGAATTCAGCATCTAACACACAATTTACATGACGTCATCCCGCATTAGTTTATCATTGCCTGAGGTGCTGCAATGGAATGAATAGTATTTGTTGCTATTCATTTCATGGCATGCCCCCCCATCTCTTCTCTCTCATCCATTCTTCCAAGAAAACGCTGTCTCTCTCTCTCCGCATGCTGGGAATGTTTGGTGCATGCTGGGAATTGTTTGAGCAAGGGAGTGAGTGTGTTGTGTAGAGTTAGATATTCAGACTTTTCTTTAGGTTTTCTCTTTCTTGGTGGCATTCTTTGTTTTCTTCTGTGCATGATTAAGGTTATTTTTATTTGTTTGTTGTGATAGAATTAAGTATTTTTTTTTTTTTATTGAAATTACCCTGATTTTGGCGGGGATGGCAGCCCGAATGGGGATGCCGTCCCTGTCACTTCGGCACGGCTTTAGGTGTGTTACTGAAGCTACTGTCACGGTGGAGGAGTTTCTGGTCGCCGTGGGAGAGAAGGTAGGATATGAGAATGTTGCTTATGCGTCACGGATGAATAAAGCGGTGGTGGTTTTTCTTAAAGAAGAGTGTCTTGTTAATCGTATGGTTGAGCAAGGCGTACTTCTTAAAGGAATGTTTATTCAAGTTACGCCGCTTTTTTTCTCCGTCAACAAGGGCAACGATTTCAAATGTACCGCCGTTTATTCCAAATGAGCTATTGGAGCGCGAGTTATTGCGCTTTGGGAAGTTTGCAAGTTCAATTAAGGTTGTCCCGTTGGGTTGCAAACACCCGGCGTTGAAACAGGTTATGTCTTTTTTCGGCGACAGGTGGTCCCAGCGCGCACGACCCACGTGGAGTTCCAGGTCTCCGGCAGCCTCTGGAACTGCCGGTCTGCGGCCAACAAGGCTGAGTTCATTTCAGCCTATGCTACCCTCCAGTCCCTAGACTTCCTGGCGCTGACGGAAACATGGATTACCACAGATAACACTGCTACTCCTACTGCTCTCTCCTCGTCTGACTACGTGTTCTCGCATACCCCTAGAGCATCGAGCCAGCGGGGTGGTGGCACTGGATTCCTCATCTCTCCCAAGTGGACATTCTCTCTTTCTCCCCTCACCCATCTGTCTATCTCCTCATTTGAATTCCATGCTGTCACAGTTACCAGCCCTTTCAAGCTCAACATCCTTATCATTTATCGCCCTCCAGGTTCCCTTGGAGAGTTCATCAATGAGCTTGACGCCTTGATAAGTTCCTTTCCTGAGGATGGCTCACCTCTCACAGTTCTGGGTGACTTTAACCTCCCCACGTCTACCTTCGACTCATTCCTCTCTGCCTCCTTCTTTCCACTCCTCTCCTCTTTCGACCTCACCCTCTCACCTTCCCCCCCTACTCACAAGGCAGGCAATACGCTTGACCTCATCTTTACTAGATGCTGTTCTTCCACTAATCTCATTGCAACTCCCCTCCAAGTCTCCGACCACTACCTTGTATCTTTTTCCCTCTCGCTCTCATCCAACACTTCTCACTCTGCCCCTACTCGGATGGTATTGCGCCGTCCCAACCTTCGCTCTCTCTCTCCCGCTACTCTCTCCTCTTCCATCCTATCATCTCTTCCCTCTGCTCAAACCTTCTCCAACCTATCTCCTGATTCTGCCTCCTCAACCCTCCTCTCCTCCCTCTCTGCATCCTTTGATTTCCTCTGTCCCCTATCCTCCAGGCCGGCTCGGTCCTCCCCTCCTGCTCCATGGCTCGACGACTCACTGCGAGCTCACAGAACAGGGCTGCGAGGCAGCCGAGCGGAAATGGAGGAAAACTCGCCTCCCTGCGGACCTGGCATCCTTTCACTCCCTCCTCTCTACATTTTCCTCTTCTGTCTCTGCTGCTAAAGCCACTTTCTACCACTCTAAACTCCAAGCATCTGCCTCTAACCCTAGGAAGCTCTTTGCTACCTTCTCCTCCCTTCTGAATCCTCCTCCCCCTCCCCCCCTCCTCCCTCTCTGCGGATGACTTCGTCAACCATTTTGAAAAGAAGGTTGACGACATCCGATCCTCGTTTGAGGACACGGAGTTTCAACTTGTGTTAGAGGGAAATGTTATGCAGCAGAAACATTTTGTTGAAGAAAGCAAGGATAGATCTGAATAGCCAGTTCCTCAGACTGGTGAGGAGGTGCCCAGTACGAGTGCTGGGGTACAGGAGGGGGTTCATGTGGAGCTAGACTCCCAGGTAGTGGAGGAGATGCCCACTACGAGTAATAGGGTTCAGGTGGGGTTAGTTTCCCAGGTAGTGGAGGAGATGCCCACTATGAGTAATAGGGTTCAGGTGGGGTTAGTGGCCCAGGTAGTGGAGGAGATGCCCACTACGAGTAATAGGGTTCAGGTGGGGCTAGTTTCCCAGGTAGTGGTGTAGATGCCCACTATGAGTAATAGGGTTCAGGTGGGGTTAGTGGCCCAGGTAGTGGAGGAGATGCCCACTACGAGTAATAGGGTTCAGGTGGGGCTAGTTTCCCAGGTAGTGGTGTAGATGCCCACTACGAGTAATAGGGTTCAGGTGGGGCTAGTTTCCCAGGTAGTGGAGGAGATGCCCACTACGAGTAATAGGGTTCAGGTGGGGCTAGTCTCCCAGGTAGTGGAGGAGATGCCCACTACGTGTAATGGGGTTCAGGTGGGGCTAGTCTCCCAGGTAGTGGAGGAGATGCCCACTATGAGTAATAGGGTTCAGGTGGGGCTAGTTTCCCAGGTAGTGGAGGAGATACCTGGTACGAGTGATGGTCTGCAAGAGGGGAGTGATGAAAGGGATGTGTTAGAAGTGAGTCAGGGGTCTGTGGCCTCAGTTGAGGAGGAGCAGGATATGGATATCTCTATTGGTATGATAGCAGCTGGTGACGACTCAATTTATGATCTAGAGGAGGTAAATAGGTTTTTGGATCAGACTTTTGGGAAATCTGTCAAATTGGCAGAATATTTTGATGTTGATAAGTTTGTGAGGTCAGCTGTGATGTTACAGAAGACGGTGGGGTTAGATCAGTTAAGTGAGAAGAAGCGGTTTCGCTTGAGGAAATTTGTTACTGCTGTCACAGCAGCAAAGGGTGGTGGGAAACGTGGTCAGGGTAAGAGAACATTTAAACAATGATGTTGATCATGCTTCATAGGGTGTCTTCTTTTTTCTCTTTGGTTTCTCTGTGGTTTCTTCTGCTTTTCCTTTCTCTTTTCTATATGGAGGTACTAAGGGTAGGTTCTCTCAATATTAATGGTGGAAGGGACAGGAATGAGAGGGCTTGGGTATTAGAAGTAATAAAACAGAAAAGGCTTAATGTAGTTTTTCTACAGGAGACACATAGTGATGAGGAAAATGAGGTTGCCTGGGGTATGTGGTGGGAGGGGCAGCATATACTCAGTCGTGGTACAAATTTCAGTGCTGGGGTGGCAATCTTGTTTTCTTCAGGCTTAGGGGTGACTGTGGTATCTACAACAGAGATTGTCAAGGGTCGGGTTTTATTGGTCAAGGTGGAGGTTATGCTTTTTTGAATGTTTATGCTCCTAATGAGGGTACAGAGCGTATTGCTGTATTTGATAAAATAAAGGAAACTTTAAGACAGTGTGACTAGGAGGGTTGTATGGTTTTAGGGGGGGACTGGAACTGTACAGTGGATTTTACTGTTGATCGCACCGCTGAAGAACCTCACCTGCGGTCAGCCACTTGCCTGTCTGGTCTACTAACTGAGTTTGAGCTTTCTGATGTGTGGAGAGTAAGGAATGCAAAAGTTAGGCAGTACACATGGCTAAAAGTTAATGAAGGTTGTGTCAGTGCAGCAAGGTTAGACAGGTTGTATGTATCTGATCAATACTGTAGTAGGGTTGGAAGGTGTGACATTACTCCTGTGGGTTTCTCTGATCACCATTTTGTTACTGTTGATATTCATTTGTCCTGTCCACGAAGGTCATCATCTTACTGGTATTTTAATGTTAAATTGTTACATGATGTCATGTTTTGTGAAAGGTTTTTGTTGTTTTGGGAAAAATGGAGGGTTACAAAAGGAAATTTTGAGTCCTTGAGACAATGGTGGGAGGTTGGGAAGGCCCAAATACGATTATTTTGTCAACAGTATACTGCTGTCTCGAATTGAAGTCAAAGAGACTATCAAGGCCCTTGAACAGGACATCAAATCTATTGAATTGAAGCTGCTCACTCAGAACGACCCTGGATTAGTCATGAATTTACAGGACAAGAGACATGAACTGAGATTGTTTCTGCATGAAAGAGTGAAGGGTGCCTTGATTAGGTCTCGTTTCGCTTTCCTCAAGGATATGGATGCTCCTAGCGCTTTCTTTTTTAACCTAGGACAATCGACACTGCAACGTAAACAGATGGTAAGTCTGGCGACGCGGCGCCAGACTTACTCAACACACCTAGTCATCATTAACCCACTGCCAGCTAGCCAACCGTTACCGACTAGCAGCGCTGTAGATACTAATACTTTACAACGGAACGATTTGACTAGTGCAGTGTTACCTAGCTAGCTACTTAGTTGTCTTTGTCATAGCTTGATAATTGTTAGCTAGCCAGCCATCGAGGTTAGCTAGCCAGCTATTTCCGTCCCCCGCGATGCCATTTTTCCTAACCCAGCCAACTATTACCGACGAGCAGCATTGTAGAAACTAAATACATTACAAGGAACGTCTTGATTAGTGTTATGTTAGCTAGCTAGCTACAAAGTTGCTTTGTATCATGACAAGGTGTAGTACTGAAACTATCGAGGTTACATAGCCAGCTACACGTTCAAAGTCAACAACGCAGCCACTGCTAGCTAGCCTACTCCACCAGCCAGCAGTACTGTATCATTTTAGTCAATAAGATTTTTGCAACGTAAGCTTAACTTCCTGAACATTCGAGACGTGTAGTCCACTTGTCATTCCAATCTCCTTTGCATTAGCGTAGCCTCTTCTGTAGCTCGTCTACTATGTGTCTGTCTATCCCTGTTCTCTCTCCTCTGCACAGGCCATACAAACGCTCCACACCGCGTGGCCGCTGCCACTCTAACCTGGTGGTCCCAGCGCGCACGACCCACGTGGAGTTCCAGGTCTCCGGCAGCCTCTGGAACTGCCGGTCTGCGGCCAACAAGGCTGAGTTCATTTCAGCCTATGCTACCCTCCAGTCCCTAGACTTCCTGGCGCTGACGGAAACATGGATTACCACAGATAACACTGCTACTCCTACTGCTCTCTCCTCGTCTGACTACGTGTTCTCGCATACCCCTAGAGCATCGAGCCAGCGGGGTGGTGGCACTGGATTCCTCATCTCTCCCAAGTGGACATTCTCTCTTTCTCCCCTCACCCATCTGTCTATCTCCTCATTTGAATTCCATGCTGTCACAGTTACCAGCCCTTTCAAGCTCAACATCCTTATCATTTATCGCCCTCCAGGTTCCCTTGGAGAGTTCATCAATGAGCTTGACGCCTTGATAAGTTCCTTTCCTGAGGATGGCTCACCTCTCACAGTTCTGGGTGACTTTAACCTCCCCACGTCTACCTTCGACTCATTCCTCTCTGCCTCCTTCTTTCCACTCCTCTCCTCTTTCGACCTCACCCTCTCACCTTCCCCCCCTACTCACAAGGCAGGCAATACGCTTGACCTCATCTTTACTAGATGCTGTTCTTCCACTAATCTCATTGCAACTCCCCTCCAAGTCTCCGACCACTACCTTGTATCCTTTTCCCTCTCGCTCTCATCCAACACTTCTCACTCTGCCCCTACTCGGATGGTATTGCGCCGTCCCAACCTTCGCTCTCTCTCTCCCGCTACTCTCTCCTCTTCCATCCTATCATCTCTTCCCTCTGCTCAAACCTTCTCCAACCTATCTCCTGATTCTGCCTCCTCAACCCTCCTCTCCTCCCTCTCTGCATCCTTTGATTTCCTCTGTCCCCTATCCTCCAGGCCGGCTCGGTCCTCCCCTCCTGCTCCGTGGCTCGACGACTCACTGCGAGCTCACAGAACAGGGCTCCGGGCAGCCGAGCGGAAATGGAGGAAAACTCGCCTCCCTGCGGACCTGGCATCCTTTCACTCCCTCCTCTCTACATTTTCCTCTTCTGTCTCTGCTGCTAAAGCCACTTTCTACCACTCTAAACTCCAAGCATCTGCCTCTAACCCTAGGAAGCTCTTTGCTACCTTCTCCTCCCTCCTGAATCCTCCTCCCCCTCCCCCCCCCCCTCCTCCCTCTCTGCAGATGACTTCGTCAACCATTTTGAAAAGAAGGTTGACGACATCCGATCCTCGTTTGCTAAGTCAAACGACACTGCTGGTCCTACTCACACTGCCCTACCCGGTGCTTTGACCTCTTTCTCCCCTCTCTCTCCAGATGAAATCTCGCGTCTTGTGACGGCCGGCCGCCCAACAACCTGCCCACTTGACCCTATCCCCTCCTCTCTTCTCCAGACCATTTCCGGAGACCTTCTCCCCTACCTCACCTCGCTCACCAACTCATCCTTGACCGCTGGCTACGTCCCTTCCTTCTTCAAGAGAGCGAGAGTTGCACCCCTTCTGAAAAAACCTACACTCGATCCCTCCGATGTCAACAACTACAGACCAGTATCCCTTCTTTCCTTTCTCTCCAAAACTCTTGAACGTGCCGTCCTTGGCCAGCTCTCTTGCTATCTCTCTCAGAATGACCTTCTTGATCCTAATCAGTCAGGTTTCAAGACTGGGCATTCAACTGAGACTGCTCTTCTCTGTGTCACGGAGGCTCTCCGCACTGCTAAAGCTAACTCTCTCTCCTCTGCTCTCATCCTTCTAGACCTATCTGCTGCCTTTGATACTGTGAACCATCAGATCCTCCTCTCCACCCTCTCCGAGCTGGGCATCTCCGGCACCGCCCACGCTTGGATTGCGTCCTACCTGACAGGTCGCTCCTACCAGGTGGCGTGGCGAGAATCTGTCTCCGCACCACGTGCTCTCACCACTGGTGTCCCCCAGGGCTCTGTTCTTGGCCCACTCCTATTCTCGCTATACACCAAGTCACTTGGCTCTGTCATATCCTCACATGGTCTCTCATATCATTGCTATGCAGATGACACACAATTAATCTTCTCCTTTCCCCCTTCTGACAACCAGGTGGCGAATCGCATCTCTGCATGTCTGGCAGACATATCAGTGTGGATGACGGATCACCACCTCAAGCTGAACCTCGGCAAGACGGAGCTGCTCTTCCTCCCGGGGAAGGACTGCCCGTTCCATGATCTCGCCATCACGGTTGACAACTCCCTTGTGTCCTCCTCCCAGAGTGCTAAGAGCCTTGGCGTGACCCTGGACAACACCCTGTCGTTCTCCACCAACATCAAGGCGGTGACCCGATCCTGTAGGTTCATGCTCTACAACATTCGCAGAGTACGACCCTGCCTCACACAGGAAGCGGCGCAGGTCCTAATCCAGGCACTTGTCATCTCCCGTCTGGATTATTGCAACTCGCTGTTGGCTGGGCTCCCTGCCTGTGCCATTAAACCCCTACAACTCATCCAGAACGCCGCAGCCCGTCTGGTGTTCAACCTTCCCAAGTTCTCTCACGTCACCCCGCTCCTCCGCTCTCTCCACTGGCTTCCAGTCGAAGCTCGCATCCGCTACAAGACCATGGTGCTTGCCTACGGAGCTGTGAGGGGAACGGCACCTCCGTACCTTCAGGCTCTGATCAGGCCCTACACCCAAACAAGGGCACTCCGTTCATCCACCTCTGGCCTGCTCGCCTCCCTACCTCTGAGGAAGCACAGTTCCCGCTCAGCACAGTCAAAACTGTTCGCTGCTCTGGCACCCCAATGGTGGAACAAGCTCCCTCACGACGCCAGGACAGCGGAGTCAATCACCACCTTCCGGAGACACCTGAAACCCCACCTCTTCAAGGAATACCTGGGATAGGATAAAGTAATCCTTCTAACCCCCTCCTTAAAAGATTTAGATGCACTATTGTAAAGTGGTTGTTCCACTGGATATTATAAGGTGAATGCACCAATTTGTAAGTCGCTCTGGATAAGAGCGTCTGCTAAATGACTTAAATGTAAATGTAAATGGTCTGCCTTCGTCTCCCTGATGGGAAGGTGACCACAGATGACAGTGAAATGCGTCAACATGCCGTAGATTTCTACTCTGCCCTCTATAAGGCGGAGGATTGTGACTCTCTGTGTACTGAACTGTTGCTACACGGTCTTCCTCAATTGGGACCTGAGCAGAGAGTCGCATTGGACTCTGACATTACACTGCAAGAGCTGTCCACAGCAGTTATGCAGCTCTCAACAGGCCGAGCCCCTGGCATTGATGGTTTACCATCTGAGTTCTATCAGCACTTTTGGGGGTCTATTGGAGAGGATTTTTATGAGGTGATGTGTGAATCTTTTCATGAGGGTTCTCTTCCTGTATCCTGTCAACGTGCGGTGCTTTCATTATTGCCAAAATAGGGGGATTTGGCTCTCATAAAAAATTGGAGACCTGTTGCTTTGCTGTGTGCAGAATATAAAATTGTTTCTAAATGTCTCTCAAACAGGTTGAAAGAGTATCTGGGATTGTTGGTCCACAAGGACCAGTCTTACTGTGTACCTGACCACTCTATTGTTGACAACTTGTTTCTGATAAGAGATGTTTTAGACATTTGTAAACTGTCTGATGTAAATGTGGGTTTACGTTTCGTTGGATCAGGAGAAGGCTTTTGACCGTGTGGACCACCAGTACTTGTTTAAAACAATGAAAGCCTTTGGGTTTGGGGATGTTTTTTTATCGTGGATGAATTTACTGTATGCTGGGGCCTCGTGTATGGTGAAGATGGGGGGTGGTTTGAGCTGCCCCATCCCTGTCCAAAAGGGCATCAGGCAGGGATGCCCAATTTCAGGGCAGTTATACAGTCTGGCGATTGAACCAATGCTTTGTTTTTTAAGAGCGAGGCTTACTGGTTTCTCTGTGCCAGGTGTAATGAAGGGTCCCACGATAGCACTGTCTGCATATGCAGATGACGTGACAGTTTTTATTACAGGGGCTGAGGATGTTAAGGTTCTCTCAAACGCTCTAAAGGTGTATGAGGGGGCCTCCTCAGCTAGAGTCAATTGGGGAAAGAGTGAAGCGCTGTGGGCTCGTCAGCTTCAGATGGGGTCTGCTCCACGGTTACCAGGGGGGCTTCAGTGAGGCAGAGATGGGATGAAGACTTTGGGGTTTTTTCTAGGCTCTGATGTCTTTCAGAAAAAGAACTGGGAGGGTGTAGTGGAGAAAGTGTGTGCCAGACTGTCAAGATGGAAATGGGTGCTGCCCCAGCTGTCTTATAGGGGAAGGGTATTGGTAGCTAATAATCTTGCTGCCTCTACCCTCTGGCACAGACTAATGATTTTACAGCCACCAAAGGGTCTGATTCAAGAGCTTCAGAGGACCCTTGTCAATTTCTTCTGGTCTGGACAACACTGGATAAAAGCTGCAGCCCTGTATCTGCCACTACACGAGGGTGGGCAAGGCTTGGTGGATATTTCCTCTAGGATCATGGCTTTCCGGCTTCATGCAGCCCAGAGGCTGTTGTACAGAGACGGTTCTAGCTGGGTCGATACAGCCTATATATTGATGAGGAGAGCGGGCTGTTTGGGCTTAGATAAGCACCTTTTCCTCTTAAAGCTGGAGAGGGATGATTAGCCTGGCCTGACTCCATTTTATAAGTCTGTTATGCAGGCTTGGAGAGTTTTTGTCAAGTCCCGTAAGGCCGGCACGCCACCAGGGATGTGGCTTTTTGAAGAGCCTCTTTTTCACAACACTGCCATCCAGTTCTGGGTTCAGCTAGCCTACGTTCATGCCTGTTAGGCGTCCAGACCCAATAAAGATTATTTAAATAACTCACTCACTCACTCACTCACTCACTCACTCACTCACTCACTCACTCACTCACTCACTCACTCACTCACTCACTCACTCACTCACTCACTCACTCACTCACTCACTGAGACGGACATGGCATATGATTTACATTGTTTTCACGTTCATCAAACCATTCAGTTACCACTCACTCATGCCCCGTGGATGGGGGCATTGTCATGGTAGCCAAAATATTGGCCTGTCCAGCATTTTTACATGACCGTAAACATTTTGGGATGTTAATTGTTTAATCTATTCAGGAACCACACCTGTGTGGAAGCACCAACTTTCAATATACTTTGTATCCCTCATTTACTCAAAATAATTTCCATTATTTTGGCAGTTACCTGTATCTCCCTCAGAGTGTTCTTATGGCTTGGTTGACATCAGAGAAAACACATCTGCCAAGTCTGACATCCCCTGCTGTGTGTGTGTGTCTATATTTTTGTTTACGTGTGTGTGTGCACTTGTGTGTCTGCGTTTTTGTTTGTGCATATGTTCGGATCCATGTGCTTGTGAAGGCACTTTGCAGTTCCCACGGAGCCTTCTCTTCATCTACCTCTCATTTTCTAGTTCCATTTGGACAATCTTGTCTGAGTTCACTTTGCACAGAGAATCAAAGGCATGTAAACATGTGAGACGTTCCAGTA
Source organism: Salmo salar (assembly GCF_965601325.2). Lineage (NCBI taxonomy): Eukaryota > Metazoa > Chordata > Actinopteri > Salmoniformes > Salmonidae > Salmo > Salmo salar. Next base: position 52,039,601 of record NC_138307.1, read on the forward strand.
TCAGACAGTGGTTCAGCATCAGCAGGTCAGCCTTGATTGACGTGTAGAGGGAGTCTGGACAATTATAGTGGTAGAGCTATACAGATCAGTATAGTACAGCACAGCTCTGTGTCCCAAATGGCACCCTATTCCATATAGTACACTACTATTAACCAGAGCCCATTGTGCTCTGGTCAAAAGTAGTGCACTACTGTATGTAGGGAATAGTTTGCCAATTGGGACACATCCAAAGTTTGGGGTTACTCATCGTGATGATGGTGGCTGACAGATACAGATAGCTCACATGAAACATCTGTCTTCACTTTTGTCTCACCAACCTGTTGTCGGAAAACTTTAGTTGATTGCAACTCCCTCTGGATAGGAGTGTCTGCTAAATTACTCCAATGTGATGCAAACAACACAGATGTGATATTTTCACAGAGCGGGTATACTTTGTGCCCATGGCAGCCTGACTCAAACACTCATTCATTCTGACTGCTGGGCTCATGTGCCCTTGACTGAAGGACCTGAGGTGTGTGTGTGTGTGTGTGTGTGTGTGTGTGTGTGTGTTCTTCCTCCTCCCCCTGGCACACAGGTCAGTAAGCAGATGAATAGCGATTTTGTTCAGCCCCATGCCACTTCTCTGTAATGCCATGATGTGCTACCCTGGGCAAAGCTCTCCTTCTTCATAATATCCCCAGACCTGGCCAAATGATATTTGGCGATCATTCTGCAGGGGCAGATGAAGAGACACATGCTGTGGCATAATGTGTAATCTGGTTGTGGGTGGGTGTGTGTGTGTGTGATAGGGGTTAAGGGGTTTTCCCCATGACATTCAGTGATTGAAACTGAATGAGAATGAATACATGAATGAATGGAACTTTAATTTGTCCATCTTTTGCTCTGCTCCAGAAAAAAAACGGTCAGATCAGAGAGTCACATAGTCTTTCTTCTCTGTATAGAGTCCCCTACCTCACTTCTGCTTAGACAGGAGCTCAGCTATAGGCTGGTGAGGTAGAAGGTTCTGGTTCTATAAGGAATACTGTTTTGGTTTGGGTCCGTTTTGGCAGCAGTAAGCTCTGGGCCTTTGAGCAAGGCAGACAGTTATATGTATTCAGAGGCAGGCAGACAGGTCTGAGCCTATGAGGTATATACAGTTCTGGGCTCTGGTCCTGTCGCAGACAGACAGTTCTGCGACTCTCGTAAAATGGGTCTACTGGGCAGACAGCTGTGTGTCACTAAGGGAGGTAGGAAGCTCTGGGGCTATGAAGCAGCCAGTCCTGTGCCTGCTGTTCAGGGTCATGGCAGGTAGGTAAAAAGTTGTTCCTCAGAGATCCTCAGTGCATGTGACCTGCTCTGTGATGTCTGAGTCACACAGACTCATCACAGTTATCCACAGCCTTACCCACCCCGGGACATCATTAACCTACATCTGGGGAGAGAGGGAAGGAGGACGGGAGGGGAGGGAAGGAGAGAAAGAGGCAATAAGTCAGGGAAGGAAGGAGAGAGATACACTCTTAGAAACAAATGGTTATTCGGCTGTCCCCATAAGAGAACCCTTTTTGGTGCCAGTTAAAACCCTTTTGGTCCCTGGTAGAACCCTTTTGGGTTCCATGTATAACATTCTGTGGAAAGGGTTCTACATTGAACCCAAAAGGGTTATATCTGGAATCAAAAAGGTCTTCTTCAAAGTGTTCTCCTATGGGGACAGCCGAAGAATCCTTTTAGGTTCAAGATAGCACCTTTTTATCTAAGAGTGTTTGAATTGGTTTGTTGCTGCTACCAGGGAGAAAGATCACTATTCTGTTCAGGTCTTGGTTCACTGGTGCAGAATCAAACAGATGTGGCACGATATGAAGAGCTGATGAAGAGGAGTGGATGTAAGGTTTGAGGCGTCGGTATACCCTCTGATGCCTCTGTTCTGATCTGTGTGTGTGCAACTAGATTAGTTTGTAGTTGCAACACACTTTCATATTGCCAGTAATCCGAGTGAATACAAAATTCACTGCGTGCACACCGTATCCATAGATACAGGAAAAGAAAACACAAAGGAAAATGTCAACAAGTCTTCTTTTACGTAAAACATCATAAGCAATGAGGCTGATATGGCGGGGGAGGGATGTTGTCAGTTACGTCTCTGCTCGGTTCCGCTCAGAGGTCAGAGGTCAAAGGTGTCTAATTGACATAGAGGCATGCCGGGAGAGTTGTTTAACCTGTTAGGGCTAGGGGGCAGTATTGACACGGCTGGATAAAAAACGTACCCGATTTAATCTGGTTACTACTCCTGCCCAGTAACTAGAATATGCATATAATTATTGGCTTTGGATAGAAAACACCCTAAAGTTTCTAAAACTGTTTGAATGGTGTCTGTGAGTATAACGGAACTCATATGGCAGGCAAAAACCTGAGAAGATTTCATGCAGGAAGTGGCCTGTCTGACAAGGTGTCATTCTTCTTGCCTCTGTTTATTGAAGACTGAGGATCTCTGCTATAACGTGACACTTCCTACGGCTCCCATAGGCTCTCAGAAGGTGGCAAAAAGCTGAATCGTGGCTTTGCAGGCTCTTGTTGAAAAAAAGTAGTGCGTTTGGTTAGTGGTTGGTTATAGTACTGTTAGACTTAGGTGCGTGCCCGTGTCGACTGAATGATTTGTTTTCTTTCCTCTGTTTACCTAAACGCAGTTTCCCGGTCGGAATATTATCGCTTTTTTATGAGAAAAATGGCATAAAAATGGATTTTAAACAGCGGTTGACATGCTTCGAAGTATGGTAATGGAATATTTAGAATTTTTTGGTCACGAATTGCACCATGCTCGTGACCCTTATTTACACTTTGGATAGTGTATTGAACGCACGAACAAAACGCCGCTATTTGGATATAACTATGGATTATTTTGGACCAAACCAACATTTGTTATTGAAGTAGCAGTCCTGGGAGTGCATTCTGACGAAGAACATCAAAGGTAATCAAACTTTTGTAATAGTAAATCTGACTTTGGTCAGGGCTAAACTTGGTGGGTGTCTAAATAGCTAGCCGTGATGGCTGGGCTATCTACTGAGAATATTGCAAAATGTGCTTTCACCGAAAAGCTATTTTAAAATCGGACACCTCGATTGCACAAAGGAGTTCTGTATCTATAATTCTTAAAATAATTGTTAGGTTTTTTGTGAACGTTTATCGTGAGTAATTTAGTAAATTCACCGGAGGTTTGCGGGGGGTATGCTAGTTCTGAACGTCACATGCTAATGTAAAAAGCTGGTTTTTGATATAAATATGAACTTGATTGAACAAAACATGCATGTATTGTATAACATAATGTCCTAGGTGTGTCATCTGATGAAGATCATCAAAGGTTAGTGCTGCATTTAGCTGTCTTCTGGGTTTTTGTGACATTATATGCTAGCTTGAAAAATGGGTGTCTATTTCTGGCTGGGTACTCTGCTGACATAATCTAATGTTTTGCTTTCGTTGTAAAGCCTTTTTGAAATCGGACAGTGTGGTTAGATTAACGAGAGTCTTGTCTTTAAAATGGTGTAAAATAGTCATATGTTTGAGAAACTGAGTAGGAGTGGTAACCAGATTAAATCGGGTATGTTTTTTATCCAGCCGTGTCAATGCTGCCCCCTAGCCCTAACAGGTTAAGTGAGAGAATGGAGATAACCATAGCAATCCATGGTAGAGAGAGAGGGGAGTGTTGAGTTCATTGTATACTGTATGTAAGGGAGTGTGTACAGGAGTGTGTACAAATTATTAACGGGGCACCAGTCCTTTCTTGGACAAAATGGTCTTCTAAAAAGGCCTGGATTATAAAATCATTTACAATGTAATTAATCTGAAAGGATGAATTCTTTGAGAGTCAATTGGAGTTCTTTCCCAGAATAACAAGATAAACACAAGTTAGACAATCGACATTTAATAATGCTAATCAAAATGTTTACAAGCATAATGAGAGTGATCATGAAAAGCTGGGAAATAGAATGAAAGACAAGAAAGAGACCTCAACATATCACTGTGAACTCTGGGTGTTTTCCAAAACACACTTGTGTTCTGCGCTCTCACGTTCTTTCATGGGTGATCTTCCAAGCACACCTGAGAGAGCATACCATCTACTATGGGAGAACACAGAAGACTTGAAATCTGCTAAATCTGCTAATGTTTAAGAATGTTACATACCAGAATAGTGGTGTTTCACTGTGAAACTAATATTGCATTGAATTGGAACTGATGAAATTGTGTTTCCAATGAGCAGGCTTGCATTGTGATAAATTCATACAACTATAACACCCATGCATATTATTAAATGACACTGATGTTAAAGATAGCTTGGTTTTATAGTAATGTTATGCAATGATAACTAATTGATAGGCGATATGATGCAATACTAGATTAGAAGGCCTAGGCTACTTCATCCTAATGCAAGCGTCACGCCTTGCTCCCGCTCTCCCTCTGCCCTTCTTTATGTAACCGATGTGAAATGGCTAGCTAGTTAGCGGTGGTGCGCGCTAATAGCGTTTCAATCGGTGACGTCACTCGCTCTGAGACCTGAAGTAGTTGTTGCCCTTGCTCTGCAAGGGCCGCGGCTTTTGTGGCACGATGGGTAACGATGCTTCGTGGGTGTCAGTTGTTAATGTGTGCAGAGGGTCCCTGGTTCAAGCCCAGGTTGGGGCGAGGAGAGGGACGGAAGCTATACTGTTACATTTACGCACACCTTTCACCATCATAACGCGCAGCAGCGCTCATTTTACTCACCAAGACTCCTCCTTGTTGATTGCCCGGTCTATAACTGTCTGCTCCCCCTTTTGTTCCCTGTGTCAGCATTGATGTCATTATTTCTCCCCTGTCCAGACGCTGTTCCTGTTCTGTTTCATGTCTGTTTTTCATGAACTGTTTTCCCTGTACCTGCTTCTCGTCTACCAGCGTCGATCCTTACAGTAAGCTAAATGCATTGGATACAAAACAAACAATTGCTGGTGATATTTTGGAAGATTTTCTTTTAAACTTGCTTCGTAAAAATCTCCTATGATAACAAAGACTGCTTCGGGGTGAGAGGATTTTTGTTGGTGAATGTTCTTGTTCGGTTTGCTGAGTGCGGCCTTGATGTTTGCTTGTGGCGGCATGTACACAGCTGTGACAATAAGACTGGGAAATTCCCTCAGCATATAGTGGGGTTGGCATTTTAGCTTCAGAATCTCCAGGTTGGGTGAACAGGAGATCGAGATGTTTCAACTTTGGTAAACCAGCAATTGTTGAGAAGGAAGCATACACCTCCCCCCTACTCTTACCAGAAGCCGCCTTTTAATCCATACAGAAAATGTGAAAAGCGGTCTGGTTGAATAGAAGAGTCAAGTGTACAGTCCTTCAGCCATGTTTCTGTAAAAACAAAGACAGTATTCCCTGATGTCCCTTTGCGACTGAAGCCTTGCTCTGAGTTGAGTTTTTGTCCCAGTGATTGGACATTAGCCATCTGGATACTAGGAAGAAGAGAGCGTGTAGCCTTTCTTTCAAGCCTAGCTTGGAGTCCCCTTTTCCACCCTATTCGCTACTTTTGGTCATCTTGGTCAGCAGAACCTCCATTCCAAAGCGACTACAATGATTTCTCATGGATCTTATCACCAATACAGAGTGGGTGTAGAGTTCCAGTTAAATTAACGTCACATTAAGGGCCTGGTGGAAGGTCCCAGTGGTGATGCTAGCCTGTGGAGTAGTAATGAAGAGACCCTAACTCCGCTGGGGTCTCTGCTGAGCTGGCAGGGAGGTCTGAGGCTGGAGAGGTTGGGAAGTGGGGGGTTGGAGGTTGATGGTGATTTCACCTTTTATGACTTACACATACAGTTGAAGTCGGAAGTTTACATTTAAACTCAGTTTTTCACAATTCCTGACATTTAATCCTAGTAAAAATTCCCTGTCTTAGGTCAGTTAGGATCACCACTTTATTTTAAGAATGTGAAATGTCAGAATAATAGTTGAGAGATTGATTTATTTCAGCTTTTATTTATTTCATCACATTCCCAGTGGGTCAGAAGTTTACATAAACTCAAATAGTATTTGGTAGGATTTCCTTTAAATTGTTTAACTTGGGTCAAACGTTTCGGGTAGCCTTCCACAAGCTTCCCACAATAAGTTGGGTGAATTTTGGCCCATTTCTCCAGACAGAGCTGGTGTAACTGAGTCAGGTTTGTAGGCCTCCTTGCTCGCACACGCTTTTTTCAGTTCTGCCCACAAATGTTCTTTAGGATTGAGGTCAGGGCTTTGTGATGGCCACTCCAATACCTTGACTTTGTTGCCCTTAAGCCATTTTGCCACAACTTTGGATGTATGCTTGGGGTCATTGTCCATTTGGAAGACACCTTTGCAACCAAGCTTTAACTTCCTGACTGATGTCTTGAGATGTTGCTTCAATGTATCCACATAATTTTCCCACCTTATGATACCATTTATTTTGTGAAGTGCACCAGTCCCTCCTGCAGCAAAGCACCCCCACAACATGATGCTGCCACCCCCATGCTTCATGGTTGGGATGGGGTTCTTCGGCTTGCAAGCCTCCCCCTTTTTCCTCCAAACATAACGATGGTCATTATGGCCAAACAGTTCTATTTTTGTTTCATCAGACCAGAGGACATTTCTCCAAAAAGTACAATCTTTGTCCCCATGTGCAGTTTCAAACCTTAGTCTGGCTTTTTTATAGCGGTTTTGGAGCAGTGGCTTCCTCCTTGCTGAGCAGCCTTTCAGGTTATGTCGATATAGAACTCGTTTTGCTGTGGATATGGATACTTTTGTACCTGTTTCCTTCAGCATCTTCACAAGGTCCCTTGCTGTTGTTCTGGGATTGATTTGCACTTTTCGCACCAAAGTACGTTCATCTCTAGAAGACAGAACGCATCTCTTCCTGAGCGGTATGACGGCTGCGTGGTCCCATGGTGTTTATACTTGCGCACTATTGTTTGTACAGATGAACGTGGTACCTTCAGGAGTTTGGAAATTGCTCCCAAGGATGAACCAGACTTGTGGAGGTCTACAATTTTTTTTGTGGTCTTGGCTGATTTCTTTGGTTTTCCCATGATGTCAAGTAAAGAGGCACTGAGTTTGAAGGTAGGCCTTGAAATACATCCACAGGTACACCTCCAATTGACTCAAATCACGTCAATTAGCCTATAAGAAGCTTCTAAAGCCATGACATCGTTTTATTTTATTTTCCAAGCTGTTTAAAGGCAGAGTCAACTTCTGACCCACTGGAATTGTGATTCAGTGAAATATTTTGTCTGTAAACAATTGTTGGAAAAATTACTTGTGTCATGCACAAAGTAGATGTCCTAACCGACTTGCCAAAACTATAGTTTGTTAACAAGAAATTTGTGGAGTGGTTGAAAAACAAGTTTTAATGACTCCAACCCAAGTGTATGTAAACTTCCAACTTCAACTGTACACGTATGCACGCACAGAAGCATTTATGCATGAATGCACACGTGCACACACACATACATACGCATACACACACCCTCTGTGTCAACTCTGCCACAGCGACCCTTCTCATCTCCCCGATCCCGCAGACCATTTACAATGTAAATTACCCAGCTTCACTAGGACTTGTCTAGAAATTCCATTACTCTGGCAGATATTGTGAAATCAGCAATTAACAAAACAATATAATAAAATGTTGAGAGGGTCTGGATGAGAATACTAATTAGATTTGCTAGAGATCTGGTTCCTAGTAGTGACAGATAAGCAATTATAGTAGAACCTTAGGTCCCAAATGGACCCTGATCAAACGTAGTGTTCTATATAGGTAATAGGGTGCCATTTGGGATGTAGACTTAGATTCCAATAGACTAGCTGATGGGAAAGTGTTTTTTCTTGGATGTTGAGCAGTGAGTAGCAGTTGATTCTGAGCACGTTTTTCTTCATTGACCTGATGCTTGGAGTTCATCCTGCTTATGGATCAGAAAGAAGGCTAGCATATTAATCCCATACCTGTCAGGCAGACAGACTCACAGCCTGACTGATTGCGTCTCAATTTATGCCCTTTTTCCTCTAGAGGGCACTATTTTTGACACGGGGTTATAGCACTCTGGTCAAAAGTACTGCACTATTAAAGGGAACAGAGTGCCATTTAGGACGAAGCTTCTGAGTAGTTTGATTTCTATTTCTCTCTTTCCTCCACCTGGCCCTTCCCTAAATTCTCTCCATGCTGTTGAGAGTTTGTAAAGACTAGGGTAAAGCCATACATTGATAGATTTGACAACATATGCAGGGAGTAGACTGAAGATTACGTTAGTGGTTTTTCCATTCTACTGCGACTTTTCAAATTTGAATTCCTAATGAAACGACAGGAAATGCATTGTGATATAATTAAGCAATAAGGCTTGAGGGGGTGTGGTATATGGCTGATATACCACGTCTAAGGGCTGTTCTTAGGGACGACGCAACGCGGAGTGCCTGTATACAGCCCTTAGCCGTGGTATATTGGCCATATACCCCAAACCCCCGAGGTGCCTTATTGCTATTATAAACTGGTAACCAACGTAATTAGAAGTGTAAAATTGATTGTTTTGTCATACCCATGGAATACGGTCTGATATACCATGGCTTTCAGCCAATCAGCATTCAGGGCTCGAACCACCCAGTTTCTAATTTCGCTTTTGGCGTCACTTTGGCGTAACTAGGGAAATCAGTGGACATCATGTTGAGTGTCGACACCCATCTCCGTTGTGTCTTCTCCCATGGGTTGTGTGTATCTCCTGTGTATCAGTGGGAGCCAGCCTTTGGTGTGTGTGTGTGACGTGTATGTGCAGGATGTGACAGCTTTTCCAGTTCATCTGTGAGCTTGGCCATCCATGGCAGGACAGTCTGCTATGTGTGTGTGTGTGTGTGTGTCAGTGTGTGTGTGTCAGTGTGTGTATGTGTGTGTATGCACACATATGAAAGGGGGGTTGTGTGAACATGCTGTACACTACATATGTCCACTGTGCTTGTACATCGCCTAGGACCACTCTCTCCTCCCCTCTCTCTCCCCATGATGTTAATTGTTTGACAGGCCTGACTGACTGCTCGTCTCGCTATCTCTCTGTCACTCTGTCACTCTAGTATTCTACAGTTTGTGATCTCTATCGTTCTGCTTCTCTGCCTCTATCACTCTCTCTCTCTCTCTCTCTCTCTCTCGCTCTCTCTTTCTCTGTGCCTCCTTCTTCTTCATCCATCTCTTTCTCTGTCTCCCTGCTGGTGCCAGTCTAGGCCCTATAGCTACATAAGCTGGCAGATAGACAGACAGATACAATGGCTTGCGAAAGTATTCATCCCCCTTGACATTTTTCCTATTTTGTTGCCTTACACTCTGGAATTAAAATCGATTTTTGGGGGGTTTGTATCATTTGATTTACACAACATGCCAGCACTTTGAAGTGCAAAATATTTTTTATTGTGAATCGAACAAGAAATAAGACAAAAAAACTGAACTTGAGCGTGCATAACTATTCACCCCCCCAAAGTCAATACTTTGTAGAGCCACCTTTTGCAGCAATTACAGCTGCAAGTCTCTTGGGGTATATCTCTATAACTTTAGCACATCTAGCTACTGGGATTTTTTCCCATTCTTCAAGGTAAAACTGTTCCAGCTCCTTCAAGTTAGATGGGTTCTGCTGGTGTACAGCTGTAACGGCCGCCGAAGGGAGTAGACCAAGGCGCAGCGGATTGAGTGCTCATTTTAACTTTTATTGAACACGTAAACAAAACAAAAAAACAAACAACAGCTTAACAGTTCCGTCAGGTACAAAACACTAGACTGAAAAAGCTGAAACTAGCTGAAAAACCTCTACTAAATAGGACCTCCAATCAGAGGCAACAAGAAACAGCTGCCTCCAATTAAAGGTCAAACAAAACCCTAAACATAGAAATAGAAAAACTAGACACGGACATAGAAATATACTAACATAGAACATATACCAAAACCCCCGAAACACATAAAACAAACACGCCCTGACCAAACTACAATAACAAACAACCTCTTTTACTGGTCAGGACGTAACAGCAATCTTTTTGTCATACCACAGATTCTCAATTGGATTGAGGTCTGGGCTTTGACTAGGCCATTCCAAGCCATTTAAATGTTTCCCCTCAGACCACTCAAGTGTTGCTTTAGCAGTATGCTTATGGTCATTGTTCTGTTGGAAGGTGAACCTCCATCCCAGTCTGTCACGTCCTGACCATAGAAAGCTTTTATTTTCTATGGTAGAGTAGGTCAGGGCGTGACAGGGTTTTTTTCTGGTTGTTGTTTTCTATGTGGGGTTCTAGTTTAGTTTTTCTATGTTTAGGCGGTTGGTGTGATTCGCAATTAGAGGCAGCTGATAATCGTTGCCTCTAATTGGGGATCATACTTAAGTAGCTTGTTTTTCACTGGGGGGTTATGGGATATTGTTTATGCATAGTTGTATATTAGTCACGGTTCGTCTTTTTTTGTTGTTGTATTTTGCATTACGTTTCACTTTATAATAAATTATGTGGAACGCTACTCACGCTGCGCCTTGGTCAGATCATTTTTATGACGAACGTGACACAGTCTCAAATCTCTGGAAGACTGAAACAAGTTTCCCTCAAAAATTTCCCTGTATTTAGCGCCGTCCATCATTCCTTCAATTCTGACCAGTTTCCCAGTCCCTGCCGATGAAAAACATCCCCACAGCATGATGCTGCCACCACCATGCTTCACTGTGGGGATGATATTCTCGGGGTGATGAGAGGTGTTGGGTTTGCGTCAGCGTTTTCCTTGATGGACAAAAATCTAAATTCTAGTCTCATCTGACCAGAGAACCTTCTTCCATATGTTTGGGGAGTCCCCCACATGCCTTTTGGTAAACACCAAACATGTCTGCTTATTTCTTTCTGGCTACTCTTCCGTAAAGCCCAGCTCTGTGGAGTGTACGGCTTTAAGTGGTCCTATGGACAGATACTCCAATGTCCGTTGTGGAGCTTTGCTGCTCCTTCAGGGTTATCTTTGGTCTCTTTGTTGCCTCTCTAATGCCCTCCTTGTCTGGTTTGTGAGTTTTGGTGGGTGGCCTTCTCTTGGCAGATTTGTTGTGGTGCCATATTCATTTTTTAATAATGGATTGAATGGTGCTTCGTGGGATGATCAAAGTTGTGGATGTTTTTTTATAACCCAACCCTGATCTGTACTTCTCCACAACTTTGTCCCTGACCTGTTTGGTGAGCTCCTTGGTCTTCATAGTGCTGCTTGTTTGGTGGTGCCCCTTGCTTAGTGGTGTTGCAGACTCTGGGGCCTTTCAGAACAGGTGTATATATACTGAGGTCATGTGACAGATCATGTGACACTTAGATTGCACACAGGTGGACTTTATTTAACTAATTATGTGACTTCTGAAGGTAATTGGTTGCACCATATCTTATTTAGGGGCTTCATAGCAAAGGGGTTGAATACATATGCACGCACCACTTTTCCGTTTAGAATTTTGTTGAAGTAATTATTTTCATTTCACTTCACCGATTTGGACTGTTTTGTGTATGTCCATTACATGAAATCCAAATAAAAATCAAATTACAGGTTGTATTGCAACTAAATAGGACAAACGCCAAGGGGATGAATATTTTTGCAAGGCACTGTAGATCCTCCCAGAAGACTGCTTGTGGGCTCTATGATAAAAAATGTCATGATTCCCATAGAACATGCCTTTAGACAACCCTGTCCTTCCGTACCCACATCCTTCCATCCTCCTCATTCCTTCCTGTGCCTCAAACCTCAGGTTATCACCTAACTCCTCATCCTGCCTCTGTGTGTAGGTTAGAGCATGGTACTTTACTTCTTCCAACACTACAGTTGTGGGTTTGATTCCTGCATGGATCCACATATGCTCAATATCTTCCTGTATGGAGGAAGAAGCTGTTTGAAGTTGGCATTTGCTGTCCTCCTATTGGAGTCACAATTCAACGTCTCAGACACGAGACATATGTGGCAGGGTCTACAGACAATCACGGACCACAAAAGGAAAACCAGCCACGCCGTGGACACCGACGTCTTGCTTCCGGACAAGCTTAACACGTTCTTTGCCCTCTTTGGGGATAAGACAGTGCCACTGATGCGGCCAGTTACCAAGGACTGTGGGCTCTCCTCTGTGGCCGATGTTAGAAAGACATTGAAACATGTTAACCCTCACAAGGCTGCCGGCCCAGACGGCATCCATAGCCGCATCCACAGACCATGTGCAGACCAACTGGCTAGTGTGTTTACGGGCATATTCAATCTCTCCCTATCACAGTCTGCTGTCCCCACATGCTTCAAGATAGCCACCATTGTTCCTGTACCCAAGAATGTAAAGGTAACTGAACAAAATGACTATCACCCTGTAGCACTCACTTCTGTCATCATGAAGTGCTTTGAGAGACTAGTAAAGAACCATATCACCTCCACCCTACCTGCCACCCTAGACCCACCCCAACAGGTCCACAGACGATGCAATTGCCATCACATTGCACACTGCCGTATCCCACTGGACAAGAGAAATACCTACATAAGAATGCTTTTCATTAACTATAGCTCAGTATTCAACACCATAGTACCCTCCAAGCTCATCATTAAGCTTGAGGCCCTGTGTCTCAACCCCGCCCTGTGCAATTGGGCCCTGGTCTTTCTTACGGGCCAACCCCTGAAGGTAGGAAACAAGATCTCAACTCCGCTGATCCTCAACACTGGGGCCCCACAAGGGTGCGTGCTCAAACCCCTCCTGTACTCCCTGTTCACCCATGACTGCGTGGCCATGCACGCCTCAAACTCAATCATCAAGTTTGCAGATGACACAACAGTATTGGGCTTGATTACCATCAACGACGAGGCAGCCTACAGGGAGGAGGTGAGGGCACTCGGAGTGTGGTGTCAGGAAAACAACCTCTCACTCAATGTCAACAAAACAAAGGAGATGATCGTGGAAACAGCAGATGGAGCACTCTCCTATCCACATCGACGGGACAGTAGTGGAGAAGGTGGAAAGTTTTATGTTCCACGGTGTACACATCATGGACAAACTGAAATGGTCCACCCACATATACAGCGTGGTGAAGAAGGTGCAACAGAGCCTCTTCAGCCACAGGAGGCTGAAGAAATTTGGCTTGTCACCTAAATTCCTCACAAACTTTTACAGATGCACAATTGAGAGCGTCCTGTCGGGCTGTATCACCGCCTGGTAAGGAAACTGCACCGCCCTCAACCGCAAGGCTCTCCAGAGGGTAGTGAGGTCTGCACAACGCATCACCGGGGGCTAACTACCTGCCCTACAGGACACCTACAGCACCCGAGGCCAAAAAGATCTTCAAGGACAACAACCACCCGAGCCACTGCCTGTTCACCCCGTTATGAATCCAGAAGGTGAGGTCAGTGCAGGTGCATCAAAGCTGGGACTGAGACACTGAAAGCATCTTCTATCTCAAGGCCATCAGACTGCTCAACAGCCATTAATAACATAGAGAGGCTGCTGGAAACATACAGACCCAAATCACTGGCTACTTTAATGAATGGATTTGATAAAGGTATCACTAGTCACTTTAAATAATGGCACTTTAATAATCTCATGTGTACATACTGTATTTCATACCATCTATTGCATCTTGCCTATGCCGCACGGCCATCGCTCATCCATATATTTATATGTACAGGTACTTATAACATCCCTTTACATTTGTGTGTATAAGGTCGTTGTTGTGAATTTGTTATATTACTTGTTAGATATTACTGCACTGTCAAAACTAGTAGCACAAGCATTTCGCTACACTCGCATTAACATCTGCTAACCATGAGTATGTGACAAATAAAATGTTATTTGATTAAGAACATCTAGCCACTCAAAAGCACCCTTACCTGCTGATCTATAAATTACGTCTCCGTAATCTAGCATGGGTAGGATGGTCATCTGAATCGGTGTTAGTTTGGCAGCTGGGGTGAAAGAGGAGCGATTACGATAGAGGAAACGAAGTCTAGATTTAACTTTAGCCTGAAGCTTTGATACTGTCACGTTCGTCGTAAAGATGGGACCAAGGCGCAGTGGGAATGTGTATGCTCATCTTCTTTATTTACGAAGAAAACCAAAACTTAAACAAAAACGAGAAACAGTCCGGTGAGGCACACAGCTACACATACGGAACAACTACCCACAAAAACCCATAGAAAAACACCCCTACTAAATAGGACCTTCAATTAGAGGCAACGAGGAACAGCTGCCTCCAATTGAAGGTCAACCCAATAAACTAAACATAGAAATAGAAAAACTAGAACGAACATAGAACGTTAACCAAAAAACCCTGAAACACATAAAACAAACACACCCTGCTACGTCCTGACCAAACATTCAATAACAAATAACCCCTTTACTGGTCAGGACGTGACAGATACGCTTGAAGTCAGAAGTGTACATACACTTAGGTTGGAGTTATTAAAACTTGCTCTTCAACCACTCCACAAATGTCTTGTTAACAAACTATAGTTTTGGCAAGTAGGTTAGGACATCTACTTTGTGCATGACACAAGTAATGTTTCCAACAATTGTTTACTGACAGATTATTTCACTTATAATTCCCTGTATCACAATTCCAGTGGATCAGAAGTTTACATACACTAAGTTGACTGTAGCTTTAAACAGCTTGGAAAATACCAGAAAATGGTGTCATGGCTTTAGAAGCTTCTCATAGGCTAATTGACATAATTTGAGTCAATTGGAGGTGTATCTGTGGATGTATTTCAAGGCCTACCTTCAAACTCAGTGCCTCTTTGCTTGACATCGGAAAATCAGAAAAATAATTGTAGACCTCCACAAGTCTGGTTCATCCTTGGGAGCAATTTCCCAAGGATGAAGGTACCACCTGAAGGTACCAAGTTCATCTGTACAAACAATAGTACACAAGCATAAACACCATGGGACCATGCAGCCGTCATACCGCTTGGGAAGGAGATGCGTTCTGTCTCCTAGAGATGAAGGTACTTTGGTGTGAAAAGTGCAAATCATTCCCAGAACAACAGCAAAGGACCTTGTGAAGAGGTACCACAGTAAAACGAGTCCTATACTGACATGACCTGAAAGGCCGCTCAGCCAGGAAGAAGCCACTGCTCCAAAACCGCCATAAAAAAGCCAGACTACGGTTTGCAACTGCACATGGGGACAAAGATCGTACTTTTTGGAGAAATGTCCTCTTGTCTGATGAAACAAAAATAGAACTGTTTGGCCATAATGACCACCATTATATTTGGAGGAAAAAGGGGGAGGCTTGCAAGCAGAAGAACCCCATCCCAACTGTGAAGCAGGGGGTGGCAGCATTATGTTGTGGGGGTGCTTTGCTGCAGGAGGGACTGCTGCACCTTACGAAATAGATGGCATTATGAGGAATGAAAATAATGTGGATATATTGAAGCAAGACATCAGTCAGGAAGTTAAAGCTTGGTCGCAAATGGACAATGCCCCCGAGCATACTTCCAAAACGGTGGCAAAATGACTTAAGGACAACAAAGTCAAGGTATTGGAGTGGCCATCACAAGCCCTGACCTCAATCCTATAGAAAATCCGTAGGCAGAACTTAAAAAGCTTGTGCGAGCAAGGAGGCCTACAAACCTGACGCAGTTACACCAGCTCTGTCTGGAGGAATGGGCCACAATTCACCCAACTTATTGTGGGAAGCTTTTGAAATGCTACCAAATACTAATTGAGTGGATGTAAACTTCTGACTAACTGAGAATGTGATGAAAGAAATAAAAGCTGAAATAAATCATTCTCTCTATTATTATTCCGACATTTCACATTCTTAAAATAAAGTGGGAATACAGGGAATTTGTACTGGGATTAAATGTCAGGAATTGTGAAAAACGGAGTTTAAATGTATTTGGCTAAGGTGTATGTAAACTTCCGACTTCAGCTGTATGTGCTGAGAGAAGGACAGTGTACCATCCAGCCATACTCCCAAGTACTTGTATGATGTGACTACTTCAAGCTCTTAACCATCAGAGGTAGTGAGGAGAGGGGCATTTTTCGTACCTAACCACATGACCTTTGTTTTGGAGGTGTTCAGAACAAGGTTAAGGGCAGAGAATGCTTGTTGGACAATAAGAAAGCTTTGTTGTTGAGCTTTTTTATACCACAAAATCCGGTGAGGGTCCAGCTGAGTATGACTGTATTATCTACATATAAATAGATTATAGAGTTTCCTACTGCCTGAGCTATGTTTTTTATGTAAATTGAGAAAAGCGTGGAGCCTAGGATCGAGCCTTGAAGTACACCCTTGGTGACAGGCAGTGGCTGAGACAGCAGATGTTCTGACTTCATACGATGCACTCTTTGAGAGAGGTAGTTAGCAAACCACTCAAAAGACCCCTCAAAGACACCAATACTCCATAGCCGGCCCACAAGAATGGAATGGTCTAACGTATCAAAAGCTTTGGCCAAGTCAATAAAAATAGCAGCACAACATTGCTTAGAACCGAGGACAATAGTGACATCATTGAGGATCTTTAAGGTTGCAGTGACACATCCATAACCTGAGCGGAAACCAGATATAGACATCAAGATAAACATCAAGAGTTGATTATTGGCAAGTTTTTCTAGCACTTTTGATAAACAGGGCAAAATAGAAATAGGCCTATAACAGTTAGGATCAGCTTGTTCTCCCCCTTTAAGTAAAGGACGAACCGTGGCTGCCATCCAAGCAATGGGAACCGCCCCAGAGAGGAGAGACAGGTTAAAAAGGTCAGAGATTGGCTTGGCGATGATAGGGGCAGTAACCTTAAAGAAGAAAGGGTCTAAACCATCTGACCCAGAAGTTTTTTTGAGGTCAAGTTTAAGGAGCTCCTCCAGCACCTCGGACTCAGTGACTGCCTGCAGGGAGAAACTTTGTAGCGGGGGAAGGGAAAACAGGGAGGAGCATCGAGACTAGTCGCATTAGAAGGGGTGGGAGATGAGGAAATATTGGACAAGTAAGGAGGCATGGCTGAGTCATATAGGAATCCTGACTTAATGAAGTGGTGATTAAAGAGCTCAGCCATCTGCTCCTTGTCAGTAACAACCACATCATCAACTTTAAGGGACATGGGCAGCTGTGAGGAGGAGGGTTTATTCTCTAGGTTTTTAACCATTTTTTAACCATTAATACGCGTGTGCCGAGCCTTTCGCCAAATGCAGTTCTTGAGGTGGAGTAACTCTGCAAGATCAGGGTTGAACCAGGGGAGGAACCTGTTTTCAATTCTAATTTTCTTTATGGGGGCGTGTTTGTTAAAAATATCACTGAAAATATAAAAAAAGAAGGTCCATGCGTCTTCGACAGTCACGAATTCCGCCAAAGTCGGCCCCTCTCCTTGTTTGGGCGGCGTTCGGCAGGCAACGTCACCGGCTTTCTAGCCATCGCCGCTCCATTTTTCATTATCCATTTGTTTTGTCTTGTTCCCTGCACACCTGGTTTTCATTCCCCAATCAATCGACATGTATTTATTCCTCTATTCCCCATCATGTCTTTGTGTAAGATTGTTTGTGTATTTTTGTCTATTGGAATTTTGTTATGCGCCAGACATTTGTCTATGTTTCGTGTTTTGGGCACGTTGTTTGTGCTTTTGCTATTTTACCGGAATAAAGTGTGCACCTGTTCACTTCACTCTGCTCTCCTGCACCTGACTTCGCCTCCAGTACACATCCAGCGACATCGACAGAGGGGATCAAGCCGATTCTTAAACAATTTACAGAGGCCAGGTCATGAAGGAAGGCTTGCTAATTAAAGTTTTTCACCAAGCGCCTATGACAAATCAGGACAGGTTGTTTCACTAAGCAGCCATTACAAAAACAGGCTGTAAAACAGTGATCACTAAGGTCATTACAGAAAACACCAGATTGATGCCTCTCAGGATTATATGTGACCATTACAATTTCATTTGATTTGATCCAGCTGCTCGTAGCCACTGCTTTTCTTCTCCTTTCACCTCTGGCTCTTCTCCAACTCTCCTTCCATCTCTTCCTCCTCTTTTCCATCCCTCCATATCTCCTCCTTACCCATCTCCAGTCAGACTGTAATTCAATGAACTAAGGAAATCACAAGAGGGCTTAGAACAAAGCCATACCACACTGGACGTCCCACACTCAGTTAATGACCCACACGATTTTATAATACGTCTTAATCTATTTTAATCTATTTCAATAAAACATGTGCATGCATGCCTGCGTGCGTGTTTGAACCAGGTAATTGTATCAGACCTGACCTTTGACCCCTGGTGCACTACAGTAACGCATTGTGTCTGAATGTAATCAGTCTGGTAATGGCTTCACATTATGATCCAGCTGGGAGGTGAGAGAGCAGAGAGATAGAACGAGAAAGCAGAGCCATGGCAGAGAGCTACAGTATGGTGCTCATAGAGACAGGTCAACCCAAGTCAGTCTCAATTTCATTAGCCCACCAACTCAGTAGAATGATGAGGTTGATCGTAGAACTGTTTTCCACACTCATGGTTAGGATTTGGAGAGGTTAAGCTGATCCAAGATCTGTGGAGATCTGTAAACATCAAAGGAAATATTCCTTTATAGCAACTCCTTAGCTTTGCGAGCCACACTGATCTCAGAAGTTTACATGTACTGAACAAAAATATACACGCAACATGCAACAATTTCAAAGATTTTACTGAATTACAATTCATATAAGGAAATTCGTCAATTGAAATACATTCATCAGGCCCTAATCTATGGATTTCACATGACTGGGAATACAGATATGCATCTGTTAGTCACAGATACCTTAAAAAAAGTAGGGTTGTGGATCATAAAACCAGTCATAAAACCAGCCAAATAGTGTGACCACTATTTGCCTCATGCAGCGTGACACATATCCTTTGCATAGAGTTTGAATTTTATATATTGTTTTGTTTCCTCCGACACTAATGTGTTGGAAGAAACATTGTACACCTGGTGACCATGTCAGTGTGCCCAGCCCGCCACAGGAGTCGCTAGAGCACAATGGGACAAGGACATCCCGGCTAGCCAAACTCTCCCCTAACCCGGACAACCAATTGTGCACTGCCCCATGGGTCTCCCGGTTGCGGCCGGCTGCGACAGAGCCTGAACTTGAACCAGGATCTCTAGTGGCACAGCAATGCAGAGCATTGCTTTAGACCACTGCGCCACTCAGGAGGCCCACCTTCAAATAGAGTTGATCAGGCTGTTGATTGTGGCCTGTGGAATGTTGTCCCTCTCCTCTTCAATGGCTGTGCGAAGTTGCTGGTTATTAGCGGGACCTGAAACATGCTGTCATATATGTCCATCCAGAGCATCCCAAACATGCTCAATGGGTGACATGTCTGGTGAGTATGCAGGCCATGGAAAAACTGGGACATTTTCAACTTCCATGAATTGTGTACAGATCCTTGCGACATGGGGCTCTGCATTTTGTTGAAACATGATATGATGGCGGCGAATGACTGGCACGACAATGGGTCTCCAGATCTCATCATGGTATCTCTGTGCATTCAAATTGCCATCAATAAAATGCAATTATGTTCGTTGTCTTTAGCTTATGCCTGCCTACCCATACCATAACCCCACTGCCACCATGGGGCACTGTTCACATCGTTGACATCAGCAAACTGCTCGCCCATATGACGACATACACGTGGGCTGCGATTGTGAAGCTGTTTGGATGTACTGCCAAATTCTCTAAAACAACGGAGGCGGCTTATGGAAGATAAATTAACATTACATTCTCTGGCAGCAGCTCTGGTGGACATTCCTACAGTCAGCACCCCAATTGCACGCTCCCTCAAAACTTGAGACATATGTGGCATTGTGTTGTGTGACAGAACTGCACATTTTAGAGTGGCCTTTTATTGTCCCCACCACAATGTGCACCTGTGAAATGATAATGCTGTTGAATCAGCTTCTTGACATGTCACACCTGTCAGGTGGATGGATTATCTTGGCAAATGAGAAATCCTCAATAACAGGGATGTTAACAAATTTGTGCACAAAATTTGAGAGAAAAAAGCTTTTTTTTCACATGGAAAATTTCATTTATTTTTTCAGCTCATGAAACATGGGACCAACACTTTACATGTTGCATTTATATTTTTGTTCAATGTGGATAATATAATTAGGATGTCAGCAAATATCATTTAAAGTTTACGCTATTCATCTACGGCAAATATACTCACAGTATATGTTTCCACATAGCTAGGTCTTCAGCCAGCATGAAACAAAAGGGAGGAAGGGTTTTGACTCCCGACGCAGTTGTCATGTCAACACATCTGTCAGTGCTGCTGTGAACAGTGTCACAAGAAACAACCAAATGGACGATGTATGAAAAATTTCAACATCACTGATGCAATTCCAATGATGTTTGAGTTGCTTTCTGTTTCACCAAATTTGCTTGAAATGATTTTACTGCATGCAATTAGCTGGCCGAACAGCAACAACATTCTCAGTAATAGTTACAGAAACTTCTTAGTTGCTATGACTGTGATATGTTGTTGTTGATCTACCTTAGTTGAATACAGTGTCAATCTTGATAAGAGCATATGCTAAATGACAAAAATGTAAAGGTATATGTGAAAATGAACTACTGCGATGCATACTGGGTATTGAACTTGTTTCGGGGCGGAGCTCAATATATTAATACTCAGCATGCTTTGCAATTGTTCAATTTCACATATCCAGGACATTTAGTTTATTTAGAAGATGCTGTTATCACACCATAGTCCCATCAGACTTTTGTTACCAATACAGGGTGAAAGGGGGCCACAAAATTGTTTATAAATAAAAATGACAGCTTTTGAAAGTATCTTGTTACAAAATACATTGGAGTGTAGTTCAGCCCAGTGTAATACAAAATACAAAATTCTCAGACGTAATTCAAATATGTATTTCAAATACAAGCTCCATAACCCAACATGTGTTCTGTCCACTATTTACCTGGGTTGCTTTTTAACCAAGAATTTTAAAGAGTGTAATAAATTTGACACTACTCGCCCCAACATCCCCACTGCTGCACGTTGACTTGATTCCTTTCTTAGAAAAGAGCACTTGATTCATTTGGTATGATTGCACAGATACAAATCTGTCATCCCCCTTCTATTAATAACAGTACATTTGTTTTATGGAGCAGGCTCTGATGTAGCTGTAATGTTGTCTTGTATAAAAGCAGTGGCTGTGTTAGTTAATCAGGCCAGAAAAAGATAATGATGGCATTGAGCCCTCTCCATAGATGACAGGGTACAGCAATAAGGCAGGAAGATGGCACCCAGGGGCGAGAGAGAGTGCGAGAGAGAGACATAGAGAGAGGGAGAGACGCATAGATAGATAGATAGATAGATAGATAGATAGATAGATAGATAGATAGATAGATAGATAGATAGATAGATAGATAGATAGATAGATAGATAGATAGATAGAGACGCATAGATAGAGACGCATAGATAGAGACGCATAGATAGAGAGTGACGCATAGATAGAGAGTGTGTGGGTGGGTGTTTGTGTATGTTTGTGTGTGTGAATGGCTGACCCTAACACTGGACTCCCTGTAACCTGTTGGCAGTGGAGCTGGAGTGGGAAAAACTGTTTGGCTGTGGGCCTGAAGGAGGGTGCTAACCCTGTCCACAGACACTGTCTTCTACACATAGAGCTGCTGCTGTCTTTATACAGTAGAAGAAGTCTAACTATATTAACTGTAGTTCCAAAGTTATTTGGCTTGACATAATTATTATTCTTCAAGTATCTAGATAATGATTTAAAAGTTAGAACTGTAATACAGCTGTATAAAATCAATTGATATAATATAATGAGTGCTTATTTCTTATTGAAGAAACAAAGATCATGGAAGTATTATTTTTCCATTGATTGATTTTTATATGGGTCTGGGAAAATGTAACACCTAATGACACTGAAGTTCCACAGAGTTTGGGCTGACATACAGTGCCATATCTCCCGCTACACCAACATTTGGGGTTTTGTAAATTTGTGGTTTCACATAACCCATAACTTCTCCTGGTATATGTCTTGCACACTACGGGGTACTGTGAGGATTTGTGGTTTAGTTCATCCCATTGTGGTTAGTCAGCATTGTACGGCGGTAAAGTGTAGGAGCGGCTGGTGCTGAGATGGACTGCTGCTTCTGCAGTGTGTAGTGGAAATATTAGCTTAGTACTCTATCTGCTCAGTACTGTCTCTGCGGTGCTGAGAGATGGATGTAGACATTGGAGAGGAGATTTTCTATGAGTTGTAGGAAGCTTCTCAAGTGGCACCCTACACTCTAAAAAATGCTGGGTTGTTTGGTTTACCCAACTGCTGGGTTGTTTGGTTGACCCAAAGGCTGGGTTGTTTGGTTGACCCAAAGGCTGGGTTGCAGGCATTAGGTCACATAGTTGGGTTGTTATGTTTCACTACATTGGATCACTCCAATATATTGGTATCACTCTGTGGTGGAGGGATACATCCGAGGTGAGGATTTACAGATTTACTCCCGTGTGCACCTGTGTCACGGCTGGGGTCTGCCCCTATATATAGACCCCATGGCTGCGACACACGTTCTCTTTAATTTTCTCGGCGGACGTCCGTATGGTTTGAGGTACAAACTTTCTGAAGTTTGGTTGGTATGTCACTGGTAAGTGTAATATATTGCGTGGAAGTATACTCACTGGGTGTTAGCAGCCCCTCCTCTTGAATGCTGAGTGTGGTTGATCTGTATCTTCCAACCGTGGTTTGTTGTACTTGTATTTCGTTAGCGTTACACTACGACTCCGTGTGCATCCATTAGTATGGTGTATAAAAAATATATATAAAAATATATATATATATATATAAAAATCTAATCCATTACCCGGTTGCTGTTTTTTGTCTGCCTGTTTTTCCCACACGGGTCTTCCCCTGTGTTTGCAGAGGTAGTGGATCATTTATCCCTCACCGGGTTCCTATTCCTCCAGGCGGGTCACGACATAGCTCTGCCAGGGCGTCAGACCCCTGCTCCGTGGCCTTGTTGGCTTGGCTGAGTTTATGGCTTCCATTTGTGACAGGTGTGATGGGCCCTGTGTCAGGAGGTTGAAAGCTTTGATGGCTTTTTGGCCAGTGATAGGCTGTTTCTGGGGGACGATGATGGCACTGTTCATCACCGTGAGCGGGGCTACCAGGCAGACAGGCCATCAGAAGCCGGCAGCGGGGCTACATCCCTCCCAGCGGCTTAAGAGGCTATGAGGAGCTTACTCACTTGGGTAGCCATTGCACTGGACATCAAACTGGTGTACAGTGATGACTCTCCATCTGTCCCATCTCTGCTGAATTCCGCAAGGCCTTGCAGGAGAGCTGGGCTTCTGCCAGGGGGTGCTTCCGACTCACAGCAGAGACTGGGCCATGGAGTTATGTTGCGGGCACAGAGTCACTCGGCCTCCAGGGGGATGTGGCCGCGCCAAGGGACGGGCCATGGCACAGGTGGTTACCTCTCAGCTCCATCTCTGGCTGGCCCAATCCCATCTGCCAGCTGCTCTCCAGAGCACATTTGCCACTCTCCCCATCAAACCAGGGCGGATGTTTGACCCAGGGATTGAGGACATTCTGGAGCAGACCGATAAGGTTCACAGGGACCAGGAGACCCTGAGATGGTTCATGCCGCCTCCTCAGGCCCTGGGTCCAAGGTTTGATGGACCGTCGCCACACACCTGCACCCGAACAACGGTGGGTTCCTCCCTGCCCCATCGCCTCGTGCTGAGGGATGACAGTGGGGTGGGGCACAGCATGCATTGGAGCAACAACCTGTCATCCGTTACCGCCATACGGACGTCAGAATGGCTAGGTGGGTTCTACTCCACTTATTTTGTAGTCCCAAAAAGAGACGGAGGGTTTCGACCGATTCTGGACCTCTGCAGCCTCAATGGGTACTTGAAGGTACTGAGGTTCCACATGCTGTCCCCAGCCCCTGTGTTGCAGGGACCATGAGGGATGCATACTTCCATGTTCCTGTTCACCCAGCTCATTGGCAGTACCTCCGATTTGCTTTCGAAGGGACGGCTTATGAATTCATGGTTCTTCCCTTTGGCCTCTCCTTGGCACTCCACACTTTCACAAAGTGCATGGATGCTGTCCTGGCACCTCTCACATCCATAAATTCAGAGCATTGTCAGTTTGTAAATTCAGTTTCGCTCTCGGAGCACACACTGGACTTTCGGGCCAAGGAGTAGGGTTGATTTGAGCGTTCTGGCCTTACAACGGTAGTCAAGCACCCAAGCTAATGCCTGTCTTGTTGTACATGGAACCTGTCTGACATGCATTAATTATTTTTTTAAACATAAGATGTTGGCTGCTAATTTTCCGATTTACACCACATAAACACAGCCATTTTCACTG
Organism: Salmo salar; assembly: GCF_965601325.2. NCBI lineage: Eukaryota > Metazoa > Chordata > Actinopteri > Salmoniformes > Salmonidae > Salmo > Salmo salar. The sequence continues at coordinate 52,063,912 of NC_138307.1, forward strand.
GACTATCTGTTGCTATCTGTTGCTGCCAAGTCATGATTTCCCTAGGGGTTAGCCTTGCAATCACCAAGTGGTGAGACACATAGCCCTCTATATTTAAATGTTTCAGGTACACTCCGATAGGTGTCTGCGTCACATACAGTATCTTCTATTGACATTATCTTCTTCTGTTTGTCCTCATGTGTCTGTTTTTCAGCATAAAGTGCTCTGTAGCCACTTAGTGTGGACACCAGGTGGGACCACACACACACAATAACAGTCTCTCTTCTTCACTTCATCCCTCTCCCCCTTCTCCCTAAATCCTGTAGGTTATATCAGCTGTTTTGGTGAACACCTCCCACATCTGAACTGGCTGACAGAGAGGGCACAGCATGATCATAGGTGAGATGTCACTTGGTCGGGTCAACAGGAAGTATTATTAAAGAGATGCTTTACATTGAAATACACACAGAGATGTAGTAGTCCCAGAGTTAATGATCCAAGGTCAGTTTTGTATTTCACCTACTGATTATGATGACTGAAAATATTAGAATAAAAAAAACAAGGCTTAATCATGCTCTCTCTATCCATCTGTCACTCATCTGCAGGTATGTTTTTATGTGAGAGAGGAAGCCAGTCCCGTCATCGCCACCTCACCCGCTCTTAACCCTTTCACACATACCATCACACTGGTGTGATCATTCTACAGTGGTCCCTGAAGCGTACGATCACACCCGTGTGATTAGAACGCTTATTTAGAACAGCCAGTTCCGAATGACGCAACAATCAGCATTTGAGCTGGCCACACTTTTTTCAGAAACTATTTACACAAACACAGTCCTTTCAAAGTTATGTCCAGAATGTGAGCAGTTTATCTTTTGGCGCAATGTTAAGATTTTCACAGAAGTATCTATAGCATAACACAATCATCCAAACCGGAAAAATGTAGGCTACATTTGTCCTAGCGCTAACTGAGCAAAGATTGACGCAACACAAGCGGTCATATTTGTATAACTCTCCGCTGACAAACTACAATATGAATTAGCTAATAGCAATTACTATTTATAATTAATCACATCACGGGTGAGTTCATCATTGATCGAAATAATTGAGTAAAACAATTTCTAGAAATCAAAAGTAATCCGACGATTAGTTTCAGCGTGCCGCCATGCTTTTTTTCCTCACAGAAACCAAAGATAATAAGAGAAGACAAGATGAGTTTGGTCTGTTTATAGTATGCATTTTGAAGGGGTGTGTAGTCTATCATCGTTCACATCCCACCATTCACTTCCTGAAGTTCTCAAAAAAGGAGTGAACCCTTACTCACTGGTTATTATTTTATACTATACATTATGGCTTTATGTATGAGTGTGATTGTGTGAGTCCGAGAAAACACTGAGAGAGAAAGAACAACTTGTCAGATGGTGCATTGGAGACTGATGTATTCGTGTCCTGTCTTTTCACAATACTATTGCAGATCAACATAAAAGCCTAAAAGACAGCTGTGGTTTCGCTCTTCATTTCTTGGTTCTCCTGTGGCTCATATAAAGCCCGCTACACATGCATAATATTATACTCATAAATCAAATGAAATCAAATCAACCTCTCCTACTTCTGAGTGGGAGACCTTCCCAGGCAGTAGCCTGCCTAGCTCACAAACTACAAATCAGGGCGCCCACTCCGACAAGGTGACGTGCAAATGAGCGATAAAAAAACGATCATGCAATGTCACCATTCCGATTGTTTTGTGCGGGTGCCCTGTGCCACCCCGGCAAGACGCCACCCTGGGCGGCTACCTATGTCGCCTATACCTAAATCCGCCACTGCTTATTGGGACCAGAAGTATAGTTAAGCACATCCACTCATGTGTGCACACACACACGGCTTTAATACACTAGCTAGCCAGCCTATTTGTGACTCATCACACACACAAACACTGACAAATAGACAAAGTAAGAAACACGCACACATTACACATTCACAGCCAACTAAACTTGACTAACAGTTGAATGGCAAGCACTTACCATTGGTGAGTTAATTAATCTAGTCACATCTCTTGACCATCTCTTCAGAGATAAAAGGCAGATATGAGGGCTTCCCTTCATTGGACTTGCACCTCAACGTGCGAGCCATTTCAATTTCTTGCCCAGCAACACTGACAAATTCCCCCCTCGATCTACTGAAGCACCGTAATTGGCGGATACACCATTAACGGGTGGTCCTCGGTTGCCTCCTCAAGGTGCCCGGCCTTGACATCGGTGAGCTCGTCTGTGTCGGTGTCTGTGATGTTTGCAGAGTAGCTGATGGTGACGACGTTCTCCAGCTTAGGGTAAAACAGTAGTTGCAAATAAGTTCATGCCACTGATCATCTGAACCAGCTCTCAGCACAACATTACTATTTAAAAATCGAGCGATTTCACTCTCCCGGGAATCAATCATGTATGATGGGTTTTGAAGTGTGAGAGAGTGTAGCCTGAGGTACACTTTTTGTTTTCCTGCGGATGATACACTAGGGTAACTTTGATTGGGAAAACAGGAAAATCAGTTCTTCCACACCGATCTCGATAAACCATTTCTGTATGGACCTCGCTTTGTGCATGGGGGCTTTGTCATGCTGAAACAGGAAAGGGCCTTCCCTAAACTGTTGCCACAAAGTTGGAAGCACAGAATCGTCGAAAATGTAATTGTATGATGTAGCGTTAAGATTTCCTATCACAGGAACTAAGGGGCCTAGCCCAAACCATGAAAAACAGCCCCAGACCATTATTCCTCCTCCAACAAACTTTATAGTTGGCACTATGCATTGGGGCAGGTAGTATTCTCCTGGCATTCGCCAAACCCAGATTTGTCTGTCGGACTACCAGATGGTGAAGCGTGATGGTCTACCTGATAGTCCACCAGATGGTCCACTGCTCCAGAGTCCAATGTTGGCAAGCTTTGCACCACCCCAGCCAACGCTTGGCATTGCACACGGTGATCTTAGGCTTGTGTGTGGCTCCAGACCAGCAGTTCTTGTGCTGATGTTGCTTACAGAGGCAGTTTGGAACCCGATAATAAGTTATGCAACCGAGGACAGACGATTTTTACGCACTACGTGCTTCATCACTCGGCTGTCCCGTTTTGTGAGCTTGTGTGGCCTACCACTGTACGGCTGAGCCTTTGTTGCTCCTAGACATTTTCACTTCACAATAACAGAACTTACAGTTGACCGGGGCAGCTCTAGCAGGGCAGAAATTTGATGAACTGACTTGTTGGAATGGTGGCATCCCATGATAGTCCCACGTTGAAAGGCCATTCGATTGTCAATGTTTGTCTATGGAGATTGCATGGCTGTGTGCACCTGTCAGCAACGGGTGTGGCTAAATTAACTGAATCCACTAATTTGAAGGGGTGTCCACATACTTTTGTTTATATAGTGTATATACAGTCACTAAATAGTTTGTAATTCATTTATGATTTCAGAAGAGGGGAAGGTTTTAATAGTGCATATAAGATAGTGACAGCCTGATGTGACGGCAAGTGTTACAAGCTGGCATCCACCAAACCAATGTGAAAGTGCTCCTCCTACGTTTATAAGGTTAAAAACTATATTTATCCTCTGTCACGTCCTGACCAGCAGAGGGAGTAGTTGTTTAGTATTTTGGTCAGGACGTGGCAGAGGGATGTTTGTTTTGTATGGTGGGGGTTTTGTGTGTGTTGTAGAGGGGTGTTTGATTTATGTGTTCCTGGGTTTTGGGTGTATGTTCTAGGTTAGTATGTTCTAGGTTGTATTTCTGCATTCTGTCTAGTTTAGGTTTTCTATGTTTAGGTTTGGGTGCTGGACTCTCAATTGGAGGCAGGTGTTTCTCGTTGCCTCTGATTGAGAGTCCTATATATGGGTAATTGTTTGGTGTAGTGTTTGTGGGAGATTGTTTCTTGTTTTGCCTGTGTGAGCATGACAAGACTGTTTTGTTGTCCGTTCGTTCTTCATTTTGTTTTATTTAAAATAAAATACAAGATGAGCATCCACAATCCTGCTGCGTTTTGGTCCTCCATTCCCGACGACAACCGTTACATTCTCTGAGTGTGGCAATAATACATACATACTATGAAAGCAAAGACATTGTTTTGTTAAAACCAGATGAAATCCCCAAACAGCGAAAAATCTAAATGTTGATAAGAACATAATATATGTGCAAATTATCCATTGCAACTTCTGACTGATAATGATAGTTTGTCACAAATAACCCATAGTGATGAGTGGAACGTTGATGACTATGGGTAAACTTAAAGGCCCAATGCAGCCATTTTTATATCATTATCAAATAATTTCTGGGTAACGTACCTTACTGTAATAGATTTCCATTACAATTTTTTAAATTAGCTTTTTTGCAAAAAACTATTGAACAAGAATGTTGCTCGGATTGTCTGGGAGTGGTCTGAATGGGGAGGAGAAAACTGAAAACTAGCTGTTACTGGCCGAGTGGTTTGGAACTTTCTTTGTTATTGGTCTGTTAACCTCTCTGGGCCAGTGGGACGCTTGCGTCCCACGCTTGCGTCCCACCTACTCAACAGCCAGTGTAATCCCGTGGCGTGATATTCAAATACCGTAGAAATGCTATTACTTCAATTTCTCAAACATATGACTATTTTACACCATTTTAAAGACAAGACTCTTGTTAATCATTTTTCAAGCTAGCATATAATGTCACATAAACCCAAACCACAGCTAAATGCAGCACTAACCTTTGATCTTCATCAGATGACAATCCTAGGACATTATGTTAAACAATACATGCATGTTTTGTTCAATCAAGTTCATATTTATATCAAAAACCAGCTTTTTACATTAGCATGTGACTAGCATGTGACTAGCATTCCCACCGAACACTTCCAGTGAATTTACTAAATTACTCACGATAAACGTTCACAAAAAACAATTAATAACAATTATTTTAAGAATTATAGATACAGAACTCCTTTATGCACTCGCTATGTCCGATTTTAAAATAGCTTTTCGGTGAAAGCACATTTTGCAATATTCTGAGTAGATAGCCCGGCCATCACAGGCTAACTATTTTGACACCCACCAAGTGTGGTACTCACCAAACTCCGATTTACTATTAGAAAAGTTTGATTAGCTTTGCTGTTCTTCGTCAGAATGCACTCCCAGGACTTCTACTTCAATAACAAATGTTGGTTTGGTTCAAAATAATCCATAGTTATATCCAAATAGCAGCGTTTTGTTCGTGCGTTCAAGACACTATCCGAAGGGTAAAGAAGGGTGACGCGCCCGACGCGTTTTGTGACAAAAAATTTAAAAATATTCCATTACCGTACTTCGAAGCATGTCAAACGCTGTTTAAAATCAATTTTTATGCTATTTTTCTCGTAAAAAAGCGATAATATTCCGACCGGGAGTCGTTGTTTTCGTTCAAAGAGAGAGAAAGTAAACATGCACGCGCCTCCAGTCTCATTGTCCTCAGATCGACCACTTACCAAATGCGCTAATGTTTTTCAGCCATGGCCTGCAAAGCCACCATTCATCGTTCTGGCGCCTTCTGAGAGCCTATGGGAGCGTTAGAAAATGTCACGTTATGCCAGAGATCCCATGTTTTGGTTAGAGATGATCAAGAAGGCCATGAAATGGTCAGAGAGAGCGCTTCCTGTTTGGAATCTTCTCAGGTTTTGGCCTGCCAAATGAGTTCTGTTATACTCACAGACCCCATTCAAACAGTTTTAGAAACTTTAGGGTGTTTTCTATCTAAATCAAACTATATGCATATTCTAGTTACTGGGCAGGAGTAGTAACCAGATTAAATCGGGTACGTTTTTTATCCGGCCGTGCAAATACTGCCCCCTATCCCCAACAGGTTAAAAACCTCTTAAGGATCGGACCCTTTTTTTTACATTTTCGCCTAAAATGACATAACCAAATCTAACCAATTTACCGCATAGCGATATCATGATGGAGAGCCAAAACTCTCGCACATGCAGACCTGCTGATTGGAAGGTCCTGTGTAGATTGTATTTTCAACCGGCAACAATCAGGAATTAACACTGATAAAATGTGTTCACAGTTTTACATTGTTAGTTTCATCAACTGTTGTACAATATGATACAATATAACGTAATACGCTGGGAGTCAGATGCAGAATAAAGTTAAATAATGAATCGCTGCAGATGAACAAAACATGAGCCGCATACAGAACATGAGAGAAAACAATACTACCTAAACACTACCTATTGAGGGCTAAACAAAGGGGAAATAATCAAGGAGCTAATGATGACCAGGTGTGCGTAATGATTTGGAGCAGGTGTGCATAATAATTGTTGCAAGGGCCGGTGGTTAGTAGACCGGTGACGTCGAGTACTGGAAAGAGGGAGCAGGTGTAGACGTGACATACAAAACCTAGTAAAACTGCATTTTGACTGCACTGGGTCTTTAAGATAAAACTGTCAGCTAAATGGCATACAGTTGAGTTGGAAGTTTACATACACTTAGGTTGGAGTCATTAAAACTCGTTTTTCAACCACTCCACAAATTTCTTGTTAACAAACTATAGTTTTGGCAAGTCGGTTAGGACATCTACTTTGTGCATTACACAAGTAATTTTTCCAACAATTGTTTACTGACAGATTATTTCACTTATAATTCACTGTATCACAAATTCCAGTTGGTCAGAAGTTTACATACACTAAGTTGACTGTGCCTTTAAACAGAATGGAAAACTCCAGAAAATTATGTCATGGCTTAAGAAACTTCTGATAGGCTAATTGACATCATTTGAGTCAATAGGTGGTGTACCTGTGGATGTCTTTCAAGGCCTACCCTCAAACTCAGTGCCTCTTTGCTTGACATCATGGGAAAATCAAAAGAAATCAGCCAAGACCTCAGAAAAAAATTGCAGACCTCCAAAAGTCTGGTTCATCCTTGGGTGCAATTTCCAAACTCCTGAAGGTACCACGTTTATCTGTACAAACAATGGTACGCAAGTATAAGCACCATGGGACCACGCAGCCGCCATACCGCTCAGGTAGGAGACGCATTCTGTCTCCTAGAGATGAACGTACTTTAGTGCGAAAAGTGCAAATCAATCCCAGAACAACAGTAAAGGACCTTGTGAAGATGCTGGAGGAAACAGGTACAAAAGTATCTATATCCACAGTAAAATGAGTCCTATATGGACATAACCTGAAAGGCTGTTCAGCAAGGAAGAAGCCACTGCTCCAAAACTGCCATAAAAAAGCCAGACTACGGTTTGCAACTGCACATGGGGACAAAGATCAAACTTTTTGGAGAAATGTCCTCTGGTCTGATGAAATAAAAAATAGAACCGTTTGGCCATAATGACCATTGTTATGTTTGGAGGAAAACGGGGGAGGCTTGCAAGCCGAAGAACTCCATCCCAACCATGAAGCACAGGAGTGGCAAGCACCATGTTGTGGGGGTGCTTTGCTCCAGGAGGGACTGGTGCGCTTCACAAAATAGATGACATCATGAGGAGGGAAAATTATGTGGATATATTGAAGCAACATCTCAAGACATCAGTCAGGAAGTTAAAGCTTGGTCGCAAATGGGTCTTCCAAATGGACTCCAAGGTATTGGAGTGGCCATCACAAATCCCTGACCTCAACCCTATAGAAAATGTGTGGGCAGAACTGAAAAAGTGTGCGCGAGCAAGGAGGCCTACAAACCTGACTCAGTTACACCTGCTCTGTTAGGAGGAATGCACCAAAATTCACCCAACTTATTGTGGGAAGCTTGTGGAAGGCTACCCGAAACATTTGACCCAAGTTAAACAATTTAAAGGCAATGCTTCCAAATACTAATTGAGTGTATGTAAACTTCTGACCCACTGGGAATGTGATGAAAGAAATAAAAGCTGAAATAAATCATTCTCTCTACTATTATTCTGACCACAACAAAGTGGTGATCCTAACTGACCAAATACAGGGAATTTTTACTAGGATTAAATGTCAGGAATTGTGAAAAACTGAGTTTAAATGTATTTGACTAAGGTGTTTGTAAACTTCTGACTTCAACTGTACATATAATGACTGAGGACTATCATCATTTAATCACCATCATATAATCTATATATTTTGTTCTAAACATTTAAAATATCAGAAATATCATGCAATTGTACTCAAATATTGCTCATATACTGTATATTGATAATATATTATATTGATAATGACCAGGTGTACATTACATTGCATGCTGTAAAACAACATTGGAGAAATTATTTCAATGATCACTTACCTAAATTCAACATGTCAATCAAAACATGTAGAATGGTAGTGATAGACAATAAGGAAATGTATCACTTTTCACAGATAAAATAGAACATGGACAGACAGTCCTTATCACTCCACTTGTATCCTGCCACAGTTGCCATTGCACCACAGTGGTGGGCCAGAGGCTGTTCAGGCTGTCTGTCCCCCTCCCAGTTATTCCAGTACCCTGTCAGTGGCAGCCCATTGGTCCAGACCCAAAACCCAAAGACACTACTCTGTCTCAGACCCACCCACACGGGACCAGGGACACCAGCACACCTCAGGTTCTGCTCCACGACCCTCTGGTCCTTTTCAGATTCAATACGCAGCAGTCCACAGTACTTATTATTGCAGTGGTTCAGAGCTTGTTCCCAGGTCTTTCTTTCCTCGACGATCTTCATCCAAGTCTGAAGGAGTTCAATTTATAAGGGAAAAATAAAGGTTTCATTTTTACATTTTTAACAGTTTTATAACCTTGCACTGATACATGTCAAATATGCATATTGAACCATCTTACTCTAACTCTATCTTTTCCAAACAATGTTGAAATATTGGCAGAAATAATAAAAAATTATTTGGATAGTAATTTTACCCTTACTATCAATAGCGTAAAGTTATCATGTTGGACTTTTCTATTTGGACTTTCACTCACCGTCATTGCATAATGAATCTCCTTGGTTTTCACTCCCAAGAGCTATCAGACTTCCAGGTGTAATTAATTTTACATAGGGTTGGTCATCTCTTGGGTCCATTGACCAGTTTCTATAGGCAGATCTCCCCCCATCAGACCACTCCCAGTCATCATTCAGCAGGCGGGTCAAGAAAGGAGCACAGTTTGGCTTTGTGTATTCGCCTGTAGGTGGTGACAATGGAGCTTCATCAAAAAGGTTTTCATTGGACAAATTCTGTCTGTGCTCTTTGCGATTGAGACCTATCCAGGCCATAGTGCTGCCATTAGATCTCATTAACTCTATCAGCTGCTCAGCTTCCTCCTGATTGTATACAGTGATAAGATCAGTATAGTGGTTTCGGCAATAGTTCCGTGCCGCTGTCCAAAATAAATCTTCATGAGTGATATGGAACTGTCTGAGGTGGCTGAGCGCAGCTGTGCGGAAAACACCTGAGGACAGAAACAATTTGATTAAGTTCAATGTTAGCATGACCAACAAAAGAAACATCAATTCTAAGAAGTTTAGGTAACACTTCATTTTAAGGGTTCCATATTACAGTGTAATAACGTGCATTTACAGTAACAACTATTGTAGTTAACTGTAACAGTTCATAGTTAAAGTGTAATAACAGCATGTAACTGGTCGTAATTGCAGTATGTAATTACAGAGGTGTAACAATGAATGCTTGTTACCATGATTGTTACAAATGGCCAGGTTTTCACTAAATTAACCAGCTTAGTGTTTTGCTTCTTCTCAGATTCATACAGTAACAACTGTCACAAAGATTTTTATCCCTCGTGGATGTGCTGGGTGTCTGAGAGATTATAGCCTATGCTCAATAGGCTCTAATTACTTAACATTGAATGTGCACTGTTCAAACTATATCTCCACTCAGTGTTGTTGCGTGTAACATCTGGGTCATTTAACAATAAGGTACAGAAATAAAGTGAAACTTCCAGAACCTTTAAAATGAGAGCCAGGTTGACAGGATGTGTAATGTACAGTATAAGTACACACAAGTAAGTACCCCTCAATAAACACATTTTAACTAGCTAAATCCTGTGTACATCTAGTAATTACATTGTACTTATGCAGCTATTACATGTACTCTGTAATGTACTAGTGTGCTTATCCTCCCACTTGGATGGTGCTTCCAGAAACTTTAAAATTAGGGCCAGGTTGCCAAGATGGGTAATGTACTCAACTGGATCCTGGACTTCCTGACGGGCCAACCCCAGGTGATGAGGGTAGGAACATCACCTCCATCACGCTGACCCTTAATACAGGGGCCCCACAGGGGTGTGTGCTTAGTCCCCTCCTGTACTCCCTGTTCACCCACGACTGTGTGGCCATGCATGACTCCCAACACCATTATCAAGTTCGCTGACAACACAACAGTGGTAGGCCTGATAACCGCCGAAGATGAGTCAGCCTACAGGGAGTAGGTCAGTGACCTGGCAGTGTGGTGCCGGAGCAACAACCTCTCCCTCAACGTCAGCAAGACCAAGGAGCTGATTGTGGGCTACATGAAACGGGGTCTAGCACACAGACATTGACATGGCGGCAGTGGATTACGTAGACAGCTTCAAGTTCCTCGATGTCCAAATCACTAAAGACTTAAAATGGTCCACATGCAGAGTTGTGAAGAAGGCACGACAGTGCATCTTCCCCCTCATGAGGTTGAAAAAGTTTGGCATGGTCCCTCAAATTCTGAAAAGGTTATGCAGCTGTACCATTGAGAGTATATTGACTGTCTGCATCACTGCTTGGTATGGCGATAGCATCTCCCTCGAATGCCTAGCGCTATAGACGTTTGTGTGGACAACCCATTACATCACTTGGGCCGAACTCCCTGCCGTACAAGGACCTCTATATCAAGCGGTGTGAAAGGAAGGGCCGGAACATTTTTACAAATGCCAACCCCCCCCCCAAGCCATGGACCGTTTTTTCTGCTGCCACATGCAAGAGGTACCGGTGCATCAAGTCTGACACCAACAGGCTCTTGAACAGCTTCTATTCCCAAGCAATATGACTGATAAATAGCTAACAAAATAGCTACATGGACTGAGTTTACCTTGTATCTTTATTGACCTTCTAGTTCTACTTCACAGGAGAGGCATTAGAACATAAGCTTTTTTTCTTAACCTCTCTTGGGCAGGTGGGACGTTCGTGTCCCACCCACGGTTCACACTATTCAACAGCCAGTGAAAAATAATTCAAAGTTCTCAAACATATGACTATTTTACACCATTTTAACCTGTTAGGGCTAGGGGGCAGCATTGACACGGCTGGATAAAAAACATACCCGATTTAATCTGGTTACCACTCCTACTCAGTAACTAGAATATGCATATACTTATTACATATGGATAGAAAACACCCTAAATTTTCTAAAACTGTTTGAATGGTGTCTGTGAGTATAACAGAACTCAAATGGCAGGTCAAAACCTGAGAGATTCCTTTACAGGAAGTGGCCTGTCTGACCATTTGTTGAACTTCTTTTCCATCTCTATCATTTACTAAGGATCTCTGCTCTAACGTGACACTTCCCACGTCGTCCATAAGCGCTCAGAGCCCGGGAAAAAACAGAATGTCGTCAAGTGGCCTTTCTCAAGTGGCCGATCAAGAGACACTAGCTTATGCGCGTGACCCCGACCGCCCCGCCTTTGGGATTTTTTCCTCTGTTTGCCGAAAAGGAGATTCCCTGTCGGAATATTATCGCTTTTCTACGAGAAAAATGTCGTAAAAATTGATTTTAACCTGTTGGGTCTAGGGGGCAGCATTTGCACGTCTGGATAAAAAAAATGTACCCGATTTAATCTGGTTACTAATCCTACCCAGTAACTAGAATATGCATATACTTATTATATATGGATAGAAAACACTCTAAAGTTTCCAAAACTGTTTGAATGGTGTCTGTGAGTATAACAGAACTCATTTGGCAGGCAAAACCCTGAGACATTTTCTGACAGGAAGTGGATACCTGATGTGTTGTATTGACTTTAAACCTATCCCATTGAAAAACACAGGGGTTTAGGAATATTTTGGCACTTCCTATAGCTTCCACTAGATGTCACCAGCCTTTACAAAGTGTTTTGAGTCTTCTGGAGGGAGATCTGACCGAACAAGAGCCATGGAACGATGATGGCCCATTAGACACCTTGCGCGCGAGTTCATCTTGGGTACCCTCGTTCCAATACGTTATAAAAGAGTATGCATTCATCCACCTTGAATATTATTCATGTTCTGGTTAAAAAAGGCCCTAATGATTTATGCTATACAACGTTTGACATGTTTGAACGAACGGAAATATATTTTTTCCCCTCGTTCATGACGAGAAGTCCGGCTGGCTTACATCATGTGCTAACGAGACGGAGATTTTTGGACATAAATGATGAGCTTTTTTGAACAAAACTACATTCGTTATGGACCTGTGATACCTGGAAATGACATCTGATGAAGAGAATCAAAGGTAATGGATTATTTACATAGTATTTTCGATTTTAGATCTCCCCAACATGACGTCTAGTCTGCATCGCAACGCGTATTTTTCTGGGCGCAGTGCTCAGATTATTGCAAAGTGTGATTTCCCAGTAAGGTTATTTTTAAATCTGGCAAGTTGATTGCGTTCAAGAGATGTAAATCTATAATTCTTTAAATGACAATATAATATTTTACCAATGTTTTCTAATTTTAATTATTTAATTTGTGATGCTGACTTGACTGCCGGTTATTGGAGGGAAACGATTTCCTCAACATCAATGCCATAGTAAAACGCTGTTTTTGGATATAAATATGAACTTGATAGAACTAAAAATGCATGCATTGTCTAACATAATGTCCTAGGAGTGTCATCTGATGGAGATTGTAAAAGGTTAGTGCATCATTTTAGCTGGTTTTATGGTTTTGGTGACCCTGTCTTTGACTTGACAAAACATTACACACAACTCTTGTAAATGTACTGTCCTAACATACTCTAAATTTATGCTTTCGCCGTAAAACCTTTTTGAAATCGTAAAACGTGGTTAGATTAAGGAGATGTTTATCTTTCAAATGGTGTAAAATAGTTGTATATTTGAAAAATTTGAATTTTGACATTTATTTGGATTCAAATTTGCCGCTCTTGAAATGCACCTGCTGTTGATGGAGTGCACCACGGGTGGCACGCTAGCGTCCCACCTAGCCCCAAGAGGTTAAATGGCTGTAAAATAGTCATATGTTTGAGAAATTGAAGTAATAGGATTTTTAAGGTTTTGAAAATCGCGCCACAGGATAGCCGTGGCTGTTACGTAGGTGGGACGAATTCGTCCCGCCTAGCCTAGAGAGGTTAAAGGTACACTTCTCCTTAATGTAACCACATTGTCTGATTTCAAAAAGGCTTTTACAGCGAAAGCATAAAGTTAGATTATGTTAGGACAGGTACAACACAAGAAAAACCACACCGCCATTTTCCAAGCAGGAGAGGGGTCACAAATACCAGACATTCAGCAAAAATTAAGCACTAACCTTTGACGATCTTCATCAGATGACACTCCTAGGACTCAATGTTAGACAATACATGTATGTTTTGTTCGATAAAGTTCATATTTATATCCAAAAACAGCATTTGAGATTGGCGCGTGATGTTCAGAAAATATTTTGCCTTCAATACTGCCGGTGAATCAGCACAACAATTTACAAAAATGCTCATCATAAATGTTGATAAAATATTAAACTGTTATTCAAAGAATTATAGATAACCATCTTCTTTATGCAACCGCTGTGACAGATTTCAAAAAAGCTTCACGGGGAAAGCACACTTTGTAATAATCTGAGTACGGCACTCAGAAACATACACCAGGCAATACAGATACCCGCCATTTTGGAGTCATCTAAAATCCTAAATAGCATTATAAATATTCACTTACCTTTGATGATCTTCATCAGAAGGCACTTCCAGGAATCCCAGGTCCACAATAAATGTTGTTTTGTTCGATAAAGTCCATAATTTATGTCCAAATACCTCCTTGTTGTTTGCACGTTCAGTAAGCTACTCCAAATGTAGGAAGCGAGCCCAAAATTTGAAAAGTAAAAAAAATGTAATATTTACGTTCGTTGAAACATGTCAAACATTGTATAGCATCAATCTTTAGGGCCATTTTAACATAAAACTTAAATAATATTCCAACCGGACGATTACAATGTCTTGAAAAACGTTTTGGAACACAGATACCTCATCACGTGAATGCGCGCCACAAAACTCATGTCATTTTCTTAGTCACCAACTTCCCGGCCTTCTTGTTCGCTCTCTGTTCACTGCAAAAGCTTGAAACTAGGTTCTAAAGACTGTTGACATCTAGTGGAAGCCTTAGGGTTCATTTTGCCCTTCCTAAGTCACTGTGTGTTAGTTAGTCAATGACTTGAAAAGACTACAAGAACCAGATTTCCCATTTCCTGGTTGGATTTTTCTCAGGTTTTTGCCTGCCATATGAGTTCTGTTATACTCACAGACATCATTCAAACAGTTTTAGAAACTTCAGAGGGGTTTCTATCTGAATCTACTAATAATATGCATATTCTAGTTCCTGGGCCTGAGTAGTAGGCCGTTTAATTTGGATACATTTTCATCCAGCCCTGAAAATACTGCCCCCTACCCAAGAGAGGTTCATCAAAATGCATTTATGGAAAGAAATGCCTTCTGGACATGTGAACTTTTATGTGCCTTAATAACACAGTGTCATGACTGGCCTGTTCGGGTCAGGTTACCGTGGACCACACTTCTACAAGAGACATCTCTCACATCTGCCAGATGGGGAGAGATTGATAGGTATGGAGGTGTTTTTTTTTATGACACCTCATGCCCATTGTAAATCATAAGGCAGCAGACAAAATCCCTTTTTCCTCTCACTGTGGAGGAATGGAATGTATGATGGGCCTATGGAGAACCTTCCTCAGAACAGTAACATGCAATAAATGAACTTTGGGACAATATGTTCCGTCAGCCAAAATTGTAGTAATGATGATAGATGGGATATGAAAATGAATGTCGTTTTTGTTATGTTATTAAAACTTAAATGTCAACATTATAATGAAAACGTAACTTGAAGAGTTTTCACAATATGCACCTGCTGTCTGCATACTGTACGTTGTGTGGAAAATATCCAGATCAAAGGGAATGTTTTTGTAAAGATGAAATGTAAAGTTAGTTGTCTAAATTGGATCTGAGTAAAATCCAGACCTTGCCTCGTAACTAGTTACGCCCAGAGAACTTGCCCTAAAGGCGGAAAGGCCCATTTCTGACCCGAGGGTATAAAACATGTGAGTTAATAATTAACATATCAGACTAGGTGACCACGAGCTGCAGCCAAGGTCCGATTAGTTGTAACCCTAAAACGCAACATGAGTTTGAAGAAGACAAAGGAACGTCTTAATGTATGCTATGGATGAGTAGCCATGTCTAAGAGGGTTCCTCTCCAAGGAATCGTGTGTCTACACTGCTTTTATTCCTACACTGGAGCCCTGAGCTACACGGCTGACCGTACTCAGAAGACCCAATTTCAGAACAAGGGCGAGGAAACAGACCACTAAGAGAAAGGACACTGACATCGTGTGCACAATCAGAGAGTTACACCCGGTAACTACAGAAGTGTCGCCATCAGAGGAGAAGGAGGAACTCGGTCCATGAGGAGATACCCCATCGGAGACCTTCGACATGTAATTACATAATTATATTCTGACCCATAAGAGCGGCAGTTTGGGGCAAGGTTAGGGTTAAACTAAGCATAGTTTACAAATGTACCCAAGTGTGCTTTTCTCTAGTGCACTCTCTCTTTCTCTCTCTTTAATCAATAGCCCAGACAGTGTGTATGTGTATCTTATATTATAATTTTAGCTTGTTATTAAATAAATAATCAACTCAATTGGTGTGGTACGGACTTGTTTAGCGGGACTTGGGTTTGTGTAGATTCCTGAATTATGTGATGTTCAGGATGAGACAGTAAATGAAATTAATTAATTAGTGACTGTTGTAAAATTGATATTCTGATATTCTTTGAGTTCATTTGGAAAATAGAAACTCAATAAAATCAAAAATTCCCATGGTGCCCCAGGTTACTGATTTAATAATTACCTGATTCATTTAATCACGTAACTATAAACAGTTAATCATTCGATGAACAGCAGTCGTCACATTAATCAATCCAACGTGACGACAACAGTATGCCATCTGTAAATAAATAAGATTGTTATTCAATTACGAGCCTAGTTGGTTTAGCCATGGAAAACGACAGGAACCTTACCGCTAGCCATGATTGGCTGAGACAATGGGTGTGCTGGACATGCCGAGAGATGAGTTTGGACTGGTCTGCCAAGTAGACCGCTTCTGTCTATAACATAAGCTCGTCAGTATGTGTAGGTAATCTTTTCTAATGTGGCTTTTTTTGAAAATATCACAAAGTACAGTGGTTCCCAAACTTTTTATAGTTCCGTACCTCTTCAAATATTCAACCTCCAGCTGCATACCCCCTCTAGCACCAGAGTCAGCGCACTCTCAAATTTTGTTTTTGCCATCATTGTAAGCCTGCCACACACACACTTTACGATACAATTATTAAACATAAGAATGAGTGTGAGTTCTTGTCACAACCCGGCTCATGGGAAGTGACAAAGAGCTCTTATAGGACCAGGGCACCAATAATAATAATCAATAATTTTTCTCTTTATTTCACCATATTACATATAAAACCTTATTTGTTCATCGAAAATCATGAATAACTCACAACAGGTTAATGAGAAGGGTGTGCTTGAAAGGATGCACATAACTCTGCAATGTTGGGTTGCATTGGAGAGTCTCAGTCTTAAATCATTTTCCACACACAGTATGGGCCTGTATTTAGTTTTCATGCTGGTGAGGGCCTGAGAATCCACTCTCACATAGGTACGTGGTTGCAAAGGTCATCAGTGTCTTAACCTGTTGGGGCTAGGGGGCAGTATTTTCACGGCTGGATAAAAAAACGTACCCGATTTAATCTGGTTACTAATCCTACCCAGTAACTAGAATATGCATATACTTATTATATATGGATAGAAAACACTCTAAAGTTTCTAAAACTGTTTGAATGGTGTCTGTGAGTATAACAGAACTCATTTGGCAGGCAAAACCCTGAGACATTTTCTGACAGGAAGTGGATACCTGATGTGTTGAATTACCTTTAAGCCTATGCCATTGAAACACACAGGGGTTGATTAATGTTTTGGCACTTCCTATTGCTTCCACTAGATGTCACCAGCCTTTACAAAGTGTTTTGAGTCTTTTACTGTGAGATCTGACCGAACAAGAGCCATGGAACGGTGATGGCCGATTAGACTCTGGCGCCCGAGTTCATGTTGGGTACCCTCGTTCCAATACGTTATAAAAGAGAATGCATTCGTCCACCTTGAATATTATTCATGTTCTGGTTAAAAAAGGCACTAATGATTTATGCTATACGTTTGACATGTTTGAACGAACGTAAATATATTTTTTCCCCTCGTTCATGACGAGAAGTCCGGCTGGCTTAGATCATGTGCTAACAACTCGGAGCTTTTTGGATATAAATGATGAGCTTTTTTGAACAAAACTACAAATACTTATTTCCCTCATTAAAATGCAAATCAATTTATAACATTTTTGACATGCGTTTTTCTGGATATTTTTGTTGTTATTCTGTCTTTCACTGTTCAAATAAACCTACCATTAAAATTATAGACTGATCCTTTTTTATCAGTGGCAAATGTACAAAATCAGCAGGGGATCAAATACTTTTTTCCCCCACTGTATCTACATTGACGGGACAGTAATGGAGAGGGTGGAAAGTTTTAAGTTCCTCGGCGTACACATCACGGACAAACTGAAATGTTCCACCCACACAGACAGCGTGGTGAAGAAGGCGCAGCATCGCCTCTTCAACCTCAGGAGGCTGAAGAAATTCGGCTCGTCACCAAAAACACTCACAAACTTTTACAGATGCACAATCGAGAGCATCCTGTTGGGCTGTATCACCGCCTGGAACGGCAACTGCTCCGCCCACAACCGTAAGGCTCTCCAGAGGGTAGGGAGGTCTGTTCAATGCATCACCCGGTGCAAACTACCTGCCCTCCAGGACATCTACACTACCTGATGTCACAGGAAGGCCAAAAAGATCATCAAGGACAACAACCACCCGAGCCACTGCCTGTTCACCCCGCTATCATCCAGAAGGCGAGGTCAGTACAAGTGCATCAAAGCGGGGACCGAGAGACTGAAAAACAGCTTCTATCTCAAGGCCATCAGACTGTTAAACAGCCATCACTAACACTGAGTGGCTGCTGCCAACATACTGACTCAACTCTAGCCACTTTAATAATGGAAAAATATATGTAATCAATGTATCACTAGCCACGTTATATAATGTTGACATACCCTACATTACTCATCATATGTATATACTGTACGCAGTACCATCGACTGCATCTTACCATCTTGATGTAATTAAATGTATCACTAGCCACTTTAAACAATGCCATTTTATATGTTTTCATACCCTACATTACTCATCTCATATGAATATACTGTACTCTATACCATCTACTGCATCTTGCCTATGCCATTCGGGCATCACTCATTCATATATTTTTATGTACATATTCGTATTCATTCCTTTACACTTCTGTGTATAAGGTAGTTGTTGTGAAATTGTTAGGTTATATTACTTGTTAGATATTACTGCACTGTCGGAACTAAAAGCACAAGCATTTCAATACACTCGCATTAACATCTGCTAACCATTTGTATGTGACAATTTTTTTTATTTTTTATTTTTTTTTGGGGGGGGGGGGGTTCAGAGCTGGTCATGGGTGCACCCCAGCCACACTCAAGGTCCTAAACGATATCATAACTGCCATCGATGCAGACAATACTGTGCAGCTGTATTCATCGACCTGGCCAAGGCTTTCGATTCTGTCAATCACCACATTCTTATCGGCAGACTAAACAGCCTTGGTTTCACAAATGACAGCCTCGCATGGTTCACCAACTACTCCTCTGACAGAGTTCAGTGTGTCAAATCGGAGGGCCTGTTGTCCGGACCTCGGGAAGTCTCTATGGGGGTACCACAGGGTTCAATTCTCAGGCCGACTCTCTTCTCTGTATACATCAATGATGTCGCTCTTGCTGCTGGTGAGTCTCTGATCCACCTCTACGCAGACGACACCATTCTGTATACTTCTGGCCCTTCTTTGGACACTGTGTTAACTAACCTCCAGACGAGCTTCAATGCCATACAACTCTCATTCCGTGGCCTCCAACTGCTCTTAAATGCTAGTAAAACTAAATGCATGCTCTTCAACCGATCGCTGCCCACACCTGCCCGCCCACCCAGCATCACTACTCTGGACAGTTCTGACTTAGAATATGTGGACAACTACAAATACCTAGGTGTCTGGTTAGATTGTAAAGATTGATGAGTTTCTTACATGACTGGCCTATCTGGGTGATGCTTTTTCTCACCTGAATGATCTGAATCTAGGATTACAGGGACTCTTCGCAACTATATTCAATGTGTGGGACAAAATTGAGGCTATGATTAAGAAGTTGGAGCTCTTCTCTGTCTGAATTAACAAGGACAACACACAGGTCTTTCCATCATTGTATGATTTTTTGTGTGCAAATTAACTCAAGCTTACGGACAATGTCAAATGTGATATAGCGAAGCACCTGAGTGAGTTGGGTGCACAATTACACAGGTACTTTCCCGAAACGTATGACACAAACAACTGGATTCGTTATCCCTTTCATGCCTTTCCTCCAGTCCACTTACCGATATCTGAACAAGAGAGACTCATCGAAATTGCAACAAGGGGTTCTGTGAAAATTTTATTTAATCAGAAGCCACTGACAGATTTCTGGATGGGCTGCGCTCAGAGTATCCTGCCTTGGAAAATCGCACTGTTAAGTATTTCTATTTTCCTGAGAACTGGAATACCTCAACTGAAGCTAGCTAGCTAACTAGCTACCAGCTATCAGCCATCAGTCAGCTAACCACTGCTAGTGGTCATCAGCTAACCTTTACCTCGGAAAGCTCTCGCCAGTTCGTACAACGCATTTCAAACCAGAGCATACCGTACCTATTTTTCTCTCCATATCCCCGGATACCTACCGCAAACTTTGAACCTTTTCATCTGGATTATCACAGCTAGCTAACTGCAACCCAGGTTGACCACTCCTGGCTAACGTTTCCGTCCCGGAGCAAGCACCAATTAGCCTGGAGCTAGCCCATGCTAGGCCCATCTCCCGGCTAGAGCTCCTGGGCTACTCCTGAAGCACACTCCTGGGCTACAAAATCCGGACGCCTTCTTCTGCCGGTACGGGACATGGAACCCCGCCGATCCTTCACGACTGGAATACCGACATAATCTGCCCGAGGATTCCAACAGGCCCCTCAGGCGTGATGCCCCCTGAAGGCCCATTTTGCTAACCGCGGCCTGCTAGCTATCTAGAGCATATTGGACTGTTAGCTGATCCATCGGCCAGTTTCATGGACCACTAATCCACGACTGGTCTATCTACGTCACCGCACGATGAGGCAGAAACAGACTTTCCCCCATCGCGACGTCCCTCTAAGGCCCTTCTGCTAGCTTGCTAGCCCCGGCCTGCTAACTGCTAGCCTGCTAGCCCCGGCCTGCTAACTGTCTGAATCACCGTGTCCCCAGCCAGCCCAACCATTCACTGGACCAATACGATCACTTGGCTACGCATGCCTCTCCCTAATATCAATATGCCTTGTTCATTACTATCCTGGCTAGTGATTACTGTCTTATTTCACTGTAGAGCCTCTAGCCCTGCTCAATATGCCTTAACCAACCATGTTGTTCCACCTCCCACATATGCGATGACATCACCTGGTTTAAACGTCTCTAGAGGCTATATCTCTTATCATTACTCAATGCCTAGGTTCACCGCCAATGTACTCTCTTCCTACCATACCTTTGGCTGTACACTATGCCTTGAATCTATGCTATCGTGCCCAGAAACCTGCTCCTTTTACTCTCTGTTCCGAACGTGCTAGACGGCCAGTTCTTATTGCCTTTAGCCGTATCCTTATCCTACTTCTCCTCTATTCCTCTGGTGATGTAGAGGTTAAGAAAAAAAAACAGATCCACACCACATTGGGTGAGGCAGGTTGCAGGAGAGTATTTCGAATTTGAGGTTTAAGAAAAATATAAAAAAGAATGCGAGGAAAAAGCTATAAAAGATATATACATGGGACAAGACAAGACAAAGACAAAGACATCTGACTGCTACACCATCTTGGAATATGGGTGTGTTGTTCCTATCTATTGTTTTTACTAGCAAAGAAATGTTCATTTAGGTTGGGGGTGAATTGCTGCTTGAATTTAGTTAAAAGGGCAATGACTTCGCTTATATTTTGAGAACGTGTTAGCAAGCTCTTGTGTGTGTATGGTAGATAAGCTGGCATTCCATAGAAAAGATGTGTTGGGTGTAACCGAGATAGAGATAGAGAGACCCTTATTGTTCGTAATCAGATAGCTTGGAGGAGTAGAACAAAACCCCTTATTGTTCCTAATCAGATTAATAATAAACACCATTAATAATTGCATAATTGTGCAGGTTAGACACATGTTCATTATGGTCATACTGAGTGGTGATGCAAGGCTCGCTACCTTGACTAGATCCTCCAGAGACGCAAAGGTCCTGTTGCATTTATTCACATAATAATAAAGTCAGATTAATAATTTCTACATAAGCGTTGATTTTCACCAAACTACACTCAATTCAATCAGAATGAATGAAATTCATTGAGAGGAGGGGAATGTATTTCACATTATTTTACTGGAATTATAAGAGATTGGTGCAAAAAGGATGGCTGAACTGTACAGTAAACTTTTCAGTAATGTACTGTTAAAACAAAGTTTCTTTGGAATTTACGGAAACATACTGTACTTTTTTTTACAGTAATTTACAGGAAATTGGCTGCCAGTAAGTTACCGTAAAAACAGTGTACCACTCAAAATACAGCAATTTTCCCACAATGCACCATCATTTACAGTATGCTGCAGTAAAACATTTCATAGTTTTTTTTACTGTTGGCAATACCTAAAATTCCCAAATAAATGTGTTTTCCGTTACAGTTTACAGTAGGTTGAGTGAATCCTTACCGGCACACAGTAGGAGCAGGAGAGGTGTCATGTCTATGGTGACAGCAGGGTCAGGAGAGACAGCGGAGAAGTGATAGGATGCTGTCATGTATGAGGATATGTGTAAAGTGTATGAGTTTAAGTTTTCACACTTTGACCATTAGTATTTTCAATCAAGAAATCAAGATCAGAACACTGTAACACATTGAAAGTTCCAAATTCCAATTCCCCAAAATCTCCTTCTCCACTTTATCAACAGAACAATTATATTAGAGCAATACTACAATGGGTCAAACAAATTCCAAATCTAGCTGTATCTAGGAAACTGACTATAGTGTTGCATGAGTTACATACATTTAGTAACCTCATAAACTGTTACAGTGTTATCATTATCTCAGATAAATTGTTGTTATGTCTCTCTTACCTGCTGAGGGCTGTGTAGAGTATGATACGGTCTTGGCTGTGTAAAGTATGACTGTCTCTGGCCTGTGTAGAATGAAGGGGTTTGATCCTTGTGAATGGAGGAGTCTAATGATAACTTGGATATTTAGAAAGTTGGAATAGTATTCTTGTTTTGCCTACCTATAAACATAAAATGTAAATCCTGGAGAAAGCGATGACACATGCTGTACATGGGCAAAACATTGTGACACTGGTAGGCAAAACAGTTGGTAACCACAGATGGCACGAAGCCTATTTCCTTAATTTCCCACCCCCCTCACCTCTCAACGAGACTGAAGGTCAGTAGTGTATCTACATATGTAGGATTTTAATTTGAGCCAGTTTAAAATACTCCTGCACCAATAAGAAATGTGAATTATTATGTGAATGAATGGACATTTTTGTAGGGGTTGATATACACTGCTCAAAAAAATAAAGGGATCAATTAAACAACACAATGTAACTCCAAGTCAATCACACTTCTGTGAAATCTAACTGTCCACTTAGGAAGCAACACTGACTGACAATACATTTCACATGCTGTTGTGCAAATGGAATAGACAACAGGTGGAAATTATAGGCAATTAGCAAGACACCCCCAATAAAGGAGTGGTTCTGCAGGTGGGGACCACAGACCACTTCTCAGTTCCTATGCTTCCTGGCTGATGTTTTGGTCACTTTTGAATGCTGGCGGTGCTTTCACTCTAGTGGTAGCATGAGACGGAGTCTACGACCCACACAAGTGGCTCAGGTAGTGCAGCTCATCCAGGATGGCACATCAATGCGAGTTGTGGCAAGAAGGTTTGCTGTGTCTGTCAGCGTAGTGTCCAGAGCATGGAGGCGCTACCAGGAGACAGGCCAGTACATCAGGAGACGTGGAGGAGGCCGTAGGAGGGCAACAACCCAGCAGCAGGACTGCTACCTCCGCCTTTGTGCAAGGAGGAGCAGGAGGAGCACTGCCAGAGCCCTGCAAAATGACCTCCAGCAGGCCACAAATGTGCATGTGTCTGCTCAAACGGTCAGAAACAGACTCCATGAGGGTGGTATGAGGGCCCGACGTCCACAGGTGGGGGTTGTGCTTACAGCCCAACACCGTGCAGGACGTTTGGCATTTGCCAGAGAACACCAAGATTGGCAAATTCGCCACTGGCGCCCTGTGCTCTTCACAGATGAAAGCAGGTTCACACTGAGCACATGTGACAGACGTGACAGAGTCTGGAGACGCCGTGGAGAACGTTCTGCTGCCTGCAACATCCTCCTGCATGACCGGTTTGGCGGTGGGTCAGTCATGGTGTGGCATTTCTTTGGGGGGCCGCACAGCCCTCCATGTGCTCGCCAGAGGTAGCCTGAGGTACCGAGATGAGGTACCGAGATGAGATCCTCAGACTCCTTGTGAGACCATATGCTGGTGCGGTTGGCCCTGGGTTCCTCCTAATGCAAGACAATGCTAGACCTCATGTGGCTGGAGTGTGTCAGCAGTTCCTGCAAGAGGAAGGCATTGATGCTATGGACTGGCCCGCCCGTTCCCCAGACCTGAATCCAATTGAGCACATTTGAGACATCATGTCTCGCTCCATCCACCAACGTCACGTTGCACCACAGACTGTCCAAGAGTTGGCGGATGCTTTAGTCCAGGTCTGGGAGGAGATCCCTCAGGAGACCATCCGCCACCTCATCAGGAGCATGCCCAGGCGTTGTAGGGAGGTCATACAGGCACGTGGAGGCCACACACACTACTGAGCCTCATTTTGACTTGTTTTAAGGACATTACATCAAAGTTGGATCAGCCTGTAGTGTGGTTTTCCACTTTAATTTTGAGTGTGACTCCAAATCCAGACCTCCATGGGTAGATAAATTGGATTTCCATTGATTATTTTTTGTGTGATTTTGTTGTCAGCACATTCAACTATGTAAAGAAAAAAGTATTTAATAAGATTATTTTATTCATTCAGATCTAGGATGTGTTGTTTAAGTGTTCCCTTGATTTTTTTGGAGCAGTATATTTTTTTGTAAGGGAAATTAAGTTTGACATTTTAAAGTGGAAATTTCAAACTTCAGAATACACTACAAGTTTAACCGCATTGAAGGGAGGTTTTCCTGCAACAGGTTGGTTCCAATTAAGACCCTACATCTGTAATATAGAAAATGAGGTTGGCTTCGTACACACTCAGGTCATACAACTGATGTACAACACATTTGGCAGAATGGATGTGATACAAGGGATATGTTTGTGATACAATTGAGAATTTGTCTGCACAAAAATTACTACACAACCATTGTGTGATGTCTGTGCGACTGTTGTGTAAATATTTTGGTGCAGACAAACTATCTGTTGGATCAAAACAGGTAGGGCAAATGTCTTGTACATCAGTTGTACAAAAGTAGTGTGTATGGGATCAGAGATGGGTACTAGAAACCATTTTGAATAAACTACCTACTAATTAGGTACATTTAATATATTGTTGTGTGGTTTCATTTTAAAAAGTGTTCCTGGTGAAGCTAAAGCTAACATACACAATCTTAATGTCATTTTCTGCTGATCACACATTGGAAGGTCATTGATATTATGGACATACAGTGCCTTCAGAAAGTATTCACACCCTTTGACTTTTTCCACATTTTCTTGTATTACAGCCTAAATGTAAAATGCATTAAATTCAGATTTTGTGTTACTGGCCTACACACAATTCCACATAATGTCAAAGTGGAATTTTGTTATTACAAATTAATTACAAATGAAAAGATGAAATGTCTTAAGTCAAAAAGTATTCAAGCCCTTTGTCATGGCAAGCCTAAATAAGTTCCGTAGTAAACATTTTCTTAACAAGTCACATAATAAGTTGCATGGACTCACTCTGTGTGCAATCATGTTTTTTGAATGACTACCTCATCTCTTTACCCCACACATACACTTGTCTGTAAGGTCCCTCAGTCAAGCAGTGAACACAGATTCAGCCACAAAGACCAGGGAGGTTTTCCAATACCTCACAAAGAAGGGCACCTATTGGTAGATTGCTAAAAAATAAAAAATAAACAGACATTGAATATCCCTTTGAGAATGGTGAAGTCATTACAGTTTTTTCTGATTGCTCAGGCACTATCTTTGAAACTATAGGCTATTTTTGCAAAACTCTACACACTAACCACAAAACCTTATACCAAACAGCAAAACATTATACATCTCTTGCGAAAGCAAATAATTCTTGCAAAACTTTTCAAACTTAAAAAAAATAAAGTTTTTGCGTCAATACAGTACACACAAATCATAATTTGAATAAGCACACGAAACACCAACTACGCACTGATAGTATAAATTAAAAACACTTTTGCTTTTTCTGTGTGCAGGGCATAGCAGTTTGCAATAAAGTTTTGTCATACGTGTCGTAAACACAAATACACACAGATATCCAAATGTGTAAAGTATGGATGTGTATTCCGAACATAACACACTATCAATACAAATGACAGGTACATTTTTTTTTTTTCTCAAAATGTTCTAACACTCCACAAACAACAAAAGCGAAGTAGAAGAAAACAAAAACATTTATGCTAAAAAAAGATAGAACATAATTATTTTGGGCTACTCTCGCCTTCTTTGTGGGTCTGGCCATAAGACTTCATCCACATCACATGCAATGTTATCTTGAGTTAGGCAGCGTGGAAAGTATTGCCTGGAGTGCCGTATCCAGGCCTGGCATGACCCCTGATCGACGTCTCTACAAGCCTCCTCCATTGCCTGTAGAAGGGGTATGCGTTGGTGGGGCTGGCGATCATACACCTTCCAACGCCATGCAGAGAATAATTCTTCAATAGGATTCAAGAACGGAGAGTATGGGGGAGATTGAATGCGATGAAAAGTGGGTGACCTGTGAACCAATTGTGGATCACAGCAGCCCGGTGGAAGCTAACATTGTCCCAGATGATAACGTACCTGGGCTGCTCTGGCCCCTGGTCATTACGGATTAGTCTGTTGTGGAGGGTGTCTAGAAATGTGATAATGTGTGCAGTGTTGTATGGGCCTAGGATTGCATGATGGTGAAGGACGCCGTTTTGACTAATAGTCACACACATTGTTATGTTGCCACCACGTTGTCCCGGGACGTTGATGATGGCACGGTGTCCGACGATGGCACGGTGCCGCGGACCCTTGTTTTTGGAAGGTTGAAACCTGCCTCGTCCACATATATTAGCTGATGATGCACTGCATCTGTTTCTAGCTCTATGACTCTGTGAAAGAGACAAGACAAAACAATGTAGCACAGTAGGAAAAGACAGGGATCAGTCAACATGATGTAGCACCATACACTTCCAGATCCAGTACCAATGATAGGATAGTATAGCTTACCTGCACATATTCATATCTCAGTTGTTTTACAAGGTCTGAGTTTCTTTCAAAAGGGACTCTGTACAGCTGCTTCATCCTAATTCTATTGCGTTTCAGTAGATGAGACAGTGCAGAGATTCACTCTGTTGACGTTTTGGAATATGGTGTTATCTGCCATTATGTGGTCCTGCAGTTCTCTGAGTCTGATGCAGTTATTTGCAATGATCAAATCTACAATGTGGGTCTCCTGCTCTGGGGTGAACAGTCGACCTCTTCCACCAGATACTGGTTTTCTTGCAGTTCTGTAAAAACATTTGAATGGTTTTAGTGATAGATCCTTCTCATTATGAAAGTACAGTACATATTACTGTACCAGTAAGACTACAGCACTTACAATTACTTACCGGTTCTCATTTCGAAACATCCGGATGATACCTGCAACAGTATAGCGGCTCAGATTTGGTTGAACCCGTTGCCAAGCCTCCCTCATGCTCATCCAATGGTTGACACAGTCAATCACAGTCGCTTCGATTTCATCAGTTATTGTGTTCCTGACTCCCATTCCTCTTCCCCGTCCTCTCCTTCTCCCCTGTCCTACTTCACCTCTTCCTTCTCCTCCTCCTCCTCCTCCTTCACCTCCTCGTCCTCCTCCAGTTCTCACCCCTCTTACTCTCTGTCTAATATCGGCCTCCATTGTTGTCCAAACCAAATGTTTACCTGTGGCCTATTTATAGTGCTCAAGCTCTGATTTGTAAGTGAACTCATTATCTAAAAGTGTTTTCACATGTCAATGTGGAAAGGCAATTGGTGAAATAGTGTAGCAATGTAGAGACCAATGTTTACAGTTTTGCTAGAAGTGTGTTATTAAATTGGAAACTGAGTGTAAAGCAGAGAACATGCATTCAGTTTGACACACTTGGTAAATGCATTGGCTACAAGTGTTAATGGTTTCAGAGATAGTGCTTCAAGAATCACTGTTAGTGTTTAAGCATTCAGAAAAAACTGTAATCTCTTGGAATGTTGAAATATTGAGTGAACTAATTAAAGACCATTTGGATTGCAATTTCACCCATATTATGACTACCATAAAGTTATCCTGTATCCGACTTTTCTATTTGAACTTTCACTCACCCTCATAGCATAATGAATCTCCTTGTTTTGCACTCAAGTGCTATCAGTCTTCCAGTAACCAGTCTCTATATGCAGATCTCCCTCCATCAGACCACTCCCAGTCATCATACAGAAAACCGATCCAGAAATGAGTGGTGGTGATCATGCCTCCCTTCTTCACAGCCTCCTTTTGTCCATTGTTCCTGATGCTGACCAGGTCAGTTTACTTCTCTCTGCAGTAACTCTGAGCCTCATACCACACTCTAAAAAATGCTGGGTTTAAAACAGCATAATTAGGGTAAATATTGGACAGAACACACATTGGTTATTTTGACCCATTCAGTTGGGTCTCTTAGTTGGGTTGTTGGGGTATTAATGCTGGGTTATTGAGCTATGACCCACCGGGTCAGATCAGAAGACTGGAGTTGTGGCTTGGTGGAGGCTTGGCTTTCAATTAGATATTTTTGGCCACCCATGAGAGTAAAGTTAATTCCGGTTCATGTTATGTTGTATTGTCATCACATGTTCAAGTTTAGCACTGACACTTCTGTGTCTTTTGTCAGACTTACATAAGAGTGTAGTGTCTGTGACTATCATTAAATGTGAAGACTGTTATTTTATCAAATCAATTCTCTATCTGCAATTAGCAGATATTACGCTAGCGTCCCACCTGGCCTACATCCGGTGAAATTGCAGAGCGCCAAATTCAAAAACAGAAATGCTCATAATAAAAATTTATAAAACATACAAGTGTTATACATCGGCTTAAAGATTAACTTTTTGTTAATCCAGCTGCTGTGTCAGATTTCAAAAAGGCTTTACGGCGAAAGCATACAATGCGATTATCTGAGGACAGTGCCCAGCACACAAAAGCATACAGGCATTTTCCTGTATAGCGATAAAATGAATCACTTACCATTGATGATCTTCATATGTTTGCACTCACAAGACTCCATGTTACACAATAAATGTTTGTTTTGTTCGATAAAGTCCCTCTTTATGTCCAAAAACCTCCGTTTTGTTGGCGCATTTTGTTCAGTAATCCATTGGCTCAAAATGCGGTCACAACAGGCAGACGAAAAATCCAAATAGTACCTGTAAAGTTCATAGAAACATGTCAAAAGATGTTTATAATCAATCCTCAGGTTGTATTTACTGTAAATAATCAATAATATTTCAACCGGACAATACCGTTTTCATTAGAAAGGAAAAAGAACGAACGGCGCACTCTTGGTTGCGCATATCAAACTGCTCTGGGACTTTCCACTCTCCACTCACTCAAAGTGGTCATTCTCCCTCATTTTTCAGAATAAAAGCCTGAAACAATGTCTAAAGACTGTTGACATCTAGTGGAAGCCATAGTGAATGTAATCTGGGTCATATCCCTTTATATGGTGGATAGGCTTTCAATGGAAAAACACCCATTTCAAAATAATGGCACTTCCTGGATGGATTTTCCTCAGGTTTCCGCCTGCCATATCAGTTCTGTTATACTCACAGACATCATGTTAACAGTTTTGGAAACTTTAGAGTGTTTTCTATCTAAATCTACCAATTATATGCATATTCTAGCTTCTGGGCCTGAGTAACACGCAGTTTACTTTGGGCACGCTTTTCATCCGGATGTCAAAATACTGCCCCCTACCCTAGAGAGGTTTTAAACTAATTATGTAAACTTTAATTAACCAGGAAGTCAGGGCACCACGGGAAAAATGTTTATAGAGTCTATTTCCCGAATTGACTACTCAGATATTTTCACATCTTATCGATTAGTCTTCTATTAACCTCTCTGGGCTAGGCGGGACGAATTCGTCCCACCTACGTAACAGCCAGTGTAATCCAGTGGCGCGATTTTCAATTACCTTAAAAATCCTATTACTTCAATATGACTATTTTACAGCTATTTAACCTCTTACATCTAGACGTTCCGCTAGCGGAACACCTGCTCCAATATCCAATGATAGGCGTGGCGCGAATTACAAATTCCTCAAAAATACAAAAACTTCAATTTTTCAAACATATGACTATTTCACAGCATTTTAAAGACAAGACTCTCCTTTATCTAACCACACTGTCCGATTTCAAAAAGGCTTTACAACGAAAGCAAAACATTAGATTATGTCAGCAGAGTACCCAGCCAGAAATAATCAGACACCCATTTTTCAAGCTAGCATATAATGTCACAAAAACCCAGAAGACAGCTAAATGCAGCACTAACCTTTGATGATCTTCATCAGATGACAACCCTAGGACATTATGTTATACAATACATGTGTGTTTTGTTCAATCAAGTTCATATTTATATCAAAAAACAGCTTTTTACATTAGCATGTGACGTTCAGAACTAGCATACCCCCCGCAAACTTCCGGGGAATTTGCGAACAATTTACTAAATTACTCGCGATAAATGTTCACAAAAAGCATATCAATTATATTAATAATTATCAATACAGAACTCCTCTATGCACTCGATATGTCCGATTTTAAAATAGCTTTTTGGTGAAAGCACATTTTGCAATATTCTAAGTACATAGCCCAGCCATCACGGGCTAGCTATTTAGACACCCGGCAAGTTTAGCACTCACCAATATCAGATTTACTATTACAAAAGTTTGATTACCTTTTGTTGTCTTCGTCAGAATGCACTCCCAGGACTGCTACTTCAATAACAAATGTTGGTTTGGTCCAAAATAATCCATCGTTATATCCGAATAGCGACGTTTTGTTCGTGCGTCCCAGACACTATCCGAAATGGTAAATCAGGGTCGTGCGCATGGCGCAATTCGTGACAAAAAAAATCTAAATATTCCATTACCGTACTTCCAAGCATGTCAACCGCTGTTTAAAATCAATTTTTATGCCCTTTTTCTCGTAAAAAAGCGATAATATTCCGACCGGGAATGTCCATTTAGCTAAACAGAGGAAAGAAAACAAAGCTTTCGGTCGACGCGGGCACGATCCTGAGTCTCACAGTACTGTAACCAGCCACTACCCAAACGCGCTACTTTGTTTCAGCCAGAGCCTGCAAAGCCACGATTCAGCGTTTTGCCGCCTTCTGAGAGCCTATGGCAGCCGTAGGAAGTGTCACGGGACAGCTAAGATCCTCACTCTTCAATAAACAGAGACAAGAAGAACGACACCTTGTCAGACAGGCCACTTCCTGCATGAAATCTTCTCAGGTTTTTGCCTGCCATATGAGTTCTGTTATACTCACAGACACCATTCAAACAGTTTTAGAAACTTTACGGTGTTTTCTATCCAAAGCCAATAATTATATGCATATTCTAGTTACTGGGCAGGAGTAGTAACCAGATTAAATCGGGTACGTTTTTTATCCAGCTGTGAAAATACTGCCCCCTAGCCATAACAGGTTAAAGACAAGACTCTCGTTAATCTAACCACACTATCCGATTTCAAAAAGGCTTTACAACGAAAGCAAAACATTAGATTATGTCAGCAGAGTACCCAGCCAGAAATAATCAGACACCCATTTTTCAAGCTAGCATATAATGTCACAAAAACCCAGAAGACAGCTAAATGCAGCACTAACCTTTGATGATCTTCATCAGATGACAACCCTAGGACATTATGTTATACAATACATGCATGTTTTGTTCAATCAAGTTCATATTTATATCAAAAAACAGCTTTTTACATTAGCATGTGATGTTCAGAACTAGCTTACCCCCCGCAAACTTCCGCGGAATTTACTAACAATTTACTAAAGTACTCACGATAAACGTTCACAAAAAGCATAACAATTATTTTAAGAATTATAGATACAGAACTCCTCTATGCACGCGATATGTCCGATTTTAAAATAGCTTTTTGGTGAAAGCACATTTTGCAATATTCTAAGTACATAGCCCTGCCATCACGGGCTAGCTATTTAGACACCCGGCAAGTTTAGCCTTCACCAAAATCAGATTTACTATAACAAAAATGTTCTTACCTTTGTTGTCTTCGTCAGAATGCACTCCCAGGACTTCTACTTCAATAACAAATGTTGGTTTGGTC
Source organism: Salmo salar (assembly GCF_965601325.2). NCBI lineage: Eukaryota > Metazoa > Chordata > Actinopteri > Salmoniformes > Salmonidae > Salmo > Salmo salar. Next base: position 52,095,862 of record NC_138307.1, read on the forward strand.
CCAAATAATCCATCGTTATATCTGAATAGCGGCGTTTTGTTCGTGCGTTCCAGAAACTATCCGAAATGGTAAATAAGGGTCGCGCGCCTTTGCGCAATTCGTGACAAAAAAAATCTAAATATTCCATTACCGTACTTCGAAGCATGTCAACCGCTGTTTAAAATCCATTTTTATGCCATTTTTCTCGTAAAAAAGCGATAATATTCCGACCGGGAATATCCTTTTAGGTAAACAGACAAAGGAAAAGAAAGCTTTCGGTCGACGCGGGCACGAGCCTGAGTCTCACAGTACTGTAACCAGCCACTACCCAAACGCGCTACTTTGTTTCAGCCAGAGCCTGCAAAGCCACGATTCAGCATTTTGCCGCCTTCTGAGAGACCATGTGAGCCGTAAAAAGTGTCACGTAAGAGCAGAGATCCCCTGTAATTGATAGAGATTGCAAAGAAGTTCAAGAAATGGTCAGACAGGGTACTTCCTGTATAGAATCTTCTCAGGTTTTGACCTGCCATTTGAGTTCTGTTATACTCACAGACACCATTCAAACAGTTTTAGAAACTTTGGAGTGTTTTCTATCCAAAGCCAATAATTATATGCATATTCTAGTTACTGGGCAGGAGTAGTAACCAGATTAAATTGGGTACGTTTTTTATCCAGCCGTGTCAATACTGCCCCCTAGCCCTAACAGGTTAATGTATCATTATTACCTCATCAGTCTCATATCTGAATGCCACAAACCCTTGGATATCTGTACGCACCCTAGTTTCCATAATGAATGAACGATATACAAATTGGCTTAATTATTTATTTACTAACTTACTAAACAAATCACAGAATTACATAAACAAACAATATAGTTATTGGTTACTAACACAATCCATTGATAAGTCCCTAGTGGGCTAAACCAGTATGACGGCTTGGTAGTCAATGGAAAGGGGTGGGGACAGGAAAAGAGCGAGAAAGACAAAATGGATTCACTACACAGTTGATAATTATATTAATTGAAATGCTAATCCTTTGCACATGAACGGCCGCTCATTCGAAAACAATTGCAATGTATATATTTACGCCCATATGTCATTGTTGTCTCTCTGTTGGAATCACCGGTCCGTCTGCTGGAGAGTCAGTTCATCAGAGAGTCTTTAACATCCCTAGAAGTCACAATGTCTTTCGTAGTTGTCGCTTTCTCAGCGGCTCTGGATAGTGTCTGTTGTAATGTGTACGTCAGGCGTACGGATGGTCGTTGCATAGAATAGATGCTTCCGCGGTTGTCACTATTCTTGTTCTAGACTTAACATAATTTCCAGCTGCAGACAAGTAATTCTACGTCTAGGATTTGCTCTCATTCTGTAGTGATCGATAGTCTCAGAGTTTAACCATTTCCAGCCGTGTAGGCAACGCTACATGGTCTCCGTGTCCTACATTTGTTAGTTGTTAACCATTTCACACTTAGTGTCAGCTGCATGTTTTCTAGTCTTCTTAACCATTTGAGTTGTCCATCTTACCGTGGGTCTCTTTGGCATGAAATGTACATTTCTCACGGGTGGTTTTATACTCTGGAGTAGAAAAGGAAGGTTTCATGATACCTGATGTACTGTCTGGCTCACGGGGGTGTAGCTTCTGACTAGATCAACTTTATATGAAAATCCATACTCTCATTTAGAAGGCTAACATCACATTACATATTTTCACAAATAGTTTCATATTTACTCATTCATTTCATCCAACATCTAGATGTAAATCTGATCATTGAAAAGTGTACACAAACAGAGACACAGTAATGTGCGTTTCCTGTCTTTCATGAGGTCACCACATGAAACAACTTCATCGTGACTGTACATTAAGTGTCTATAAGGACCACTTCCACATTCTCAAAAATATAAATATTTTTTAATTATTCTAACTTTTGATGTCCAAGGGTCTCTCTGTGTTCCACAGTTTACATTCCAATCTCAAACACTACAGAGCATAGGGGCAGCGTATTTTATGACCGACCATAAAACAGCCGACTTCCCGCTCTCCCCGTCTACGAGAGAGAGCACGCTGTAGAACGGACCCACTGTAACCTGATCCTTCAGATCGTCACATGAGAGTTATGACAAGAGTATGAGCTCCTCAAGTGTCTATGTCATCAATGATGTCAGAAGCTTAGTTTGATCACATGCTTTTTCAAACTGTGTGTTGCAAAATGCGAGATCTCACAGATTTGGCTGTGGTTCCAGTGCTTTATTCGATTCCAAGCTGCTTTCTTGACACATCAAGCCCAAAGTTGGAAGGTTATAAAATACTTTCTTAATCACCAAAGTACCGGAGCATGTCTTTAAAGTTATTGTATCTGATAGACAGGTTGGTTGTTTAGCAAAAAAAATGACGTGAGCAGGTATTGTGCAAAACAGACAGGATTGGTTTAGATTGTTGACAACACGTAATCTTTATTTCATCCCCAAAAGTTTATTGAAGACAAAGAAGTTTGCACAATGAGCACTTGTTGGGTCTCAAATACATAATTTCAGTTGTTGGTCACCTAGCTAACGAATTGTAGCCACTGTAGCATAGAAATGACATGAGTCAAAACACCTCAATACAAGACATGTATCAATAACAAGATACAATGAGCTGAAATGAAATACAAGGCAGCTTCTTGCTTTGTTGCTAGCTATCTGACCATTCAGAATCATAACACCACGTGGCCTTCTGGCTCATCGATACATGAGCATCATGTTCTTGATGTTGTCAGCCAACCCATCTATATAGAAAACATACATCTATAGACATAGGCAACACACTCAGATTTTACAACTGATGTACAACAGATTTGACAAAACACTTGTGATACAAGTTGCAACAGACATGTTTGTGATACAACATAGTTTGTCTGCACAAAAATGATTACACAACCATTTTGCGGTGCCTGTGGGACCGTTGTGGAAATATTTTTGTGCAGACAAACTATCTGTTGTATCAGAAGATTTGTGTCAAATGTCTTCTAAATCAGTTGCACAAACTGAGTGTGTATGGGGTCAGAGACTGGTACCTGAAACTATTTGGAATTAACTACCTAACCATGAGGTACATTTATGTTCTGTGGTGTCTCTATCGAGAGTCTTACTGGTATAAGTTAATGCTAACATGCTGAACTGAACAAAATATAAACATAAAGTGCTGGTCCCATGAGCTGAAATTAAAAATCTAAGACATTTTGCAGACGCACAAAAAGCTTATTTCTCTCAATTGTTCTCCACAAATGTATTTACATCCTCCTGCTTTGCCAAGATAATCCATCAACCTGACTGGTGTGGCATATCAAGAAGCTAATTAAACAGTATGATCATTACACATCTTCAGTTCCAAGATGGCGTAACAGTCGGATGTGTGTTTGTCTTGTCCTGTGTAAATATTAGTCTGTTTCTTCATTTTTTCATATATATTTTCATCTCACTTTCCACCTACCAAATAAATATACTTTCCTGCAACCCATCTAACCCAATGTGGTACGGATCTGCTATTTTTATATATTATAACTGGAACCTCCATTAGAAGCTAGCCAGCTAACTAGCTACTAGCTATTAGACATTGTTAGCCACGGCTAGCGGTCATCACCTTTAGCTCAGATATCAGCCAGCTTTAGCTCGGTCAATACCTGCCAGTCTGCACAGCGCGATATCAACCCAGAGCACATCGGACTGCTTTTCTCTACCACATCACTGGATTCCTGCCGCAAGCTCTGGACCATTACACCGGATCATCGCAGCTAGCTAGCTGTAACCGAGTGGCTAAGTCCTCTGTCCCGAAGCAAGCACCAGTTAGCCTTGAGCTTGCCTTGAGCTTGGCCCATCTCCCGGCTAGCCGACGAAGTATACCAGCTAATTCTTGGGCTACAATACCTCTTTTGCCAACTGGCCTGGACCCTTTATTGTCGACATGGAGCCCCACCGCTCCATCAGGACTGGTCTGCTGACGTAATTGTCCGATGTGGTTTCAACAGGCTTTTCCGTTGCGATGTCGCCAAGGAGCCATCTGCTCTCCCTGGCCCGCTAGTCTTCTGAACGCCGTGTCTCCCGCTCGCCTAGCGTAGTAGCGACTACCAAACGGCTCACTGACTCACCGATTGCTGCTCATTGGACCCTATGGTCCCTCGGCTACACAGTTGATGCCTGCTGGACTATTCACTAGCACGGTACCTAATTTTGTTTATCTGTCAGCCCCAGCCTCGAACTCAGGTCCTGTGTGTACCTAACTGACCCTCTCTGCCCATTCATTGCCATTTACCCGTTGTTGTCTTACCTCTCCCGATCAACACCTGTGATTGCTTTATGCCTCTCTCTAATGTCAATATGCCTTGTCTACTGCTGTTTTGGTTAGTTCTTATGGTTTTATTTCACTGCAGAGCCCCCAGTCCTGCCCAACATGCCTTACATAGCTCTTTTGTCCCACGCCCCACACATGCTGAGACCTCACCTGGCTTAACTGGTGCCTCCAGAGATGCAACCTCTCTTATCGTCACTCAATGCCTAGGTTTACCCCCACTGTACTCACATCCTACCATACCCTTGTCTGTACATTATGACCTGAATCTACCACGCCCAGAAATCTGCTCCTTTTATTATCTGTTCCCAACACACTAGACATCCAGTTCTTATAGCATTTAGCCGTACCCTTATCATGCTCCTCCTCTGTTCCTCTGGTGATGTAGAGGTTAACCCAGGCCCTGTAGCCCCCAGTACTACACCTATTCCCCAGGTGTTCTCATTTGTTGACTTCTGTAACCGTAAAAACCTTGGTTTCATGCATGTTAACATCAGAAGCCTCCTCCCTAAGTTTGTTTTACTCACTGCTTTAGCACACTCCGCCAACCCTGATGTCCTAGCCGTGTCTGAATCCTGGCTTAGGAAGACCACCAGAAATTCTGACATTTCCATCCCCAACTACAACATTTTCCATCAAGATAGAACTTCCAAAGGGGGCGGAGTAGCAATCTACTGTAGAGAGAGCCTGCAAAGTTCTGTCACACTATCCAGTCTGTGCCCAAACAGTTAGAGATTCTACTTTTAAAAATCCATCTTTCCAGAAATAAGTCTCTCACTGTTGCCGCTTCTTATAGACCCCCCTCAGCCCCCAACTGTGCCCTGGACACCATATGTGAACTGATTACCCCTCATCTATCTTCAGAGTTCGTACTGTTAGCTGACCTAAACACCCCAGCCGTCCTACAATTGAAGCTAGATGCCCTCAATCTCACACAAATCATCAAAGAACCGACTAGGTACAACCCTAAATCCGTAAACATGGGCACCCTCATAGATATCATCCTGACCAACTTGCCCTCTAAATACACCTCTGCTGTCTTCAACCAGGATCTCAGCGATCACTGCCTCATTGCCTGCGTCCGTAATGGGTCCGCGGTCAAACGACCACCCCTCATCACTGTCAATCGCTGCCCAAAACACTTCAGCGAGCAGGCCTTTCTAATTGACCTGGCCCGGGTATACTGGAAGGATATTGACCTCATCCTGTCAGTAGATGATGTCTGGTTATTCTTTAAAAGTGCTTTCCTCACCATCTTAAATAAGCATGCCCCATTAAAATAATTTCAAACTAAGAACAGATATAGCCCTTGGTTCACTCCAGACTTGACTGCCCTTGACCAGCACAAAAACATCCTGTGGCGTACTGCATTAGCATCGAAAAGCCCCACGATATGCAACTTTTCAGGGAAGTCAGGAACCAATATACACAGTCAGTTAGAAAAGCAAAGTCTAGCTTTTTCAAACAGAAATTTGCATCGTCATGTAGCCCCGCTTCTCTTTCTCCCAAATCCAGACAGCTGATGTTCTGAAAGAGCTGCAAAATCTGGACCCTTACAAATCAGCTGGGCTAGACAATCTGGACACTGTCTTTCTAAAATTATCCGCAGAAATTGTTGCAACCCGTATTACTAGCCTGTTAAACCTCTCTTTCGTATCGTCTGAGATCCCTAAAGATTGGAAAGCTGCCGCGGTCATCACCCTCTTCAAAGGGGGAGACAGTCTAGACCCAAACTGTTACAGACCTATATCCATCCTGCCCTGCCTTTCTAAAGTATTCAAAAGCCAAGTTAACAAACAGATCGACGACCATTTCGAATGCCACCGTACCTTCTCCACTACACAATATGGTTTCCAAGCTGGTCATGGGTGCACATCAGCCATGCACAATGTCCTAAACGATATCAAAACTTCCATTGATAAAAGACAGTACTGTGCAGCCGTCTTCATCGACCTGGCCAAGGCTTTCGACTCTGTCAATCACCGCATTCTTATCGGCAGACTCAATAGCCTTGGTTTCTCAAATGACTGCCTCGCCTGGGTCACCAACTACTTCTCAGATAGAGCTCAGTGTGTCAAATTGGAGGGCCTGTTGTCCGAACCCTTGACTGTCACTATGGGGGTGCCACAGGGTTCAATTCTCGGGCCGACTCTTTTCTCTGTATATATCAATGATGTCGCTCTTGCTGCTGGTGATCCTCTGATCCACCTCTACGCAGACGACACCATTCTGTATACTTCTGGCCCTTCTTTGGACACTGTGTTAACAAACCTCCAAATGAGCTTCAATGCCGTACAACACTCCTTCTGTGGCCTCCAACTGCTCTTAAATCTAGTTAAACTAAATGCATGCTCTTCAACCGATTGCTGCTCGCTCCCAACCGCCCGACTAGCATCACTACTCTGGATGGTTCTGACTTAGATTATGTGGACAACTACCTAGGTGTCTGGTTAGACTGTAAACTCTTCTTCCAGACTCACATTAAGCATCTCCAATCCAAAATTAAATCAAGAATCGGCATCCTATTTCATTACATTTTAGTCATTTAGCAGACGCTCTTATCCAGAGCAACTTACAGTAGTGAATGCATACATTTCATACAATTTCATACATTTCATACATTTTTTTCTGTGCTGGCCCCCCATGGGAATCAAACCCAGAACCCTGGCGTTGCAAACACCATGCTCTACCAACTGAGCTACCAACTGAGCTATTTCACAACAAAGGCTCCTTCACTCATCCTGCAAAACATACCCCCGTAAATGTGATTATCCTACCGATCCTTGACTTCGGCGATGTCATTTACAAAATAGCCTCCAACACTCTACTCAGCAAATTGGATGTAGTATATCACAGTGTCATCCGTTTTGTCACCAAAGCCCCATATACTACCTACCACTGCGACCTGTATGCTCTTGTTGGCTGGCCCTCACGACATATTCGTTTCCAAACCCACTGGCTCCAGGTAATTTATAAGTCTTTGCTAGGTAAAGCCCCTGTCACAACGTCGACTGAAGGTGGCGCCTCTCCTCGTTCGGGCGGCGCTCGGCGGTAGTCGTCGCCGGCCTACTAGCCTCTCTAGGGTAGGTGGCACCAAATCGTCCCACCTACGTAACAGCCAGTGTAATCCCGTGGCGCATTATTCAAAAAACCTCAAAAATGCAAAAACTTCAATTTTTCAAATATATGACTATTTTACACCATTTTAAAGACAAGACTCTCGTTAATCTAACCACACTGTCCGATTTCAAAAAGGCTTTACAACGAAAGCAAAACATTAGATTATGTCAGCAGAGTACCCAGCCAGAAATAATCAGACACCCATTTTTCAAGCTAGCATATAATGTCACATAAACCCAAACCACAGCTAAATGTAGCACTAACCTTTGATGATCTTCATCAGATGACAACCCTAGGACATTATGTTATACAATACATGCATGTTTTGTTCAATCAAGTTCATATTTATATCAAAAACCAGCTTTTTACATTAGCATGTGACTAGCATTCCCACCGAACACTGCCAGGGAATTTACTAAATTACTCACGATAAACGTTCACAAAAAGCGTAACAATTATTTTAAGAATTATAGATACAGAACTCCTCTATACACTCGATATGTCCGATTTTAAAATAGCTTTTCGGTGAAAGCACATTTTGCAATATTCTCAGTAGATAGCCCGGCATCACAGGGCTAGCTATTTAGACACCCAGCAAGTTTAGCACTCAGCAAAGTCACATTTACTATAAGAAAAATGTTATTACCTTTGCTGTCTTCGTCAGAATGCACTCCCAGGACTTCTACTTCAATAACAAATGTTGGTTTGGTTCAAAATAATCCACAGTTATATCCAAACAGCGGCGTTTTGTTCGTGCGTTCAAGACACTATCCGAAAGGGTAAATAAGGGTGACGAGCATTGCGCAATTCGTGACCAAAAAATTCTAAATATTCCATTACCGTACTTCGAAGCATGTCAACCGCTGTTTAAAATACATTTTTATGCCATTTTTCTCATAAAAAAGCGATAATATTCCGACCGGGAATCTGTGTTTAGGTAAACAGACGAAAGAAAATAAAGCATTCGGTCGACTCGGGCACGCGCCTAAGCCCATAGCACTCTGATCGGCCACTTGCCAAAAGCGATAATGTGTTTCAGCCAGAGGCTGCCTCGATATCGTTCAGCTTTTTCCCGGGCTCTGAGAGCCTATGGGAGCCGTAGGAAGTGTCACGTTATTGCAAAGATCCTCAGTCTTCAATAAAAAGAGCCAAGATGAAACACAATTTCTCAGACAGGCCACTTCCTGCATGGAATCTTCTCAGGTTTTGGCCTGCCATATGAGTTCTGTTATACTCACAGACACCATTCAAACAGTTTTAGAAACTTTAGGGTGTTTTCTATCCAAAGCCTATAATTATATGCATATTCTAGTTACTGGGCAGGAGTAGTAACCAGATTAAATCGGGTACGTTTTTTATCCGGCCGTGTCAATACTGCCCCCTAGCCCTAACAGGCTAGCTGCCACCGATCCTCTTTTCACTTTCTTTTGGTGAGGTCTGGTTTATGTGTGCACCTGTATTGTGTTAGATCGTTAGTGGGGGGGTTATTTAGTCTCTCTGTTTAGGTTTTGGTATTGTGCAGGATTGTTTTTGTCTACTTTGGTTAGGTTGGGGTTTTAGGCATTCCCTCTGCATTTTGTGTATTAAGGCTATGAGATTTTCTGGGCTGCGCCCCTACTCGGTTTTCGGGCTCTTACTGTGTTGGTATTTATTTTTGCCCTGCCTTACATGTGGTTGGCATTTTGGACTGTTGCCTATTAAAAAAAGTGTGTTCACGGACCTTGGTCTCCTGCACCTGACTTCACCCCTCCTGCTGCTTTTAGTTCCCTGACAGCCCCTCCTTATCTCAGCTCACTGGTCACCATAGCAACACCCACCCGTATCACGCGCTCCAGCAGGTATATTTCACTGGTCATCCCCAAAGCCAACACCTATTTTGGTTGCCTTTCCTTCCAGTTCTCTGCTACCAATGACTGGAACTAATTGCAAAAATCACTGAAGCAGGAGACTTATATCTCCCTCACTAACTTTAAGCATCAGCTGTCAGAGCAGCTTACCAATCACTGCACCTGTACACAGCCCATCTATAAATAACTCACCCAACTACCTCATCGCCATATTGTTATTTATTTGATGTGCTCTTTTGCACCCCCAGTGTCTCTACTTGCAAAACATCATATGCATGTCTATCACTCCAGTGTTAATGCTAAATTGTAATTATTTTTGCCACTATAGCCTATTTATAGCCTTACCTCCCTAATCTTACTACATTTGCACGGACTGTACATAGATTATTCTAGTGTGTTATTGACTGTACATTTGTTTATCCTATGTGTAACTCTGTGTTGTTGATTTGTCGCACTGCTTTGCTTTATCTTGGCCACACAAGCTAGTACCTTGTGTAGCTACGACAGCCCAGGCCCTCCACATGCGGCACCTGCACCTGCGGGATCGTCTCAGGGTGGGTACTGAGAAGTATTTTTGTCTGTAATTAAGCACATTTGTGGGGAAAAACTCATTCTGATTGGCTGTGTCTGGCTCATTAGTGGATTGGCCTGGCTGCCAAGTGGAGGGCCTATACCTTCCAAGGCCCACCTATGGCTGCACCCCTGCCCAGTCATGTGAAATCCATAGATTAGGGCCTAATGAATTTGTTTCAATTGACTGATTTCCTTATATGAACTGTAACTCAGTAAAATCTTTGAAATTGTTGCATATTCTTTATTTAGTATAAATGCCCTTTCCTACTAAGGGCCTGTTGATCCCAGTTTGGAAGGTTATTTGATACTGCAGTCTCATAAAATGTCTGCGTCCACTTGTAGGGGGTCCGTTTGAATTTAGAAAAAGCTCCATTATTAAAATACATTTATATTTTTTGCTCCATGAAGTAATCCAACAATGTGTACGCTGCCATCTGTGTCTACTGTATTTCAAGTCTTCTCTCATTGATCGAGGCAGGTGTCTGTCATCCAGACATGTGGCACTTGGGGATGGACACCCACCTGTCTCAATCAGTGAGAGAACTTGAAATAGGCAAGATGGTGGCATACACTCATCCATCCATGTTATGTCCTGGAGTTACTCATATGGACATCTTGTTGCAACATCTACTGTGTTTATGTCTGTTTAATAGAAGACAAAAACATCTCTTATGTTTTGTTTATTTTTTTCAAGTTGGGAACAGAAATTGGGAGAAGAGATACAATAGAAAAACAATCTCAGTATTTCCATTATTCCTACAATATCCATTATATAAAATATATTACTTTACTATCATTTTTATTTCCTTAGTGTGGTAGCTAATTTCTGCATTACCAAATGAGGAGAGTTTCAAACACACCAGTCCGAGTTAACTACATCTTTAATTATTAAGATACTTTTGCAAAAGCACTTGACCTTCAATGATGCCATTGATAAGGTGACTACACCTTCAATACAAAGAGCTTTTATACTCAAGGTCCACCCCTCTCAACGTACATGACGAACCACAGATACATAGAATGGGTCACAAGATTAAGTTTTGTATGAAAAGATATCTATAAAACACAGCAGACAGCAACTGCTATATCCACAGAGTCATTATATAGACCAGTGTCTGGTCTCCCTAGAACCATCCCTCATTGGTACGGTATAGAACAGAACTATTAGCGCATGTCCTCTGGAATGCTTTTTAGGCGTTCTTATCAAAATACACCATAAATCTCCTCTGTCAGTGCTATCTCATAGAGGCCCATCCTCAGTAAGACATCTCTTGTTCCCACTCCTGGACAAGCTCACTGAGGGGAGTGACTTGCGCACAGACATTGTGGAGACGATTAATTGGTTCCCCATTAATCACGCCATCCCTTCACATGGTAGGTAAAGACACATTCAAATATGAAGACAATGTTTGCAAATAAAACATCTTAATTCTCCATGTTACCCAACTAATTCTGATTCATCCGCCACATTAGTCATCGTTAACATGCATGATACTATTAATTAAATATAATGGTATTTAGACCATCTAGAGTATTATTTACATTAACCCATAGTTACAATAGGGATGACTATGGGTAAATCTAGGATAAACGAGTTTACTTAATGGCAAACATGTTTTGACAAGAGAATATCATATTTTAACCACATGACATAATTATTTACATTTTATTGTTTTAAATGTTTAAAATATCTGAAATATCACACAATTTTACTCAAAGATTTTTGAGAACAAGTTATATCAATGACACGGTGTATTGTACATTGCATTGCATGCTGAAAGGTTCAACATAAAAAAAGACTTTTAAATGTGATTTCAATCAGAAATTACCTAAAAAAACAGATATCAATCAAAATGTGAGGAATGGTAAAGACAGTTAATTAAATTAACAACGGGGAAATTTCTATAAATTATCCTTCACAAATAAAGTAGTGATTGGACAGACAATCCTGATCACTCCACTTGTATCCCTCCTTCATTGCCATGGCACCACAATGGTTGGACCGAGGCTGTTCAGGCTGTCTGTCTCCCTCCCAGTTACTCCACCCCACTGGCAGCCCATTGGTCCAGACCCAGAACCCAAAGAGACGGCTCTGTCTCAGACCCACCCACAGAGGACCAGTAAAATCAGTTCCATTGAACTTCTGCTTGATCGCCCCCAGGTCTTCTTCTGTCTCAATATGCAGCAGTCCATGGTAGTTATTCTTGCAGTAGTCCAGAGCCTGTTCCCAAGACTTTCTTTCACTGATGACGTGGATACGAACTGATCCCGAAAGACATAAATGTGTTATTCAAGATATTTAACTTTTTCATATGAACTTGTTTTAGTACCCATTTTTAACTCTCAGATTTTAGGGGCAAGATAAGGAGGCACATCATTTCAGTAATAGTTCAATAACATTACAGCCCGGTGGAACTAACGTGATAGCATGATAGCTTGCATTGTGTTTGACTTGACAAGTGAAGAGAAAAGGGAGTGCAGCGTTCAGTCCGCTTAACCTCTCTAGGGTAGGTGGCACCAAATCGTCCCACCTACGCAACAGCCAGTCTAATCCCGTGGCGCGATATTCAAATACCTTAAAAATGCTATTACTTCAATTTCTCAAACATATAACTATTTTACACCATTTTAAAGACAAGACTCTCCTTTATCTAACCACACTGTCCGATTTCAAAAAGGCTTTACAACGAAAGAAAAACATTAGATTATGTCAGCAGAGTACCCAGCCAGAAATAATCAGACACCCATTTTTCAAGATAGAATATAATGTCACATAAACCCAAACCACAGCTAAATGCAGCACTAACCTTTGATGATCTTCATCAGATGACACACCTAGGACATTATGTTATACAATACATGCATGTTTTGTTCAATCAAGTTCATATTTATATAAAAAAACAGCTTTTTACATTAGCATGTGACGTTCAGAACTAGCATACCCCCCGCAAACTTCCGGGGAATTTACTAACAATTTACTAAATTACTCACGATAAACGTTCACAAAAAGCATAACAATTATTTTAAGAATTATAGATACAGAACTCCTCTATGAACTCGATATGTCCGATTTTAAAATAGCTTTTTGGTGAAAGCACATTTTGCAATATTCTAAGTACATAGCCCAGCCATCACGGGCTAGCTATTTAGACACCCAGCAAGTTTAGCCTTCACCAAAATCAGATTTACTATAACAAAAATGTTATTACCTTTGCTGTTCTTCGTCAGAATGCACTCCCAGGCCTTCCACTTCAATAACAAATGTTGGTTTGGTCCCAAATAATCCATCGTTATATCCAAACAGCTGCGTTTTGTTCGTACGTTCTAGACACTATCCGAAATGGTAAATCAGGGTTACGAGCATGGCGCATTTCGTGGCAAAAAAATTCTAAATATTCCATTACCGTACTTCGAAGCATGTCAACCGCTGTTTAAAATCAATTTTCATGCAATTTATCTCGTAAAAAAGCGATAACATTCCGACCGGGAATCTGCGTTTCGGTAAATAGAGGAAAAAAAAGAAAGACGGGGGAGACCAGTGCACGCGCCTAAGCCCACTGTCCCCTGATCGGCCACTTGACAAAGGCGATAATGTGTTTCAGCCTGGGGCTGGAATGACAACATTCAGCTTTTTCCCGGGCTCTGAGAGCCTATGGGAGCCGTGGGAAGTGTCACGTTACCGCAGAGATCCTTTGTTTTGGAAAGAGATGTCAAAGAAAGCCAATAAATGGTCAGACAGGCCACTTCCTGTAAAGGAATCTCTCATGTTTTTGCCTGCCATATGAGTTCTGTTATACTCACAGACACCATTCAAACAGTTTTAGAAACTTTAGGGTGTTTTCTATCCATATCTAATAAGTATATGCATATTCTAGTTACTGGGTAGGAGTAGTAACCAGATTAAATCGGGTACGTTTTTTATCCGGCGGTGTAAATACTGCCCCCTAGCCCTAAGAGGTTAACCTGTTTGGGTGCATGAACCGCTAGGGGATACCTACGACAACACCTGGTGAAATTGCTGAGCATGAGGTTTAAAACACAGAAATCGTAACATTAAACATTCATGAAAATACAAGTGTCATACATCATTTAAAAGCTTAACTTCTTGTTAATCCAATGGCGAAAGCATACCATGCGATTGTCTGAGGACAGCGCCCCAGATCAAAATACTTTTTCAACCAGCACAGGCGTCACAAAATCACAAATAGCGATTAAATAAATCAACTTACCTTTGAAAATCTTCCTTTGTTTGCAATCCCAAGGGTCCCATCTACACAATGAGCGGTCATTTTTTTAGATTAAGTCCTTCTTTATATCCAAAAATTGTCCGTTTAGTTGGCGCCAATGATCTCAGTAATCCACTCGTTCAACATGCATACAAACGAATCCAAAAAGTTACAGGTAAAGTTCGTCCAAACAAGTCAAACAATGTTTCTAATTTATCCTCGGGTACTCTAATATCTAAATAAATGATAATATTTAAGACAGAGAATAGTATGTTCAATAGGGAAGATAAGTAACGAAGAGCGTGCACTTCATTCACGCGCCAACAAGACCACTTTTCTAATGAGAAACACCTTGTAGTTTTTTCAACTACTTGCTCATTTTTCAAAAAAGCCTGAAACCCTTTCCAAAGACTGTTGACATCTAGTGGAAGCCATAGGAACTGCAATCTGGGTCCTATCTATTTGTATTTCCCATAGGCTAGCACTGAAATGGCCTGTGACCTCAAAAAAATTATAATTCCGGATGGATTTTCCTTGTGTTTTCACCTGCCATATCAGTTCTGTTATACTCACAGACATTATTGTAACAGTTTTAGAAACTTCAGAGTGTTTTATATCCAATACTACCAAGTATATGCACATCCTAGCTTCTGGGCCTGAGTAACAGGCAGTTTTGTTTGGGCACGTCAGTCATCCGAAATTCAAATAAAAAAACAGTCTCTAAAACAGGTAGGCTACTATCAATATAGAGTAACAACCTTTCATTCAAATAAGAAGCAGTTTGACTATGTTCCTCTTTGACAACTTAGAAAAAAGAAACGCACACCTATAAAGGCGAGGTGCTGGCTAGCGGAGTAGAAAACTAGAAAATAAGGGAAAGCCGCACACTCTAAAAGCTCAGATGCAAAAATTGAATAACCAACGTTTCGACAGCACAGCTGTCTTCATCAGGGTATCATCACAAACACTGCGAGATGAGTAATTTATATAGTGTCAAGAGACACACAGGTGTTTGTAATCATGGCCAAGTGTGGCCTAATATCATTGGTTAACTCAAATATTAAAAAAAAAATGGCATACAAAGAACATACAAAAAAAAAACATTTGATTTCGTCTCTGCGTTATATTGGCATCGAACATGTCACCCTCCCGAGGAGAGGGGGTGACCTTGATCATTTATTGTTAAAATGAGAGGCTGCCTGGATCTTTAATTTAAAGACCCTTGCTCCCTTCGGTCTCAACATAGACTTTGATCTGAAGCCATTCTTGTGATTATTGTGATTTTGCCATTGTAATTGTTTGTTAGATACATTTTAGACTACAAATGCTATGATCGTATGGTATCCATTTGTTTGTCTTTTTGTATGTTCTTTGTATGCCATTTTTTTTTAAATATTTGAGTTAACCAATGATATTAGGCCACACTTGGCCATGATTACAAACACCTGTGTGTCTCTTGACACTATATACATGACTCATCTCGCAGTGTTTGTGATGATACCCTGATGAAGACAGCTTTGCTGTCGAAACGTTGGTTATTACATTTTTGCATCTGAGCTCTTAGAGTGTGCGGCTTTCCCTTACCCTCTTTGACAACTTACCTTCAGAGCAGATTGTACATTCTTCAGAACCTCCATTTCCCACTGTGAGTATACCTTTTTGAGGCTGGTCAAGAACAGCGTGATTCTGTCCTGCTTGAGGATAGGAATATGGAACGTACTCTGTGGACCAGTTTCTGTAGGCAGATCTCCCTCCATCAGACCACTCCCAGTCATCATACAGCAGGCCGATCCAGTAAGGAGTGGTGCTGTTCATCCCTTCGTTCTTCACTTCCTCCTTCTGTCCCTCATTCCCGATGCTGACCAGGTCAGTGTAGTTCTCTCTGCAGTAACTCTGAGCCTTATACCAGGTCATGTTCTGTTCAATCAGGAAGTAATCACCAGACCCTGCACACAGAGAATGGACTAACATTTTACTCTACTCAACTTAGTTTGATATAAAATAATTATATCTTGATATTGTTGAAGAAATATATTAATATGAATTGGATGTTGGTGAGGCGCAAGGAAACACGAAATCTGATGTGTTTTGTAGTATGGAATGTTTTACCTTTTCTGTAACACATAAAGTATTTCTGCTCTGTACATTTCTCCCATGTTGTATTATCTTTGAGTATGGCTGAACACATTGGCTCTGTGCACGGGCTTGGAAGTGGTGACCATGTAGTGTCATTAACAATGTCTCCATTGGACCACTTCAGACTGTGCTCTTTGCGATGGAGACCTATCCAGGCTTTAGTGTTGCAATGAGATCCCTTTAACTGTATTAGATGCTCAGATTCCTCCCGATTGTACAAAGTGATGAGGTCAGTATAGTTCTTCCGGCAGACGTCCTGTGCTTCTGTCCAATTTAAACTCCTTTCAATGAGATGGAACTGTTTGAGGCGGCTGAGTGAGACTGTGCAGCAGACAACTGAGGACAAAAACAATTTGATTAAGTTCAACATTAGCATGCACATGACCAACAAAATAAGGCGGTTTTCGTAACACTTAATTAAGGGGTCCTTATTATGGTGTAATTACACTCACACCTATTGTAGTTAACTGTATTATCTCATAGTTACAGTGTAATAACAACATGTGACTAGTAGTAATTGTGGTATGTATTTACAAAGTTGTAACAATGAATGGTTGTTACTATGCTTGTTACAAATGGGCAGGTTTTCACTAAATTAACCTACTTAGTGTTTAATTTGTTCTCAGAGGCATAAAGTAACAACTGTCACAAAGGTTTTGACCCCTCGTGGATGAGCTGGGTGTCTGAGAGATTGTATCCTATGCTCAATAGGCTCTAATTACGTACCCTTGAATGTCCACTTTTCAAGCTATATCTCCACTCCATGTTGTTGCTAGCACTTGCCCCCAAAATAAAGTGTACCATCTGGGTAATTTCACAATAAGGTACAGAAATAAAGTGAAACTTCCAGAAACATTATAATGAGGGTCAGGTTGTCAGGATGGGTAATGTATTATATATGTACACATTGATTACAATTACCCCTCAAAATACACTTCATTTTAACTAGCTAAATCCTGTGTAATACCTAGTAATTACATTGTACTTAGGCAAACATTACATGTACTATGGTTTAAAAGAAGAAACAAAACACTATCTTTGTGAATTTAGTGGAAACCTGCCCATTTGTAACAAGCATGATAACAAGCATTCATTGTTACACCTTTGTAATTATAGATCACAGCACTTAATACCATTTACATGTTGTTATTACAGTGTAACTATCAGTTGTTACAGTTAACTGCAATGCTTGTTAGAGTGTAATTACACATGTAATTACACTGTAATAAGGACAGCTTAAAATGAAGTGTTACCGAGGTTTGTTTCATGGTTTGTGATGTCATACATGTAGCTATAGAGTATGTTTTTATTGATGGGGTTAACGAAATTTCTTCTTTCTGTAAAATCGTTGTCTGGTTTATATCTCGAAAAGCAGGTATGTTCACTGTGAACAATCAGTGTTACAACAATGTATCAGCCAAAATAGAAGACCAGCAAACAATCAGGCGCAAGAGGAGTTGCTCATTTCTGTGTTAGATACACTGTAAAGTGGTTAACATGAATTTAGAGGCAGGCCAGGGCAAGTAAACTGCTGTATTTACTCTGAACAAAGCTATAAACGCAACATGTAAAATGTTGGTCCAATGTTTCATGAGCTGAGATAAAAAAATACCAGAAATGTTCCATACGCTAAAACCTCTTGACGCACGCCCAGGATAGGGGGCGCTACAGCGATTTTTGAAAAAAATATGTGCCCATTTTAAACGGCCTCCTACTCAAACTCAGAAGCTAGGATATGCATATAATTAATATATGTGGATAGAAAACACCCTAAAGTTTCTAAAACTGTTTGAATGGTGTCTGTGAGTATAACAGAACTCATATGGCAGTCAAAACCCCGAGACAGATCGTAACAGGATGTGGAATTCTGAATTGCGGACTCAACTTCATCACTTTGCCTATAAATCACACCGTGAGCTATGGTTCATTGAGCACTTCCTATTGCTTCCACTAGATGTCCCCAGTCTTTACAAAGTGGTTTGAGTCTTCTATTGTGAAAACTGACAGAATGACAGGCTGTTGATCTTGGTCACATGGGGAGGGCCATCACCATTATGACGCTGGCGCCCCTGGCTACCCTCCCCTTTCGAAACGTTTTGAAAGACAATGCAACCGTCCCCCTTGAATATTATTGGAGCTCTGGTTGAAAGAGGCCCTAAAGATTTATGTTATACAACATTTGACATGTTTGAACAAACTTAAATATTTTTTTTTTGCATTTTGGTGACAGAGAAGTCCCGCGGACGACGGTACATTTGGTGCAGCCTTCAGAACGCGCTAACAACAAGAAGCTATTGGGACATAAATTATTAACTTTTTCGAACGAAAATACATTTGTTGTGGACCTGGGATTCCTGGAAGTGCCATCTGATGAAGATAATCAAAGGTAAGGGAATATTTACAATAGTATACAAGAGTAGATTTGATATGCGATTGTTCCAAGATGGTGCTGACCTGTAACGGTAGCCTACTTTTAGTATCGCATCCCCTTTTATCGCAAAGTGTGATTACCCAGTAAAGTTATTTTTAAATCTGGCATTGCGGGTGCTTTCACGAGATGTTAATCTATAATTCTTAGAATGACAATATTACATTTTTAAAATGTTTTCGAATAGTAATTTAGTAAAGTGTAGCGCTGTTTCACCGGATGCATTTGAGGGAAAATAGTTAGTCAACGTCACGCGCCGATGTAAAATGCTGTTTTTATATATAAATATGAACTTTATCGAACAAAAGAATGCATGTATTGTGTAACATGATGTCCTAGGAGTGTCATCTGATGAATATTGTCAAAGGTTAGTGCTGCATTTAGCAGTTTTTTGGTTATTTGTGATGCATGTGGTTGGTCGGAAAATGGCTATGTGAATACTTTGACGATATACTCCTCTAACATTATCTAATGTTTTGCTTTTTCTGTAAAGCCTTTTTGAAATCGGATAACGTGGTTCGATTCAGGAGAGGTGTATTTATAAAACGATATAAAATAGTCCTATATTTGAAAAAAAAAAGATGACATTTTTCTATTGTTCAGTAATGAACATGGTGAAATGATTTTACGCTGGATGTTGATCCCGCATGCGGGACGGGTGCTTCAACAGGTTTTAACACAAGAAATGTACATAACAATAACGAGACTATATACAGGGGGTACTGGTACCGAGTCAATGTGTGGGGGTACAGGTTCATTTGTAAAGTGACTATGCATAGATAATAAACAGCGAGTAGCAGCAGTGTAAAAACAAAGGAGGGGTGGGGGGTCAACTTAAATAGTCCAGATGGCCATTTGATTAACTGTTCATCAGCCGTATAGCTTGGGGTTAGAAGCTGTTAAGGAGCCTTTTGGTCCTGGACTTAGCGCTCTGTTACCGCTTGCTGTGCGGTAGCAGAAAGAACAGTCTAGGAATTGGGTGACTGGAGTCTTTGAAAAAATCTTGGGTTTTCCTCTGACACTGCTTAGTATATAGGCCCTGGATGTCAGGAACCTTGGCCCTAGTGATGTACTGGGCCATACACACTACCCTCTGAGATATATACAGCCTGTATTATACAGTACACATTTCAATTCTTCTGTAGTGGAAAATGAGTGAATGTGACACTCTCAAATTGCAATTTGCTGGCTCCGAGGCCCAGCTTGAGGATTCATGACATTGTTTGCATGGATGGCTATACTGTATATATATCTCACAGGAGAGAGTCACATCTTTGTCGTGGCAATCTTTAGGAAGAGACGTTCCCACAGATGTCCTGGGGTCACTGACAGAAGGAGAGGTGTGAAGAGGTGTGGTCATTTCAAATAAGGAGCAAATATGGGGTGCACTCCTATCATTTAAATTGTGTTGATTAGATTAGAATCTGGGTGTGTTGTTCCTGTCTATTGTTTTTCCTAACAAAGTGCAAAGACATTTTAATTTAGGTTGGGGGTGAGTTGCTGCTTCAATTTGGCTAAAAGGGCAATGAGTTCGCTCATATTTTGAGAACTTGTTAGCAAGCTCCTGTAATGGGCGTCGTATAGAGGGGACCAAGGCGCGGCGTGTTGATTGCTTATGATTATTCTTTAACCTGTCTGGGATAGGGGGAAGTATTTTCACGGCCGGATAAAAAACGTACCCGATTTAATCTGGTTACCACTCCTACCCAGTAACTAGAATATGCATATACTTATTAGATATGGATAGAAAACACCCTAAAGTTTCTAAAACTGTCTGAATGGTGTCTGTGAGTATAACAGAACTCATTTGGCAGGCAAAAAACTGACAAGGTTTCATGCAGGAAGTGGCCTGTCTGACAAGGTGTCGTTCTTCTTGTCTCTGTTTATTGAAGAGTGAGGATCTTAGCTGTCCCGTGACACTTCCTATGGCTGCCATAGGCTCTCAGAAGGCGGTAAAAAGCTGAATCGTGGCTTTGCAGGCTCTGGCTGAAAAAAAGTATCGTGTTTGGGTAGTGGCTGGTTACAGTACTGTGAGACTCAGGCTCGTGCCCGCGTTGACCGAAAGCTTTGTTTACTTTCCTCTGTTTAGCTAAATGGACGTTCCCGGTCGGAATATTATCGCTTTTTTACGAGAAAAATGGCATAAAAATGGATTTAAACAGCGGTTGACATGCTTCGAAGTACGGTAATGGAAAATTTTGATTTTTTTTGTCACGAATTGCGCCATGCACGCGACCCTGATTTACCATTTCAGATAGTGTCTGGGACGCACGAACAAAACGCCGCTATTCGGATATAACGATGGATTATTTTGGACCAAACCAACATTTGTTATTGAAGTAGCAGTCCTGGGAGTGCATTCTGACGAAGACAACAAAAGGTAATCAAACTTTTATAATAGTAAATATGATATTGGTGAGTGCTAAACTTGCCGGGTGTCTAAATAGCTAGCCCGTGATGCCTGGGCTATGTACGTAGAATATTGCAAAATGTGCTTTCACCAAAAAGCTATTTTAAAATCGGACATATCGAGTGCATAGAGGAGTTCTGTTTCTATAATTCTTAAAATAATTGTTATGCTTTTTGTGAACGTTTATCATGAGTAATTTAGTAAATTGTTAGCGAATTCCCCGGAAGTTTGCGGGGAATTTGCTAGTTCTGAACGTCACATGCTAATGTAAAAAGCTGTTTTTTGATATAAATATGAACTTGATTGAACAAAACATGCATGTATTGTATAACATAATGTCCTAGGGTTGTCATCTGATGAAGATCATCAAAGGTTAGTGCTGCATTTAGCTGTCTTCTGGGTTTTTGTGACATTATATGCTAGCTTGAAAAATGGGTGTCTGATTATTTCTGGCTTGGTACTCTGCTGACATAATCTAATGTTTTGCTTTCGTTGTAAAGCCTTTTTGAAATCGGACAGTGTGGTTAGATTTAACGAGAGTCTTGTCTTTAAATAGCTGTAAAATAGTCATATGTTTGAGAAATTGAAGTAATAGCATTTCAAAGGTTTTGAAAATCGCGCCACAGGATTCAACTGGCTGTTACGTAGGTGGGACGAATTCGTCCCGCCTAGCCCAGAGAGGTTAATGAAAACTAAACACTTTTACAAAGAAACAAAACGACAGCAAACAGTTCCGTCAGGCAACAGACAACTATACGGAAAACAACTACCCACAAAACACAAAAGAAAAAAACCCAACTTAAATATGATCTCCAATTAGAGACAACGCAAACCAGCTGCCTCTAATTGGAGATCATCCCAAAACTCCAATATAGAAATAGAAAAACAAGAACTAAACATAGAATGCCCACCCATATCACACCCTGACCTAACTAAACAGTGAAAAAACAGCTCTCTTAGGTCAGAGTGTGACAGCTCAGTGTGTATGAAACGTATACAGTTTTTCTCTTAGAGATTATTCTGAACTGAGACACATGTAACCACTGTAATGGAATTTTAATGTTTGTGCTTTTCTTATAACTAATTTCTGTGTTCTATATGTGTGCTGTTCTATAAACCAATTTCTGTGTTCATGCAATTGGTTGACTGAACATATCCTCACTATCAATAACGACAATTTGGCAGTACGCCCATACCTTGTTTTGAGAACGAACTAAAGGTATCTCAGTTTCAAGGTCTCAGCTTAGAGAGAAGAAGCCTCATGAGGTATTGGTCTGTCACATATTATGAACCAGTATTGATCAGTCACATGAATGAAACAAAATGGTAATGATTAAGTATTTATGCTAAATCATGCTGTTATAACTTGTCTGTGAATAGCTGTATATAAGATAACTGCTGGGACTGCCCAGGCAGAGCTCCTGATTGACATGTGTACTATGGTGCATTGAGTTGGTTGGAACCTCTCCAGCACGCTGACAATAAACAATGATTCATTTAAGATTGACTTTGAGTGTCCCTGTGTAAGAATTTCCACAACACCACATTAAGTCTTATTTAGTTGTTAGTCAATAACGCTGTGTCTTCTGTAATTTATCATGTATTTCATGTACACTGTAATTGTTTGAGTGTCAATTCTGTTGTGACTAATACATTGGACTAGTTGAATGGAGTAAATGCATTTCACATTTTACAGAGTAATTATTTGAATGACTGTACGTTCATCATTTAGTAGGTCTAATGGTAGTTGTTATTTACACTACACACATAGCATATGCTTGGGTTCCTTCTTAACATCCCTGATCTACTTGCCTCAATAAATTAATGCTAGGACATTGGTTGCCAAGATTAGCTATCTGTATCTGGTCTTATATCGTTATAGTCAAACTGAGTGGTGATGCAAGGCTCGCTACCTTGACTAGATCCTGAAGAGACGCACAGGGCCTGTTGCTTTTATTCACTTAATAATAAAGTCAGATGAATCATTTCTAAATAATGGTAGATTCACAGTATTTTACTGCAATTAAAAGGGATTGGTGCAAGCAGATTGGCTGCACTTTACAGTAAACTTTACATTAATGTACTGCTCAACCAAAGTTTGTTTGGAATTTACAGAAACATACTGTGCTTCTTTTTTTTTACAGTAATTTACAGGTAATAGGCTGCCTGTAAGTTACAGTGAAAACAGTGTACCACTCAAAATACAGCAATTTTCACAAAATGCACCATCATTTACAGTATGCTGCAAAAAAGCATTTCATAGTTTTTTTAAAACTTTCTTGTAATACCTAAAATTACCATGTGAATTTGAGTTTTCCGTAACAGTGTAGAGTAGGTTGACTGAATACTTACCGGCTGAGAGTAGGAGCAGGAGAGGTGTCATGTCTATGGTGACAGCAGGGTCAGGAGAGACAGCGGAGAAGTGATAGGATGCTGTCATGTATGAGGATATGTGTAAAATGTATGAGTTTAAGTTTTCACACTTTGACCATTAGTATTTTCAATCAAGAAATCAAGATCAGAACACTGTAACACAATGAAAGTTCCAAATTCCAATTCCCCAAAATCTCCTTCTCCATTTTGTCAACAGAACAATTATATTAGAGCAATACTACAATGGGTCAAACAAATTCCAAATCTAGCTGTATCTAGAAAACTGACTATAGTGTTGCATGAGTTACATACATTTAGTAACCTCACAAACTGTTACAGTGTTATCATCATCTCAGATAAATTGTTGTTATGTCTCTCTTACCTGCTGAGGGCTGTGTAGAGTATGATACGGTCTTGTCTCTGTAAAGTATGACTGTCTCTGGCCTGTGTAGAATGAAGGTGTCTAGTGGAAACTCAGGTATTTATACATTTGAAATAGTATTCTTGTTTTGCCTACCTATAAACATATTAAAAATACAATTCCTGGAGAGAGGGATGACACATGTTTTACATGAGCAAAACATTGGGACTATGTTAGGCAAAACAGTTGGTAACCACAGATGGACCACAGCCTTCCTTAACCCCCACCTCTCAATGAGACAGAAGTTCAGTAGTGTATCTGTAGATGTAGGATTTTAATTTGAGCCAGTTTAAAATAATCCTGCAGCAACAGGAAATGTGAATTATTATGTGAATGAATGGATATTTGTAGGGGTTGATATATTTGTTGCAAGGGAAAATTTTTATTTGAAATTTTAAAGTGGATATTACAAACTTCAGAAGCCTTTTTAATCCTCAAATACACTTCAAGTTGAACCTTTCCTGCATTGAAGGGAAGTTCTCCTACAACAAGGTTCAGTCAAATTAAGACCCTACATTTGTAATATAGAAAATGAGTTTAGCCTCATACACACCCATGTCATACAATGGATGTACAACACATTTGACAGAATGGTTGTGATACAACTGAGAGTTTGTCTGTGTAGCAGTGTGATGTTGTTTCCCTAATGTTGTTTGTCTGTGTAGCAGTGTGATGTTGTTTCCCTATTTCCATTTGATAATAATAATAATACTTCAGTGTGTTTTTTTTATTTAATTACAGCTGCATAGCTAATGTTATTTTTTGGTGTACAAACACTTTTTCATATCTATATTGTACATACACGTGATTGTAAAAGTTGTGTATATTTTGGTTTGGTCCATCGTGGGTTATCTGTATTTTCCTTGTTGTTCTCTTTAGTCTGACCTTCCGCTAGAGAGGTATGTTGTCCTTGGTTCCTCAATTGTTCAATATAAAACTGTGGTAATGTTACACAATGTGCTGTTATGCAACCATAAGTTTTGTTACAATGTGGACAATATAAAGATTTATGTTAACATGTTTCACCGAGCTCGCTAACTAGGGTACCTATTGTAACTTGTGGGTACCTGGGACAGTGTTTGAGTTTCCATGTGCTCGCACAGGTGCCTGAGAGCTGTGACTGCGCCAAAGGCTAACATATTGTGCGTTGTCTCTTCGTGCGCAGGTATGTCTGTCATTTTGTAGGAATTATGTTGTATATCATTTTACTTGTATTGTGCTGTTGTGCACTGAATGTGTGCATGCAGCACTAGTTTAATTCTTTTTGGTGCTCTTTTGCCTGACCTTCAGCTAGCGATTTGCCTGAGAGCTGTGACTGCATCAAGGGCTAACATATTGTGCGTTGTCTCTTCGTGTGCAGGGCAAATAAAGATCCAACAAGCAGACCTCCAGTTGTGGCAGTGTCCTCATTAAAGTACACAAAGCAGAACGAACCACGCTACACAAACATTGTGCGATGTCTCTGCGAATGTTGTGTAAATATCTTTGTGCAGACAATCTGTTGGATCAAAACAGTTATGGCAAATGTCTTGTACATCAGTTGTACAAACTGAGTGTGTATGTGGTCAGAGATGGGTACCAGAAACTATTTTGAATAAACTATCTACTAACTAGGTACATTGAATATATTGCTGTGTGGTTTCATTTTCAAATCAAATCAAAATCAAAATGTATTGGTCACATACACATGGTTAGCAGATGTTAATGCGAGTGTAGCGAAATGCTTGTGTTTCTAGTTCCGACAGTGCAGTAATATCTAACAAGTAATCTAACAATTCCCCAACAACTACCTAACACACACATATCTAAAGGGATGGAATAAGAATAGGTACATATAAATATATGGATGAGCGATGGCCGAGCGGCATAGGCAAGGTGCGATAGATGGTATAAGGTACAGTATATACATATGAGATGAGTAATGTAAGCTATGTTAACATTATTAAAGAGGCATTGTTTAAAGTGACCAGTGACATGAGTCTCTATGTAGGCAGCAGCCTCTCTGAGTTAATGATTGCTGTTTAGCAGTCTGATGGCCTTGAGATAGAAGCTTTTTTTCAGTCTCTCAGTCCCAGCTTTGATGCACCTGTACTGACCTCATCTTCTGGATGGTAGTGGGGTGAACAGGCAGTTGCTCAGGTGGTTGTTGTCCGTGATGATCTTTTTGGCCTTCCTGTGATATCGGGTGCTGTAGGTGTCTTGGAGGGCAGGTAGTTTGCCCCTGGTGATGCATTGTGCAGACCGCACCACCCTCTGGAGACCATAGCGGTTGAGGGCGGTGCAGTTGCCGTACCAAGCGGTGATACAGCCAGACAGGGTGCTCCCAATTGTGCATCTGTAAAAGTTTGTCAAGGTTTTAGGCGACAAGCCAAATTTCTTCAGCCTCATGAGGTTGAAGAAGCGCTGTTGAGCCTTCTTCACCACACTATCTGTGTGGGTGGACCATTTCAGTTTGTCTGTGATGTGATCGCCGAGGAACTTAACCTGTTAGGGCTAGGGGGCAGTATTGACACGGCCGGATAAAAAACGTACCCGATTTAATCTGGTTACTACTCCTGCCCAGTAACTAGAATATGCATATAATTATTGGCTTTGGATAGAAAACACCCTAAAGTTTCTAAAACTGTTTGAATGGTGTCTGTGAGTATAACAGAACTCAAATGGCAGGCCAAAACCTGAGAAGATTCCATGCAGGAAGTGGCCTGTCTGACAAGTTGTGTTTCATCTTGGCTCTTTTTATTGAAGACTGAGGATATTTGCTCTAACGTGACACTTCCTACGGCTCCCATAGGCTCTCAGAGCCCGGGAAAAAGCTGAACGATATCGAGGCAGCCTCTGGCTGAAACACATTATCGCTTTTGGCAAGTGGCCGATCAGAGTACTATGGGCTTAGGCGCGTGCCCGAGTCGACCGAATGCTTTATTTTCTTTCGTCTGTTTACCTAAACGCAGATTCCCGGTCGGAATATTATCGCTTTTTTATGAGAAAAATGGCATAAAATTGATTTTAACCTCTTACATCTAGACGTTCCGCTAGCGAAACACCTGCTCCAATATCCAATGATAGGCGTGGCGCGAATTACAAATTCCTCAAAAATACAAAAACTTCAATTTTTCAAACATATGACTATTTCACAGCATTTTAAAGACAAGACTCTCCTTTATCTAACCACACTGTCCGATTTCAAAAAGGCTTTACAGCGAAAGCAAAACATTAGATTATGTCAGCAGAGTACCCAGCCAGAAATAATCAGACACCCATTTTTCAAGCTAGCATGTAATGTCACAAAAACCCAGAAGACAGCTAAATGCAGCACTAACCTTTGATGATCTTCATCAGATGACACACCTAGGACATTATGTTATACAATACATGCATGTTTTGTACAATCAAGTTCATATTTATATCAAAAAACAGCTTTTTACATTAGCATGTGACGTTCAGAACTAGCATACTTCCAGAGGAATTTGCTAACAATTTACTAAATTACTCACGATAAACGTTCACAAAAAGCATAACAATTATTTTAAGAATTATAGATACAGAACTCCTCTATGCACTCGATATGTCCGATTTTAAAATAGCTTTTCGGTGAAAGTGGGTGTCTGATTATTTCTGGCTGGGTACTCTGCTGACAATCTAATGTTTTGCTTTCATTGTAAAGCCTTTTTGAAATTGGACAGTGTGGTTAGATTAACGACAGTCTTGTCTTTAAAATGGTGTAAAATAGTCATATGTTTGAAAAATTGAAGTTTTAGAATTTTTTAGGTTTTTGAATAACGCGCCACGGGATTACACTGGCTGTTGAGTAGGTGGGACGATTTGCGTCCCACCTAGCCCATAGAGGTTAAACATTTCCACCTTCACCACTACTGTCCTTTGATGTGGATAGGGAGTGCTCCCTCTGCTGTTTCCTGAAGTTCACGATCATCTCCTTTGTTTCGTTGACATTGAGTGAGAGGTTGTTTTCCTGACACCACACTCCGAGTGCCCTCACCTCCTCCCTGTAGGCTGTCTCGTCATTGTTGGTAATCAAGCCCACTACTGTTGTGTCGTATGCAGACTTGATGATTGAGTTGGAGACGTGCATGGCCACGCAGTCATGGGTGAACAGGGAGAAACATGAGGGGGCTGAGCACGCACCCTTGTGGGTGCCCAGTGTTGAGGGTCAGTGAAGTGGAGATGTTGTTTCCTACCTTCACCATCTGGGGGCCGCCTGTCAGAAAGTCCAGGGTACAATTGCACAGGGCAGGGTTGAGACACAAGGCCTCCAGCTTAACAATGAGCTTGGAGGGTACTATGGTGTTGAATGCTGAGCTGTAGTCAATGAATAGCATTCTTACATAGGTATTCCTCTTGCCCAGATGGGATAGGGCAGTGTGGAGTGCGGTTGAGATTGCATCACCTGTGGACCTGTTGGGACGGTATGCGAATTGGAGTGGGTCTAGGGTGTCCGGGAGGATGCTGCTGATGTGAGCCATGACCAGCCTTTCAAAGCACTTAGCTTTGAAAGGCTTCCGACGTGGCTTCCGACGTGAGTGCCACGAGGCGGTAATTATTTAGGCAAGTTACCTTCGCTTCCTTGGGCACAGGGACTATGGTGGTCTGCTTGAAACATGCATGTATTACAGGCTCGGTCAAGGAAAGGTTGAAAATATCAGTGAAGACACTTGCCAGTTGGTCCGCGCATGCTTTGAGTACACGTCCTTGTAATCCGTCTGGGCCAAAGGCTTTGTGAATGTTTACCTGTTTAAAGGTTTTGTTCACATCAGCTACCGAGAGCGTTATCTTCCATGGGCTACGCGGGACACAGCCAGTGAAATATCAGGGAGGCAAATTCTAAAACAACAAAATGTCATAATTCAACTTTCTTAAATTATACAACTATTTTACACCATTTTAAAGATACACTTCTCCTTGATGTAACCACATTGTCCGATTTCAAAAAGGCTTTTCAGCGAAAGCAAAACATTAGATTATGTTACGAGAGTACATAGACAAAAATAATCACACAGCCATTTTCCAAGCAAGGACATGTGTCAATTAAACCCAAAACACAGCTAAATGAAGCACTAACCTTTGACGATCTTCATCAGATGACACTCCTAGGACATTATGTTACACAATATATGTATGTTTTGTTCGATAAAGTTCATATTTATGTCCAAAAACAGCATTTTACATTGGCACGTGATGTTCAGAAAATGTATTCCCACCAAAACGTCTGGTGAATGTGTACATCAATTTACAAAAATACTCATCATAAATGTTGACAAAATATATAACAATTATTTAAAGAATTATAGATGGACTACTCCTGGATGCAACCGCTGTGTCAGATTTTAAAATAGCTTTACGGAGAAAGCACATTTTTCAATATTCTGAGTACATAGCTCAGCCATCACGGTGAGCTATTCAGACACCCGCCAAGTTCGGGGCAACCTAAACTCAGAATTAGTATTCGAAATATTCTCTTACCTTTGCTGATCTTCGTCAGAATGCACTCCCAGGACTGCTACTTCTATAAGAAATTTTGTTTTTGTTCCAAATAATCCATATTTATGTCCAAATACCTCCGTTTTGTTCGTGCGTACAGATCACTTATCCAAAGGCATAACGCGCAAGCGCGGAACCAGAGACGAAAAGTAAAAATGTTCCATTACCGTACTTAGAAGCATGTCAAACGCTGTTTAAAATCAATCTTTATGGTATTTTTAACGTAAAATTGCGATAATATTCCAACCTGACAATAGCATATTCATTCAAGAAGAAAAAGAAGGAACGGCGTGCTCTCGTGACCGAGCATATCCAATCCCTTTGTTGCCAGGCAGACCACTCAGTAACTGAGCTCCTATTATCTGCCCAGTGACAGGAAAATGCTCAAACTACATTCTGAAGGCTGTTGAAAGCCAATGGAAGCCTTAGGAAGTGCAACGTCCCCCACAGCCACTGTAGTTTCGATAGAGAATCAAAAGAAGAACTACAATTCTCACTTTCCACTTCCTTCTTGGATTTTTCTCAGGTTTTTGCCAGCCATATGAGTTATGTTATACTCACAGACACCATTCAAACAGTTTTATAAACTTCAGAGTGTTTTCTATCCACATCTACTAATAATATGCATATTCTAGTTTCTGGGCCAGAGTAGTAACCTGTTTAAATTGGGTACGTTTTTCATCCGGCCGTGAAAATACTGCCCCCTAGCCCAGACAGGTTAACACAGTCGTAAAGAGCAGCTAGTGCTCTCGTGCATGCTTCGGTGTTGCTTGCCTTGGAGTGAGCATAAAAGGCATTTAGCTCACTGGGCAGCTCGCATCTGGATTTCCTTTTCTAATACGTAATAGTTTTCAAACCCTGCCACATCCGACGAGCATCAGTGCCGGTGTAGTAGGATTAATCGGTGTAATCTTAATCCTGTATTGACGCTTTTCTTGTTTGATGGTTCGTCTGAGGGCATAGCGGAATTTGTTATAAGCGTCCAGATTAGTCTCCCACTTATTGAAAGCGGCGGCTTTGTTGTCAAGAGACTGGACATTGGCGAGTAGTATACTCGGAAGCTGTGGGCGGTGTGCACGCCTACGGAGCCTGACCAGGAGGCAACTCCGTCTGCCATCGACGTTGTTTTGGGTCGGCTTCTGGAATTAGATCCACTGTCCTGGGTAGTTCTTCGAACAAATGATCCGCTTTGGGAAAGTCGTATTCCTGGTCGTAATGTTGGTAAATTGACGTCGCTCTGAATGTAATGACACTTAAGATTTTCTTGGCTAACAAAGTAAGAAATAATACATAGAAATTACAAAATACTGCATAGTTTCCTAAGGACTCAAAGCGAGGCGCCATCTTAGATGTTTTTCAAAAGTGTTCCTGGGAAGCTAATGCTAACATACACAATCTTAATGCCATTTCTGCTGATCACACATTAGAAGGTAATTTTATATTATTGACATACAGTGCCTTCATAAGGTATTCACACACTTTGACTTTTTCCAGATTTTCTTGTATTACAGCCACAATTTTAAATGCATTACATTGAGATTTTGTGTCACTGGCCTACACACAATAACCCATAATGTCAAAGTGGAATTACATTTTTACAAATTAATTACAAATGAAAAATGTAAATGTCTTGAGTCAATACGTATTCAAGCCCTTTGTTATGGCAACCCTAAGTAAGTTCAGGAGTAAACATTAGCTTAACAAGTCACATAATCATTTGCATTGACACTCTGTGTGCATTCATAGTCTCTAACATGATTTTTGAATGGCTACCTCATCTCTGTACCCCACACATTCAATTATCTGTAAGGTCCCTCAGTCAAGCAGGGAATTTCAAACACAGATTCAGCCACAAAGGCCATGGAGGTTTTCCAATGCCTTGCAAAGATCATGGTGAAGTTATTAATTACACTTTGGATGGTGTATCAATACACCCAGTCACTGCAAAGATACAGCCATCCTTTCTAACTCAGTTGCCGGAGAGGAAGGAAACCCCTGAGGGATTTCACATTGAGGCCAATGGGGACTTAAAAGAGTTACAGAGTTTAATGGCTGTGATAGGAGAAAACTGAGGATGGATCAACAACATTGTAGTCACTCCACAATACTAACCTAAGTGACGAAGTGAATAGAAGGAAGCCTGTACAGAATACAAATATTCCAAAACATGCATCCTGTTTGCAATAAGGCACTAAAGTAAAACTGCTAAAAACATGGCAAATAAATGAACTTTGTGTCCTGAATACAAAGCGTTATGTTTGGGGAAAATACAGCACAATACATCACTAAGTTCCACTCTTCAGATTTTCAAGCATGTTGGTGGCTGCATCATGTTATGGATATGCTCATCATCTTCAAGGACTAGGGAGTGTTTTAGGATAAAAATAAATGAAACACAGCTAAGCAGAGGCAGAATCCTAGAGGAAAACCTGGTTCAGTCTGCTTTCGAACAGACACTGGGAGACAAATTCACCTTTCAGCAGGACAATAACCTAAAACACAAGGCCAAATATACACTGGAGTTGCTTACCAAGACGACATTGAATGTTCCTGAGTGGCCAGGTTACAGTTTTGACTTAAAATGGGTTAGAAAATCTATGACAAGTCTTGAAAATGGCTGTTTAGTAACAATCAACAACCAACTTGACATTGCTTTAAGAATTACAAAATAAATAATGTGCAAATATTGTCCAATCCAGGTGTGCAAAGCTGTCAGACACTTACCCAGAAAGTCTCATTGCTGCCAAAGGGGATTCAAAAATGTATTGACTCAGGGGTGTGAATACTTATTTCTGTGTTTCATTTCCAATACATTTTCAAAAACATATTTTCACTTTGTCGTTATGGGGTATCGTGTGTAGATGGGTGAGAGAAGAAACAATTTAATCCATTTTGAACTCAGGCTGTAACACAACAAAATGTAGAATAAGTCAAGGGGTACGAATACTTTCTAAAGGCACTGTATTTATGTGAATGGAAACTTTTCTTTAGGTCTTGTGATTGATGTTGTGTTTTGTAGCCATGTCAGGGAAAATCTCGTAATACCTGAAATCATTTATCTGAGAATATGAAGATGATTTGGTTTCCAGTAATCTCCTGGAGTTACTCGTACAGACGTCTTGTTGCTATTATTACTGTGTTTGTGTATCTTAAAAAGAAGACTGTTTTGTATATTTTATGTGATGTAAGAACATAAAAGGAGTAAAGAGAAACAATCGACATCATGTATCCTACTGAGGTAAAAACAAACTGGAAAGATTTGAAAAAACATTTGCAATATTTTTCACCATCAGCAATTACCTAAATACAACATGTTGATCCACATGTGTAGAATGGTAGTGATTGACAGAAGGGAATGAAAAAGGGGGAAATGTATCACTCCTCAGCTTCTGCCCCACAACCCTGGAACTTCTCAAGGTAGTCTGAAGGAGTTCAATTCATAGGGGAAAAATAAAGGTTATTTATTTTTTATTTTAACAGTTTTATAACCTTGCACTGATACATGTCAAGGATGCATTTTGAACCATCTTAATCTCTCTATCTTTACCGAACTTTGTTGAAATATTGGCTGAAATAATTAAAAACCTTTTGGATAGTAATTTTACTTATTATGACTACCATAAAGTTATCCTGTATCCAACACGTGGTTGCACTTTTCTATTTGGACTTCCACTCACCCTCATAGCATAATGAATCTCCTTGGTCTGCACTCCCAAGAGCTATCAGTCTTCCAGGTGTAATGAATTTTACATAGGGTTGGTCACCACTTGGTTCCAGTAACCAGTCTCTATAGGCATATCTCCATCCATCAGACCACTCCCAGTCATCATACAGCAAACTGATCCAGAAAGGAGTGGTGGTTGTCATCCCTCTCTTCTTCACCACCTCCTTCTGTCCATCGTTTCTGATGCTGACCAGGTCAGTTTACTCCTCTCTGCAGTAACTCTGGGCCTCATACTAGACTCTAAGAACTGCCGGGTTTAAAACAACACAATTAGGGTAAATATTGGACAGAACACACGTTGGGTTATTTTGACCCAGGTAGTTGGGTCTCTCCCGCTCAGCCCAGTCAAAACTGTTCGCTGCTCTGGCACCCCAATGGTGGAACAAGCTCCCTCACGACGCCAGGACAGCGGAGTCAATCACCACCTTCCGGAGCCACCTGAAACCCCACCTCTTTAAGGAATACCTAGGATAGGATAAAGTAATCCTTCTAACCCCCCCCCCCCCTTAAAATATTTAGATGCACTATTGTAAAGTGGTTGTTCCACTGGATATCATAAGGTGAATGCACCAATTTGTAAGTCGCTCTGGATAAGAGCGTCTGCTAAATGACTTAAATGTAAATGTAAATGTAGTTGGGTTGTTGGGGTATTAATGCTGGGTTATTGAGCTATGACCCACCGGGTCAGATCAGAAAACTGGAGGTGTTGCTTAGTGGGGGCTTGGCTTTCAAATAGATCTTTAAGGCCACTCTTAAGAGAACATTTAGGTCCGGTTCATGTTGTGTTGTGTTGTCATCACATACTCAATTTAGCACTGACACTTTTGTAGCTTTTGTGAGACTTACACAAGAGTATGAGCTCCTCATGTGTCTATGTCATCAATGATGTCAGAAGCTTTGTTTGATCACATGCTTTTTCAAACTGTGTGTTGCAAAATGCGAGATCCCACAGATTTTGCTGTGGTTCACAGTACAATACCAGATAATGACAAAACAAAAACAGATTTTGGAGGTCTCTCCAGAAATGTTCGATCGGGTTCAAGTCCGGGCTCTGGCTGGGCCACTCAAGGATATTTAGAGACTTGTCCCAAAGCCACTTCTGTGTTGTTTCGGCTGTGTACTTAGGGTTGTGGTCATGTTAGAAGGTGAACCTTCGCCCCATTCTGAGGTTCACCACTGGCGGGCTCCAATTAAGTTGTAGAAACATCTCAAGGATGATGAATGGAAACAGGATGCACCTGAGCTCAATTTCGAGTCTCACAGCAAAGAGTCTGAATACTTATGTAAATAAAGTATTGCTGTTTTTTATATTTAATACATTTGCCAAAATGTCTACACACGTGTTTTCGCTTCATCATTATGTGGTACTGTGTGTAGATTGATGATCAAAAACATTTTAGAATAAGGCTGTAACGAAACAACATTTGGAAAAATAATTTAGAATTTAAGGCACACTTAAACAGCATGGCTACTACAGCATTCTGCAGCGATAAGCCTTCCCTTCTAGTTTGTACTTAGTGGGACAATCATTTGTTTTTCAACATGACAATGACCCAACACACCTCCAGGCTGTAAGCATTCCAGGTGAAGCTGGCTGAGAGAATGCAAAGCTGTCATCAAGGCATAGCATTGCTTCTTTGAAGAATCTCAAATATAAGATATATTTTTATTTGTTTAACACTTTTTGGGTTACTACATGATTCAATATGTGTTATTTCATAGTTTTGATGTCTTCACTATTATTCTACAATGTAGAAAATAGTGTTACGTACCCCAGCTTCTGTGTTGTTGTGGGTTTGTATGTATTTGTATGTATTTCATGGCTTCCCCCAAGCAGCTGATTGGTCGGCCCCATCAATAATTGGAGCTCTGACCACGCCCTCTCGTCAAAAGATACAGCTGTCTTCAATTACAGACTCCTTCTCCAGCTGTATAAATGCCAGTGTTCCTTTGCTCAGAGGGAGAGCTAATTGGTATGTCCTGTGTTGGTTGTTGTGCAGGCAGTTTTTATGAAGTAGTTTGTAGCCGGTCCTGCTGAGGTATGTTTTTGTCACAAGGACTGTGTTTTGATTATTGAAATTGTTCACGTTACGTTTGTATTATCCTGTTTCATTTGTTCCCAGGGGGAAGGGGAAGGCACCTTGGGAGTGCTTAGGCAAGAGGCCTGTGGGCATACATATACCCGTAGTACATACTATGTCTACGCACACTAGGTAAGACCTGAGCGGACCCCACCTGTATTTTGGTTAGCGCGCCAGGTGGTGCTAAAGGTTAGGTAAGTAGTGGGAAGGCAGGTAAAGTAGGATTACCGTGTGAAGGAATAAATTCCCTGTTAACCTCTCTAGGCTAGGCGGGACGAATTCGTCCCACCTACGTAACAGCCACTGCTATCCTGTGGCGCGATTTTCAAAACCTTAAAAATCCTATTACTTCAATTTCTCAAACATATGACTATTTTACAGCCATTTAAAGATAAGACTCTCGTTAATCTAACCACACTGTCCGATTTCAAAAAGGCTTTACAACGAAAGCAAAACATTAGATTATGTCAGCAGAGTACCAAGCCAGAAATAATCAGACACCCATTTTTCAAGCCAACATATAATGTCACCAAAACCCAGAAGACAGCTAAATGCAGCACTCACCTTTGATCTTCATCAGATGACAACCCTAGGACATTATGTTATACAATACATGCATGTTTTGTTCAATCAAGTTCATATTTATATCAAAAACCAGCTTTTTACATTAGCATGTGACGTTCAGAACTAGCATACCCCCCGCAAACTTCCGGGGAATTCGCTAACATTTTACTAAATTACTCACGATAAACGTTCACAAAAAGCATAACAATTATTTTAAGAATTATAGATACAGACCTCCTCTATGCACTCGATATGTCCGATTTTAAAATAGCTTTTTGGTGAAAGCACATTTTGCAATATTCTAAGTACATAGCCCAGGCATCACGGGCTCGCTATTTAGACACCCGGCAAGTTTAGCACTCACCATAATCATATTTACTATTATAAAAGTTTCATTACCTTTTGTTGTCTTCGTCAGAATACACACCCAGGACTGCTACTTCAATAACAAATGTTGGTTTGGTCCAAAATAATCCATCGTTATATCCGAATAGCGGCGTTTTGTTCGTGCGTTCCAGACACTATCCGAAATAGTAAAGAAGTGTCACGCGCTTGGCGCAATTCGTGACAATAAAATTCTAAGTATTCCATTACCGTACTTCGAAGCATGTCAACCGCTGTTTAAAATCAATTTTTACGACATTTTTCTCGTAGAAAAGCGATAATATTCCGACAGGGAATCTCCTTTTCGGCAAACAGAGGAAAAAATCCCAAAGGCGGGGGCGGTCGGGGTCACGCGCATAAGCTAGTGTCTCTTGATCGGCCACTTGAGAAAGGCGATAATGTGTTTCAGCCTGGGGCTGGAATGACGACATTCTGTTTTTTCCCGGGCTCTGAGCGCCTATGGACGACGTGGGAAGTGTCACGTTAGAGCAGAGATCCTTAGTAAATGATAGAGATGGAAAAGAAGTTCAACAAATGGTCAGACAGGCCACTTCCTGTAAAGGAATCTCTCAGGTTTTGACCTGCCATTTGAGTTCTGTTATACTCAGACACCATTCAAACAGTTTTAGAAAATTTAGGGTGTTTTCTATCCATATGTAATAAGTATATGCATATTC
Organism: Salmo salar; assembly: GCF_965601325.2. NCBI lineage: Eukaryota > Metazoa > Chordata > Actinopteri > Salmoniformes > Salmonidae > Salmo > Salmo salar. The sequence goes on from NC_138307.1 coordinate 52,132,624, forward strand.
TAGTTACTGGGTAGGAGTGGTAACCAGATTAAATCGGGTATGTTTTTTATCCAGCCGTGTCAATGCTGCCCCCTAGCCCTAACAGGTTAACGGTAAACTTCTCTGCCTCTGTCATCCTTACCCGCACCTACAATCACATACCTCTTTCACTCCGCTGGGAGTTGAGGGTAGCAGGGTGTCGGGTCTTTGGCTATGCCGGATTAAATGATATGACATGCTATTCTATAAAATCCTTTCTCTGTAATTAATATCACCTGATTAGCAAATCATGTAAATATAATTAACTAGAAAGTCGGGACACCACGGAAGAGTGTTTATAGAGCCGTTATCTTCTGAATAAACTCTTAAAAGCGTAGTAATATTTCACATCGATAGCCATCAATATTTATCCTCATCTTATTTTCAGTCTCATAATGACAGTTGTAAATTGTTGGTTATCTGCACGAACCCTGGCTAACAAGTTGAATCAGCAATACAAAATTGGGTTTAATTATTTATTTACCAAATACCTAAACTAATCACAGAATTACATATACACATAATGCAAATGATGTCATACAGAAAAGGCCCTGGTGGACGGAGCCGACATGGCGGCTTGTTACACAAAGAAAGGGGTGGGCTTGAATGAAAGAGCGGGAAGACTGAGGAACACCAAAACAGCTTTGCTATGCCATCGTAAATACATTATCGTATGCATTCTAAATTACCGCCCATTTGGAAAAGGAAAATGCAATAAATATTTACTCTGAGCTGCGCTTCGGTAGGTTGGTCGTAGATGCTGAAGGTGTTGGCCAACAGAGATCTTCCTGTCCTCGGAAGAATGTCTCTGGTGGTAAATTGGATACGTTGTGGTATCTTCGTCGTGTTAGACTGGATCCGTCGTCCGTCCTTTCCTAGCCCACGTCTACAGCGGCCGCTGCTAACTCAACGGCTAGGAAGTATCACTTCTGTAGTGAATAAGTTCATACCATTCGCAACCAAAGCTCACGCTGAGGTTGGCTTAGTTCTGTACTTGACGGGTTAGTCCTTTTAACGCAGAGGCTGCAGACCTCACGTACCGGAACTCTGGTTACATTGTCTTATATAGAGGGGAGAAGGGTGTGTTTCATCGTTTATAACCCCTGTCTCTTCACAGGGGCGGGCCACTGATTAAGCAGGGCACTTTCCTTATGAAAACCCAATTCTCTCATTTGGAAGCTAAAATTACATTTAATCTTCTAACAAACAGTTTGAATATCAAATATTTAACCTGTTAGGGCTAGGGGGCAGTATTGACACGGCTGGATAAAAAACGTATCCGATTTTAATCTGGTTACTACTCCTGCCCAGTAACTAGAATATGCATATAATTATTGGCTTTGGATAGAAAACACTCCAAAGTTTCTAAAACTGTTTGAATGGTGTCTGTGAGTATAACAGAACTCAAATGGCAGGTCAAAACCTGAGAAGATTCTGTACAGGAAGTACCCTCTCTGACCATTTCTTGGCCTTTGCCATCTCTATCCATTACAAAGGATCTCTGTTACGTGACACTTCCTACGGCTGCCATAGGCTCTCAGAAGGCGGCAAAAAGCTGAATCGTGGCTTTGCAGGCTCTGGCTGAAAAAAAGTAGTGCGTTTGGGTAGTGGCTGGTTACAGTACTGTGAGACTCAGGCTCGTGCCCGCGTCGACCGACTGCTTTGTTTTCTTTCCTCTGTTTACCTAAACGGAGATTCCCGGTTGGAATATTATCGCTTTTTTACGAGAAAAATGGCATAAAAATTGATTTTAAACAGCGGTTGACATGCTTCGAAGTACGGTAATGGAATATTTAGAATTTTTTTGTCTCGAATTGCGCCATGCTCGTAACCCTGATTTACCATTTCGGATAGTGTCTGGAACGCACGAACAAAACGCCGCTATTTGGATATAACGATGGATTATTTTGGACCAAACCAACATTTGTTATTGAAGTAGCAGTCCTGGGAGTGCGTTCTGACGAAGACAACAAAGGTAATCAAACTTTTGTAATAGTAAATCTGACTTTGGTCAGGGCTAAACTTGGTCGGTGTCTAAATGGCTAGCCGTGATGGCTGGGCTATCTACTGAGAATATTGCAAAATGTGCTTTCACCGAAAAGCTTTTTTAAAATCGGACACCTCGATTGCACAAAGGAGTTCTGTATCTATAATTCTTAAAATAATTGTGATGTTTTTTGTGAACGTTTATCGTGAGTAATTTAGTAAATTGTTAGTAAATTCCCCGGAAGTTTGCGGGGGGTATGCTAGTTATGAACGTCACATGCTAATGTAAAAAGCTGGTTTTTGATATAAATATGAACTTGATTGAACAAAACATGCATGTATTGTTTAACATAATGTCCTAGGTGTGTCATCTGATGAAGATCATCAAAGGTTAGCACTGCATTTAGCTGTCTTCTGGGTTTTTGTGACATTATATGCTAGCTTGAAAAATGGGTGTCTGATTATTTCTGGCTGGGTACTCTGCTGACATAATCTAATGTTTTGCTTTCGTTGTAAAGCCTTTTTGAAATCGGACAGTGTGGTTAGATTAACGAGAGTCTTGTCTTTAAAATGCTGTAAAATAGTCATATGTTTGAGAAATTGAAGTAATAGCATTTCTAAGGTATTTGAAAATCGCGCCACGGGATTCAACTGGCTGTTGCGTAGGTGGGACGAATTCGTCCCGCCTAGCCCAGAGAGGTTAAATTGCACAACAATTCCATGTGAATTTGATAACTAGAATATGTAGACTTTCCCAGGTACAGTTTGTCATCAGTCATAATGTCTCAGATGACAACCGAACTGGCATCCATACTCATTAAGTTCCAACGCATATTTCCAACTGGTTCTATTACCGAAATATGGTTCCTTTTCCCCCATTTGTTTGATGTTCCCAGACTCTCTATATTTAACAAAGGCTATTCAACAGTCCTTTAGTAGGGTCAGAGAGAGAGGGGAAGGGAGAAAGGTATTTATGGGGGGGTCATAAACCTTACCCACAGGCCAACGTCATGACAAGGGTGTTGCGTTCCCTCCTCCAAGAGGTGTGCGTAACAATAGTAAAAATAAAGAAAAACCCTTGAATGAGTAGGTGTGTCCAAACTTTTGACTGGTACTGTATATATTTGTAATAAATGCTCTGGCATTTGCAACCATTTTCTTTACTCACTCACATAACTCATCAAACTTTTCCAGTCACACAGAATGCACAGGCACGCCATCTTCCAACACACACGCGCTCCCCCCACATATACACCTGTACATACCCACAAATTGTTCCTTTCATGTCCTCTGTAGTGTTTTTATTTCTACCTTGTTGATTACAGCCTAATTTTGGGCTTTTGTGTTCCAGTTCTTTGTATTTGGGGATTTATTATTTCATGAATTGTCCTATCCTCTACCTATTTATAAATAAAAAAAGAATACAAATTATTTCACAACATTCCCTAACTTAAACAGTGTAGTGTATTTTATACTTTATTAATTGCTGTATTTAATTGTTTTAAATAAATTCATTACAATCACTTCCATTGATAGTGTTGGATGTTCCATTTTATTTAGCATAGCCTTAGAATAGTTGTCTTGGTGTCTCAGAAAAGTTATCAACATACAGCTTGTCGACTACGAGAGCTACACGAATCCTTTTAGTCTATTCTCTTTGAAGTGGGTACAGTACTTTGTCATTCTGCAAGTCTTTTGCCCAGGATTTCAACCATAATTTTATCTTTAAAGGATGCAAATTTGGCAATGACTGGATGCTCGGATCGCTGTCCTCTCTGTCCGAAACAATGTACGCGTTCAAGTTTAATTTGGTCAACAGTATCGCCTGGGACCTGCAGAACTTTAACCATGAATTCTTTCACCATACTCTCTGGATCTTCACCTTAATCCTCTTTAATTCTGGGAAGCACCAGATTTTCTCACGTTGATCTAGTCTGTATATCAAGTAGGGATTCTCTTTAAGTTAAAGTCAGCTTCGATAACATTGACAGTACTAATCAGCTTTTTAGTTTATTTGTCCATTGCTGCTCAGTTTCCTCCTGATTGTTAACAGTGACAATATCAATATTGTGCTCTTGGCAGTAGTCCCCAGCTTCTGTGCAGGTGACTGAACCTTTTATTAGTTGTAACTGTCTGAGGAGGCTGAGTGTGGCTGTGTAGCAGACACCTGAAGAGAGAATATTCTATCACCCAAACGTAAGTATGCATATGACCAACAAATGAAGCATGATAAGTTGATTTTATGGTTTGATATGTTGTGCATACGGTTACTGTATGATGTGGTTAAATACAGAAGTTTGAGTCCTAATGGGTACAGAGTAGGAGATGGGGCATCACCGTGGTGAGAGCAGGGTCAGGAGAGATGGAGGAGAGGTGATTGGATGATTTTCTGAGTGAGGACACAGAGGTGTGAGATGTAGGCGTTTACATCCAACACATTGACCGTTAATATTATCAGAAATCAAGATCAACACACTACAACATTTTGAAAGTTCCAATTCAAACTCAATGCAATTCCTTCACTTTATCATCATAAACATGATATCATAGCAATACTACGATGAGTCAATGATATCATAGCAATACTACGATGAGTCAATGATATCCCAATCTAGCTTTTGTGTTTTGGGTTACATGCCTTTAATAACCTCACAAACTGCTCCAGTGTTATGAGTATCTCAGATGAATTGGCTTAATATCTGTTTTTAATGCCGTGGGCTGTGTAGAGAATGACTGGCTCTGTTCTGGGGTCTGATCCTCCTGTCTGAAGGGGTCTAGTGGGGACCCAGGTATATTAGACAAAACAGTATGGTAACTATAGAGTTCCTTAATTTACTACACTTCACCTCACCTCTCAAATGTATTTTAATTTCACCTTTATTTATTCAGGGTAAAACACATTGAGAACACGTTCTCTTTTAAAAGTGTGCCCTGTTCACATTGTTGAAAGACAAAACACAACAAAAACATGCAAGTACTCCAACACAGGCAAACATATTACAACAACAAGCATTCAACCAGAAACAAACACATTCCCCTGAAGAGTCTCCTCCATCAATGCTTTAAATTCCTTTAAAGGCACGCAGCTAATTTTACAGAACATTCCACTTCTGCTTAGAAGATGCATTTGCATTTTAGTAATTTGGCAGAGGCTTTTATCCATGCGACTTAGAGATTCTCAGAGTGTCACGTCCTGACCATAGTAAGAGGTTATTTTCTATAGTAGAGTAGGTCAGGGCGTGACGGGGTGTTTTGTGTTTTTCTATGTTTTCTATTTCTATGTTTTTTTTGGGTTGATCGCCAATTGGAGGCAGCTGGTCCTCGTTGTCTCTGATTGGAGATCAGATTTAAGTAGTGGTTTTTCTTCCTGGGTTTTTGTGGGTAGTTTTTCCGTTTTGTTGTCTGTTGCCTGACAACTGTTTGCTGTCGTTTTGTTTCTTTGCAAAAGTGTTTAGTTTTCATTAAAGAATAATCATGAGCACTCAACACGCCACGCCTTGGTCCCCTCTATACGACGCACATTACAGAACTACCCACCACGATTGGATCAAGGGGCGTGCACAGGCAGAGATGGATACCTGGTCTAATGAGGATTGGATTGAAAGGAGAAACTGGACTTGGAGCCAGGTAATAGACAGGTATCGTAGCCTACTGGGGAAGAACGAGAGGCAGCCCCCCCAAAAAAATTGGGGGGGGGGGGCACACGGATAGTTTGGCGGGGTGAGACCTGAGCCAACTCCCTGTGCTTATTTGCGTTGAGCATGTGCCTGCCTCTTGCACTCTCCCTCCAGTGCGCCTCCATAGCCCAGTAGTCCTGTGCCTGCTCCTCGCACTCTCCCTCCAGTGCGCCTCCACAGCCCAGTACGTCATGTGCCTGCTCCTCGCACTCTCCCTCCAGTGCGCCTCCATAGCCCAGTATGGCCGGTGCCTGCTCTCAGCACCCGGTCCTCAGTGCGTTTCTCCAGTCCGGTGAAACCTGTTCCTGCTCCACGAGTAAAGCTTCCAGTGATAAGCTATGGTACGAAGCTTTTAGAGATGATCCATGGCACGAAGCCTCTAGTGATGATCCATGGCCCGGAGCCTGTAGGGATAATCCATGGCAAGAAGCCTGTAGGGATTATTCACGATCCGGAGCCTGTAGGGATAATCCATGGCAAGAATCTTGTAGGCATAATCCATGGCCCGGAGCCTGTAGAGATGATCCATGGCACGAAGCCTCCAGTGATGATCCATGACATGGAGCCTGCAGCAACGGTCCCTAGTCCGGAAGCTACAGCGACGCTCCCCAGCCCGGAGCCTCCAGCGACGCTCCCCAGCCCGGAGCCTCCAGCGATGATCGACAGTCCGGTTCTTTCGACAATGATCCACGGTCAGGTGGTAATAAAGCAGAAGGATCAGTGGGTGGAGCGGGGATCATGCTCCGAACCGGAGCTGCCGCCTCTGCTGGAGGTTACGTGGACTGCATTTGAACCGCCATAGGAGTTACCCACCCAACCCTCTCTCTTGTTTTTGTTTATGCTTTGTTTGGGTAGCATTCGGAGGAGGGGGGGGGGGGGGGTACTGTCACGTCCTGACCATAGTAAGAGGTTATTTTCTATGGTAGAGTAGGTCAGGGCGTGACGGGGGGTGTTTTGTGTTTTTCTATGTTTTCTCTCTATGTTGTTTTTTGGGGTTGATCTCCAATTGGAGGCATACATCATTACAGTTGTTGCTCAGCTAGCTAACGTATTGTAGCCACTGTAGCATAGAAATGAAATGAGTCAAAACACCTCAAAACAAGACATGGTATCAATAACAAGATACAATGAGCTGAAATGAGTCACAAGGCAGCTTCTTGCTTTGTTGCTAGCTATCTGACCATTCAGAATCATAACACCCCGTGGCCTTCTGGCTCATCGATACATGAGCATCATGTTCTTGATGTTGTCAGCCAACCCATCTATATAGAAAACATACATCTATAGACATAAACAGATTTGACAAAACACTTGTGATACAAGTTGCAACAGACATGTTTGTGATACAACATAGTTTGTCTGCACAAAAATGATTACACAACCATCTTGTGGTGCCTCGGCGATCGTTGTGGAAATATTTTTGTGCAGACAAACTATCTGTTGTGTCAACAGATTTGTGTCAAATGTCTTGTAAATCAGTTGCACAAACTGAGTGTGTATGGGGTCAGAGATTGGTACCAGAAACTATTTTGAATAAACTACCTAACCAGTAGGTACATTTATGTTGTGTGGTGTCTCTATCGAGAGTCTTACTGGTATAAGTTAATGCTAACACGCACAGTCTACATTAAACAAAAATATAAACGTAAAGTGTTGGTCCCATGAGCTGAAATAAAAAATATCTGACATTTTGCAGACGCACAAAAATCGTATTTCTCTCAAATGTTCCGCACAAATGTATTTACATCCCCCTCCTTTGCCAAGATAATACATCAACCTGACAGGTGTGCCATATCAAGAAGCTGATTAAACAGTATGATCATTACACAGGTGCACCTTTTGCTGGGGACAATAAAAGGCCACTTTTAAATTGTGCAGTTTTGTCACACAACACAAAGCCACAGATGTTTCAAGTTTTCAGGGAGCATGCAATTGGCATGCTGACTACAGGAATGTTCACCAGAGATGTTGACAGAGATTTTAATATTAATTTATCTCCCATATACTGCTTTCAACGTCGTTGTCACGTCGTGTGTGTAGGTGGCAGGGAAGTCAGGCGCAGGAGAAACAAACTTGGTGTAACTGGAGTAGTTTAATTAAGATAAAACAAACTCCAAAACCAAAGTACAATAATAAAATAAACATGGGTATAATAACCCGTCGCGTACCAATCTAACAACACGAGCATAATACAACAAACAATCTCTGACAAGGACATGAGGGGAAACAGAGGGTTAAATACTCAACATGTAATGAATGGGATTGGAACCAGCTGTGTATGAAGACAAGACAAAACCAATGGATAATGAAAAATGGATCAATGATGGCTAGAAGACCGGTGACGTTGACCGCCGAGCACCACCCGAACAAGGAGGGGCATCGACTGTGACAGAAATCGTGACAGTCGTTGTAGAGAATTTGGCAGCACGTCCAACCGGCCTCACAACCGCAGACCGTGTGTAGCCACGCCAGCCCCTCCACATGCGACTTCTCCACCTGCGGGATCGTCTTAGGGTGGGTACTGAAGAGTATTTCTGTCTGTAATAAAACCCTTTTGTGGGGAAAAAAATCATTCTGATTGGCTGGGCCTGGGTCCTTAGTGGGTGGGCCTGGCTGCCAAGTGTAGGGCCTATGCCCTCCAAGGCCCACCTATGGCTGCACCCCTTCCCAGTCATGTGAAATCCATAGATTAGGGCCTAATGAATTTATTTCAATTGACTGATTTCCTTATATGAACTGTAACTCAGTAAAATCTTAGAAATTGTTGCATATTCTTTATTTAGTATAAATGCCCTTTCCTACTAAGGGCCAGTTGATCCGTGTTTGAAAGGTTATTTGATACTGCCGTCTCGTAAAATGTCTGCATACAGTTGTAGGGATGTCCGTTTGAATTTAATAAATGTATATTTTTTGCTCCAGGAAGTAATCCAACAATGTGTACGCTGCCATCTATGTGTACTGTATTTCAAGTCTTCTCTCATTGATTGAGGCAGATGTCAGTCATCCTGACATGTGGCACTTGGGGATGGACACCCACCTGTCTCGATCAGTGTGAGAGAACTTGAAATAGACAAGATGGTGGCATACACTCATCCATCCATGTTATGTCCTGGAGTTACTCATACGGACATCTTGTTGCAACATCTACTGTGTTTATGTATGTTTAAAAGAAGACTAAAACATCTCTTTCTTATGTTTGTTTATTTTTGTCAAGATGATTTCAATCAGTAATTACCTAAAAAAACACATTTCAATCAAAATGTGAGAAATGGTTAGAGAGTGTTTAAATTAACAAGGGGGAAATGTATTACAACTCTTCTTCACAAATAAGAAAGCGCATGGACAGACAGTCCTGATCACTCCACTTGTATCCCTCCTCCATTGCCATGGCACCACAATGGTTGGACAGAGGCTGTTCAGGCTGTCTGTCTCCCTCCCAGTTACTCCACCCCACTGGCAGGCCATTGGTCCAGACCCAGAACCCAAAGAGACGGCTCTGTCTCAGACCCACCCACACATGACCAGTAAAATCAGTCCCATTGAACTTCTGCTTGATCACCTCCAGGTCTTCTGCTGTCTCAATTCTCAGCAGTCCATGGTAGTACTTCTTGCAGTATCCCAGGGCCTGTTCCCAATACATTAGTTTACTGATAATGTGGATGCGAACTGATCCTGAAAGACATAAATGTGGTATTCAAGATATTTAACTTTTTCATATTAGCTTGTTTTAGCTCCCATTTTAACTCAGATTTTAGGGGCAAGATAAGCAGGCACATAATAATTTCAGTAATAGTTCAATAACATTACAGCCCGGTGGAACCAATGTGATTGCATGACTGCTTGCATTGTGTTTGAATTGACAAGTGAAGGGAAAAGGGAGTGCAGCGTTCAGTCCACTAAATCCGCTTAACCAGGCTACTATCAATATAGAGTAACAACCTTTCATTCAAATAAGAAGCAGTTTGACTGTGTTCCTCTTTGACAACTTACCTTCAGAGCAGAGTGTACATTCTTCAGAACCTCCATTTCCCACTGTGAGTATACCTATTTGAGGCTGGTAAAGAACAGTGTGATTCTGTCCTGCTATAGGAAATTCAGACAATGTGGACCAGTCTCTGTAGGCAGATCTCCCTCCATCAGACCACTCCCAGTCATCATACAGCAGGCCGATCCAGTAAGGAGTGGTGCTGTTCATCTCTTCGTTCTTCACTTCCTCCTTCTGTCCCTCATTCCTGATGCTGACCAGGTCAGTGTAGTTCTCTCTGCAGTAACTCTGAGCCTTATACCAGGTCATGTTCTGTTCAATCAGGAAGGAATCACCAGACCCTGCACACACAGAATGGACTAACATTTTACTCTACTCAACTTAGTTTGATATAAAATAATGATATCTAGATATTGTTGAAGAATTATAATAATATTAACTAGATGTTGATGAGGAGCAACAACATCCAGGAAATCTGATGTGTTTTGCGGTATGGAATATTTTACCTTTTCTGTAACACATAAAGTATTTCTGCTCTGTACATTTCTCCCATGTTGTATTATCTTTGAGTATGGCTGAACACATTGGCTCTGTGCACGGGCTTGGAAGTGGTGACCATGCAGTGTCATTAACAATGTTTCCATTGGACCACTTCAGACTATGCTCTTTGCGATGGAGACCTATCCAGGCTTTAGTGCTGCTATGAGATGTTATTAACTGTATCAGCTGCTCAGATTCCTCCTGATTGTACAAAGTGACAAGATCAGTGTAGTTCTCCCGGCAGAAGTCTTGTGCTTCTGTCCAAGTAAATTTTTTATTTGTATTTTCATAGAGATGGAACTGTCTGAGGCGGCTGAGTGCGGCTGTGCAGCAGACACCTGAGGACAAAAACGATTTCATTAAGTGAAATGTAAACATACAAAAAAACAAATGAAAGAAGAGAAGTTAGTATGGTTAGTCATGTTGTGCATACCGTATACTGTTTTGTGGTTAGGTCAGGTAAATTCTATACCTGCACAGAGTAGGAATAGGAGAGAGGTCATCTCCATGGGAACAGCAGGGTCAGGAGAGACAGAGGAGAGGTGATGGGATGGTGTCCTGTGTGAGAATAAAGAGGTGTCATATTTAGGATTTGACAGATATCACACTTTGGCTTTGAGTTGTTAATTTAATCAGGTACTAGTACTACAGCGCCTGCATCATTACAAGCGTTGAGCTGCATGATTGATCATTTTTAAAAAGTCATTACTGTAAACAACGTCTGATATTATTTTCTGATAACACAAACTTTAATTAATTTAATATGCACATTTAGAGGTTAATAGACTAACATTTAATTTATATTATTATTAAAATAGTTCCCTTATTAGTTTCAACAAGAATGCTGTTTAAAAAAGTGTAATGTTTAATATGTCAATTTGATTAAACCACATTAAAAGTGGTCCTTAACTTGCTGTAACTTTTTATTAAAATGCATGTGATTAGTTCCTGCTCAAAAACATGGTCAAATTTGATAAACTTTTAAATGTATCAAAAGTCTGTCTCACCTGCTGTAGCTTTTGTAGAGAATAAATGTGTCTGGTATGAATCGAGTATAATGAGGTCTAACCTGTGTAGAAACAGTGCAGTGAATGTGATGTTTATATTTAAAAATATCCCATTAATGGCACTTTGTAAGGCTATTTGATACTCTGGACATGTTGGTGTGAAAGATAACTTTTCTGTAGGTGTTGTGAGAAGTATTGAGCTGTGTTTCTATCCATTTCAGGGGATATATCTCTCTGGGTTAGAGGAAACATGTATCAGGGTATCCTGAGGACTTGTTTCCTGATAGTGTAGTGTGAGTCAGGCCTGGTCTGTCTGCTCTCTAGATGGGTTGGACAACAGAGACTGAGACACAACCAGAGAGGGATATCAACAGTCTGACCGTGCTGTATCGGCTTTCTGTCCTCTCTGGTTAGCCAAACAATCAAACAAATTACCTCCAAAGATCTCACATACATCTTTTCTATGGTATACATTTCTGGTATCCTAACTTTGCACTAACTTTGTTGCACTGAACAAATAGTTGATTTATTTGGACTCAAAAACATAATTATCACAGTGGTTATTTGTACAGTATACAGTAAATGCTTATGTAACGGTTGTCGTCGGGAATGGAGGACCAAAACGCAGCAGGAATGTGGATGCTCATCTTGTATTTATTTTAAAATAAAGAGAACACCAAAATAACAAAAACGAAGAACTCACGAACAACAAAACAGTCTTGTCAGGCTCACACAGGCAAAACAAGAAACAATCTCCCACAAACACTTAACCAAACACATACCCATATATAGGACTCTCAATCAGAGGCAACTAAAAAACACCTGCCTCCAATTGAGAGTCCAACCCCAATAAACTAGACAAAGAAATACAAAAGACTAGAGACCACATAGAAATACAAACCTAGAACATAACCACAAAAACCCGGAAATAATAAATCAAACACCCTACTACATAAAACACCACCCCGAACCACATAAACAAAATACCCTCTGCCATGTCCTGACCAAACTACAATAACAAATAACCCTTATACTGGTCAGGACGTGACAGCTTAGTATAGTGCAGTATTTGGCACATTATAACGTTGTCTATTCACCATGCAGAGGTCATGAACTGTTTTGTTTTCACCATCATAGAAACACCTCCAGTCTTCCTGGAACACACATTTGAATGACTGCATCACATGCAAATATATTCCAGTAATAGCCTTCAGTTACTGTAGTGACTTCATACATTGATGATTGTGTGTTATGCAGCAGGGGAGACTATAAAGCTCTGTATCAGCTTTTTGGGGTCTAATTTAGCATTTAGGCAGAGAGATGCAATAGAAACATTAACTGAGTAAAACACTTTGCAAAAGAATAACACTCCAAAATTATAATCATAAAGGATATTTATGTGAGCTTGTTTACCTGGTACATAATGGACACCACATTGCTGAACAACATTGCATATGCAAAATTGATTAAAATAGGTGTTTGAGAAGACCTGGGTCTGTCTGAGTACAATCGTGCTTTTGAGCCATACAGTCAACCACTGATCATGTCCCATTTTAATACATTTTGGTCATATTGGAAATATTGGAATACAATATTAGGTACTCTGCCTAACATCAATCACTATAATCTTAGACAAAATATCTTCATGTGAATAGTTTTTTATCAGAGTCCAGTTCTCTGTGTGTTTCAGACCTAGGCAAAAAATAGTTATATTTTCTAACTAATTTGAAAATACACATTTTTCAGATACTCAAGGTAGTTGGATATAGTTTATATAGAGTTTCAACTAAAATGTAATTATTTTCTTTGATATTAAAATACAGGTTTCAGAAAAACAAATCATATTTGAAAGTATTTTGGAATACGACTCAGAAAACCAAATAATACTATGCAAGTTATTTAAAGAAAACATATATATACACTGCTCAAAAAAAAGGGAACACTTAAACAACACAATGTAACTCCAAGTCAATCACACTTCTGTGAAATCAAACTGTCCACTTAGGAAGGAACACTGATTGACAATAAATTTCACATGCTGTTGTGCAAATGGAATAGACAACAGGTGGAAATTATAGGCAATTAGCAAGACACCCCCAATAAAGGAGTGGTTCTGCAGGTGGGGACCACAGACCACTTCTCAGTTCCTATGCTTCCTGGCTGATTTTTTTGGTCACTTTTGAATGCTGGCGGTGCTTTCACTCTAGTGGTAGCATGAGACGGAGTCTACAACCCACACAAGTGGCTCAGGTAGTGCAGCTCATCCAGGATGGCACATCAATGCGAGTTGTGGCAAGAAGGTTTGCTGTGTCTGTCAGCGTAATGTCCAGAGCATGGAGGCGCTACCAGGAGACAGGCCAGTATATCAGGAGACGTGGAGGAGGCCGTAGGAGGGCAACAACCCAGCAGCAGGACCGCTACCTGCGCCTTTGTGCAAGGAGGAGCAGGAGAAGCACTGCCAGAGCCCTGCAAAGTGACCTCCAGCAGGCCACAAATGTGCATGTGTCTGCTCAAACGGTCTGAAACAGACTCCATGAGGGTGGTATGAGGGCCTGACGTCCACAGGTAGGGCTTGTGCTTACAGCCCAACACCGTGCAGGACGTTTGGCATTTGCCAGAGAACACCAAGAGTGGTAAATTCGTCACTGGCGCCCTGTGCTCTTCACAGATGAAAGCAGGTTCACACTGAGCACGTGACAGACGTGACAAGAGTCTGGAGATGCCGTGGAGAACGTTCTGCTGCCTGCAACATCCTTCAGCATGACCGGTTTGGCGTTGGGTCAGTCATGGTGTGGGGTGGCATTTCTTTGGGGGGCCGCACAACCCTCCATGTGCTCGCCAGAGGTAGCCTGACTGCCATTAGGTACCGAGATGAGATCCTCAGACCCCTTGTGAGACCATATGCTGGTGCGGTTGGCCCTGGGTTCCTCCTAATGCAAGACAATGCTAGACCTCATGTGGCTGGAGTGTGTCAGCAGTTCCTGCAAGAGGAAGGCATTGATGCTATGGACTGGCCCGCCTGTTCCCCAGACATGAATCCAATTGAGCACATCTGGGACATCATGTCTCGCTCCATCCACCAACGTCACGTTGCACCACAGACTGTCCAAGAGTTGGCGGATGCTTTAGTCCAGGTCTGGGAGGAGATCCCTCAGGAGACCATCCGCCACCTCATCAGGAGCATGCCCAGGCGTTGTAGGGAGGTCATACAGGCACGTGGAGGCCACACACACTACTGAGCCTCATTTTGACTTGTTAAGGACATTACATCAAAGTTGGATCAGCCTGTAGTGTGGTTTTCCACTTTAATTTTGAGTGGGACTCCAAATCCAGACCTCCATGGGTTGATAAATTGGATTTCCATTGATTCTTTTTGTGTGATTTTGTTGTCAGCACATTCAACTATGTAAAGAAAAAAAGTATATATTATTATTTTATTCATTCAGATCTAGGATGTGTTGTTTAAGTGTTCCCTTTATTTTTTTGAGCAGTATATATATATATATATTTGATAGCTGCCAATTTTTTTTAATGAAGAGTCAAAACTACAGTATTTAGTTTAATTCGTCTAAATATATTATCATAAGCATATGGTTTGGAGGGCTCTAAGACATCAATCTTAATATAGCCTATAGCTAGTATGAAATACATGAGGGACATGGAATCAACTCAACATTAGAGCAGGTAGGTGTTATGTATGCTCTGGTCTTTTGAATGCACATGTTCGCAAATGTTCACAAATTCACAAGAAAAGACAAGCAAAAGTTTTATCGTCACTGATTTAGTGTTGCATTACTGTTTATAGGAATATATGTGAATGTGGATAATGTTCGAGTGCAACTTTTCAAGGCTAGCTGTAATGGCTGTCTTCTGAAATGAACCAAGGCGCAGCAGGTATGTGAATACTCATTTTTTAATTACCCAACAAAAGGAGTAAAGCATCCACAGGAAACAATGTGACAGCAGCAACAGTTTGCAGGCTAACAAACGCAGTGCAAAACAACCACCCACAACCCCAAAGAAAAACACACACACCTATATAGGACTTCCAATCAAAGGCAACTCAACACACCTGCCTTCAATTGGAAGTCCCAATCAACAATACAAACATACCCAACACAAACATGCCACGTCCTGACCAAAACTAAAACACTAGCTCCATCTGCTGGTCAGGACGTGACAGTACCCCCCCCCCTCAAGGTGCAGACCCCGGAATGCACCTACCAACAGAAAAACACCAACAAAAAACCCATAAACAATAACCCTTAAACAATAAGGGAGGGAAGGGAGGGTGGCTGCCGTCACCGACGACACTGTGCTACACCCTCCCTCCCCAACCCACCTATCCTGGAGGTGGCTCAGGTGCAAGCCGTGGACCTCGCTCCACCTTCGGCGTTGCCCACTTTGATGGCGCCGATAGCTGAGCCGGGCAGACGGGCCACTCGGGCTGACCCTGGCAGACGGACCACTCGGGCTGGGCCGGGGGACAGGAGGGCCCCTCGGGCTGGGCCGGGGGGCAGGAGGGCCCCTCGGGCTGGGCCGGGGGGGGCAGGAGGGCCCCTCGGGCTGGGCCGGGGGGGGCAGGAGGCAGGAGGGCCCCTCGGGCTGGGCCGGGGGGCAGGAGGGCCCCTCGAGCTGGGCCGGGGGGGGCAGGAGGGCCCCTCGGGCTGGGCCGGGGGGGGCAGGAGGGCCCCTCGGGCTGGGCCGGGGGGGGCAGGAGGGCCCCTCGGGCTGGGCCGGGGGGGGCAGGAGGGCCCCTCGGGCTGGGCCGGGGGGGGCAGGAGGGCCCCTCGGGCTGGGCCAGGGGGCACTCCGGCAGTTCAGCGCAGTCTGGCCACTCCGGCAGTTCAGCGCAGTCTGGCCACTCCGGCAGTTCAGCGCAGTCTGACCTCTCTGGCGACTGTTGACTGGCGGGCAGCTCTGGCGACTGTTGACTGGCGGGCAGCTCTGGCGACTGTTGACTGGCGGGCAGCTCTGGCGACTGTTGACTGGCGGGCAGCTCTGGCGACTGTTGACTGGCGGGCAGCTCTGGCGACTGTTGACTGGCGGGCAGCTCTGGTGACTGTTGACTGGCGAGGCTGGGTTGACACACTAGACTCCTGATGCGTGGGGCTGGTATAGGACGTGCCAGCCCGGAGACACGCACCTCCATGCTAGTGCGTCTGGCGGGAAACACCGGACCGAAAGGCGCGCTGGCGGTCTTGATTGTAGGGTTGGCATCACCCCTTCCGGCTCGATGCTCCCCTTGCCCTGGCACCTGCGGGGCGCTGGTACTGGGCGTACTGGGCTGTGCGTCCGTATCGGCGAGATGGTGCGTACCACAGCGTAACATGGCGCCCTCCACCTCAATTGCACCTCCCTGTAGTCACGGGTAGCTGGCTTACGGCTCTTCCCTGGCCTGGCCAAGCTACCCGTGTGCCCCCCCAAAAAAAATTATTGGGGGTGCCTCTCGGGTTTCCTAGCCAACCGTGTTCCAGCGTAACGTTCCCGATGGTTCCTCTGTCCAGCTGCCTCCACTCTCCTGAGTGCCTCCACCTGTTCCCATGGGAGGCGATCCCTTCCGGCCAGGATCTCTTCCCAGGTGTAGGCTCCCTTGCCGTCCAGGACGTCCTCCCATGTCCATTCCTCCCTTTTTCTCTCCTGTCGCTGCTCCTTCCTCTTCCGCTGCTTGGTCCTTGTTTGGTGGGTGGTTCTGTAACGGCTGTCTTCTGAAATGAACCAAGGCGCAGCAGGTATGTGAATACTCATTTTTTAATTACCCAACAAAAGGAGTAAAGCATTCACAGGAAACAATAAATGTGACAGCAGCAACAGTTTGCAGGCTAACAAACGCCGTGCAAAACAACCACCCACAACCCCAAAGAAAAACACACCTATATAGGACTTCCAATCAAAGGCAACTCAACACACCTGCCTTCAATTGGAAGTCCCAATCAACAATACAAACATACCCAACACAAACATGCCACGTCCTGACCAAAACTAAAACACTAGCTCCATCTGCTGGTCAGGACGTGACACTAGCTCAACTACCGTTAGCTTTGTTGCGAGAGAGGGTTTCTTTCAGGTGCAGATATCGTGAGTTTTTTTTATTATTTTCTCACTGGTTTTCTGCACTGTCTTTTTTCTTTTATCAGGCAAATATACATGTATGGAGTCCAGACGGCAGCATTAACTTTAGCCTTGTATTTGTATCCATTCCATGCAGTCATTAAAGAGAGACAACTGGCAGAATTGTGTCCAAAGCCTTATCTTCCACCTACACCTCACCAGAACACAACACAGAAAGGTACCGGTACAGAACCGGTTACAGTTACATACACAGCAAGTGTATTAAATTGAGAGTTAAGGTCACCTTGTCCACTTATTAATGAGTCCAAGTGTTTGACATGGGGGAGGGGACCAGTTCACCTCTAAGACTGAACACATGACGTTATTGTAGCGATGGACAGCCTAATATGCAATGGCTGCAAACATGGGTGCTACCAGCCAAGACCAGCCGTGTGTGTGATTGTGTTACCTACCATTGTGTGTGTTTGTGATGGTAAATAAAAATATATTAGCATTGGTACAGGCTACAGGGCAGGAGATTCCATCCGTTTATCTACAACAGAGTGGACACAGAGTGGCCTCGACACAGAGGCCTAGGGATTCACCATACGATACACTTTGTTGTTCATTTGGAGCTTTATTGTCCCCAGGAGAGTTTGTTCTTCCAAAGTCGGCACATTCATGAAGATGCCTTATTCTAGATATGTAAATATTGTATATTGTGTATGTGGTATTAGTTGGCACACTCTTGGTCCTCAGAGACAGTTGAGGATACATGGTGCGAAAAGCAGCAGAGGTAAATATAGAGTTGTTGTATTGGGGGTTAGGGTTAATTTTCATTTGTGAATTCATTCCCCACTAAGATAATGTTGAGCTTAATATACAGTAACTACTTCACAACCTAATGAATATTTGCTTGCCTTGAATAGCTGTCATGTTGAAAACGTTTTCTCCTGTTTTGTGCCAACTGAACATAACCCTGATGTGGAGCAGAGGCCTTTTGACCAGACTTCCAGTTGTGTCATGGCCCTGGCAGTAGCCAGACACAGAGATGCTGGGTGCATCCCAAATAACATCCTTGTCCTTATTTAGGGCACTACTTTTCAAAAGTAGTGCACTATATAGGGAATAGGGTGCCATTTGGGATGTAGCCTCTGTGTGTTGATGAAGGGCTATTGGTCTTCAAATGAAACAAACATTACTGTATCCAGGCATGTAAATGATTAGCCATGAATAGCTGCAAAGAGAACCAGGGAATATATATTTAAATAGGAATACACTGAGTCAAGGCTGTAGACTGATAACACTGACACACCATCTTTGCATATGTCCTTCTATCTTACTAAGGCTTGATGTTTGTTTAAACAGTGAAGCTATCCTAGCACTGTACATTAAATAAGGTTGTGTACTGTGCTGTATGTGTTTTCCAATGGGAGATCAAGATGTCTTACCAAATGTCTTCCTCTTCTAGCTTCTCTGAATATCTCTAGAGAGAGAGAGAGAGAGAGAGATAAAATGTCTGCACACATGACTGTAAGTCGATTTGGATAAAAGCGTCTGCTAAATGGCATTTATTATTATGTTGTTACATTATATTTGAGAGAGAGGGAGAGAGACAGAGATCAGTTGTTTCAGGTCAGGTGAGATGAGGTGTGTGTAGGTGTGCAGAGGTCTTAATTAAAGAGACCCCTTTTCATCCAAACCAAGTGACAAACTTGACTTTCAAATAGGATCTTTGTTTACTTTCACAGGCAGCTGTCTATCTGTTCACTGTCTGTAGCACCCACAGAGACCGACTTTGAGGAAATGTAGAATGGGATGGGTACTAAATGGCACCCTATCCACTATATAATGCACTACTTTTGACCAAGGCCCATAGGGAATGTGGTGCCATTTGGAACGTACCCATGGGTGGGCAGAGCACTGTACATTTAATGTTGCATATAATCTACAATCATGAACGTTGTAACACTTGAGCCATGTTGTAGTTGACACAAACATGTAGTAAATAGACAAAGGCATTTTGTCGTCAACACACTTGAAAGAGAGTTTAGAATATGCTAAAATTAGCATAATATTTTATATAGCTTCTCAACCATTCCATCACAATCCCAGTGTGAATTTGGCAGCTGGTATCTTAACTCTGGGATAGGGGTCCCACTAGCGGGACAACTTCCGGTGAAACTGGAAGGCGCGTAATTCAAATGAATAATCATAAATATTATGGATATTAAACATTTAGAAACATACAAGTGTCTTTGTTACGAATCCCTTTGGCCCTGCAGTCTAGGGGGGATGGCAACGAGACCGTAACATAAATCATGCAAATTATAATAGTGATAAGAAACAGTGAGAACCAATAACCACAGACAACTACAATCTACCGTCAAACACTAAAGGTTTATTGTTTAAACACACGGTAAAGGGGGGGGGGGGGGGGGGGGGTGAGAAAAGGGGCTGAGCGGGACCCAAGCAAAGAAACAATAATCCAAAACCACCCCTAAGCTAGACTAGCCTATTTCAACAACAGCTAGCTAACTAACCAAAAATACAGTGGGTGGTCCGCCCAGTTCTAACTAGGGTACTTAGACACAGTATTCCTACGGGTAATGTATGCCCATGGGCGACTTGTCTTGGTACCCCCTTTTCCCACCAAACAAACAAACAGTCAAACAACAAAACAATACTCACAGGATTACCGGACAAATGTGACATGTAGTTGCAAAAACAAAAGAGATCAATACAGAGATAGAGAGAGACACAGGGAGATAGAGATTGGACACAAGAGCGAATGAGCACAAAGATTGATCACAGAGTGAGAATGAGCTAGCGAGATAATGAGCTGGGGAGAAAACAACTGACTGGGTTTTTAAACCAAGGGAAAGGGACTGTGATTGGTTGAGGGAAAAGGAACAGGTGTCTTCTGATTGGGGACTGATTGGGGACTGATTGATGACTGATTGGGGAGTGATGATTGTCAGCTGTGAGGGGAGAAGGAAAGAAAAGAAACACACAGGATACACACTTGTATCCGTAACAGTCTTATATCGGTTAAAAGCTTCAATTCTTGTTAATCTAACTGCACTGTCTGATTTTGCTAAGTCAAACGACACCGCTGGTCCTGCTCACACTGCCCTACCCTGTGCTTTGACCTCTTTCTCCCCTCTCTCTCCAGATGAAATCTCGCGTCTTGTGACGGCCGGCCGCCCAACAACCTGCCCACTTGACCCTATCCCCTCCTCTCTTCTCCAGACCATTTCCGGAGACCTTCTCCCCTACCTCACCTCGCTCATCAACTCATCCTTGACCGCTGGCTACGTCCCTTCCGTCTTCAAGAGAGCGAGAGTTGCACCCCTTCTGAAAAAACCTACACTCGATCCCGCCGATGTCAACAACTACAGACCAGTATCCCTTCTTTCTTTTCTCTCCAAAACTCTTGAACGTGCCGTCCTTGGCCAGCTCTCCTGCTATCTCTCTCAGAATGACCTTCTTGATCCTAATCAGTCAGGTTTCAAGACTGGGCATTCAACTGAGACTGCTCTTCTCTGTGTCACGGAGGCTCTCCGCACTGCTAAAGCTAACTCTCTCTCCTCTGCTCTCATCCTTCTAGACCTATCTGCTGCCTTTGATACTGTGAACCATCAGATCCTCCTCTCCACCCTCTCCGAGTTGGGCATCTCCGGCGCGGCCCACGCTTGGATTGCGTCCTACCTGACAGGTCGCTCCTACCAGGTGGCGTGGCGAGAATCTGTCTCCGCACCATGCGCTCTCACCACTGGTGTCCCCCAGGGCTCTGTTCTAGGCCCTCTCCTTTTCTCGCTATACACCAAGTCACTTGGCTCTGTCATATCCTCACATGGTCTCTCCTATCATTGCTATGCAGACGACACACAATTAATCTTCTCCTTTCCCCCTTCTGATAACCAGGCGGCGAATCGCATCTCTGCATGTCTGTCAGACATATCAGTGTGGATGACGGATCACCACCTCAAGCTGAACCTCGGCAAGACGGAGCTGCTCTTCCTCCCGGGGAAGGACTGCCCGTTCCATGATCTCGCCATCACGGTTGAGAACTCCCTTGTGTCCTCCTCCCAGAGTGCTAAGAACCTTGGCGTGATCCTGGACAACACCCTGTCGTTCTCCACTAACATCAAGGCGGTGACCCGATCCTGTAGGTTCATGCTCTACAACATTCGCAGAGTACGACCCTGCCTCACACAGGAAGCGGCGCAGGTCCTAATCCAGGCACTTGTCATCTCCCGTCTAGATTACTGCAACTCGCTGTTGGCTGGGCTCCCTGCCTGTGCCATTGAACCCCTACAACTCATCCAGAACGCCGCAGCCCGTCTGGTGTTCAACCTTCCCAAGTTCTCTCACGTCACCCCGCTCCTCCGCTCTCTCCACTGGCTTCCAGTTGAAGCTCGCATCCGCTACAAGACCATGGTGATTGCCTACGGAGCTGTGAAGGGAACGGCACCTCCATACCTTCAGGCTCTGATCAGGCCCTACACCCAAACAAGGGCACTGCGTTCATCCACCTCTGGCCTGCTGGCCCCCCTACCTCTGAGGAAGCACAGTTCCCGCTCAGCCCAGTCAAAACTGTTCGCTGCTCTGGCACCCCAATGGTGGAACAAGCTCCCTCATGACGCCAGGACAGAGGAGTCAATCACCACCTTCCGGAGACACCTGAAACCCCACCTCTTTAATGAATACCTAGGATAGGATAAAGTAATCCTTCTAACCCCCCCCCCCCCCTTAAAAGATTTAGATGCACTATTGTAAAGTGGTTGTTCCACTGGATATCATAAGGTGAATGCACCAATTTGTAAGTCGCTCTGGATAAGAGCGTCTGCAAAATGACTTAAATGTAATGTAATTTACAATAGGCTTTACAGCGAAAGCATGCCATACTGTTTGAGGACGGCGCCTCACATTGTTTGATTGTTTGAGGACGGCGCCTCACATCAAATTATTTTTCCACCGGCACAGGTTTCATAAATTCACAAATAGTGATTAAATATTCACTTACTTTTTGAAAATCTTCCCAGCTACAACATATAGTGTTGTTTTGTTAGATAAAATCCTTCTTTATATCACAAAAAGTCTGTTTAGTTGATGCCATCGATTTGAGTAATCCATTCGTTCAACATGCAGAGAAAGGAATCCAAAAAGCTACCGCTAAACTTTTTTAAAACAAGTCTTAATACGTTTCTATATAATCCTCAGATCCCCTAAAATGTAATTAAACTATAATATTTCATACGGAAAGAAGGATGTTCAACAGGAAAATTATATTAACAGGTGTGTGTCCTCTTCGTCGCGTCCGCACAGACTGATTTCCATATATGTATCCCAGTACTAAAACTCATAATTCTTCCTCGTTTGGGAAGAAACACACCTGAAACCTTGAACAAAGACTATTTACATCCAGTGGAAGCCATAGGAATTGCACACTGGGAGCTAAATTACATTTTTTCCCTATCTAATGGAAGAGCATGGGCTCGCTCAACAACCAAATAATCTGGTTGGTTTTTCTTTGGATTTTCTGCTACAGTATCTATTGTGTTATAGTCTCCTACATTATTTTAACATTTCTACAAACTTCAGTGTTTCTTTCTTGTATCCCTCCTCCATTGCAATTGCACCACAATGGTTGGACAGAGGCTGTTCAGGCTGTCTGTCTCCCTCCCAGTTACTCCACCCCACTGGCAGCCCAATGGACGAGACCCAGAACCCAAAGAGACGGCTCTGTCTCATACCCAGCCACACAGCACCAGTTAAATCACTCCCATATAACTTCTGCATCTCTATCTTCAGGTCTTCTTCTGTCTCAATTCGCAGCAGTCCATGGTAGTTCTTCTTGCATTAGTCCTGAGCCTGTTCCCAAGACTTTCTTTCACTGATGACATGGATACAAACTGATCCTGAAATACATGAATAACAGGAACCACATAGGTGAATTTGAGATTATTGAATCGTTTTTTTTGTTACTCGTTTTGACCCCCAAAATACTAAATGACACATTTTATGAGAAAGACAAGCAGCAGGCACATAAATATTTCATTCAAACGTTCCCTATATCATTCTACAGTAACAACATTTCAAACAAATAAGAAGCAGTTTGAACGTTTTAAAACATTATCTATGCTCTTATTTGACAACTTGCCTTCAGAGCAGAGTGTGTCGTAAGAACCTCCATTACCCACAGTCATCACACTTTTCATGAACAGAATTGTGGTATGTTCATTTTTATTAGAACATTGAGTTATAGAAGGCCAGTTTCTGTAGGCAGATCTCCCACGCAAAGTCATCATACGGCAGGCCGATCCAGAAAGGAGTGGTGCTGTTCTTCCCTTTGTTCTTCATCTCCTCCTCCATTCCCTTGTCCTGATGCCGACCAGGTCAGTGATGGGTTGGTGTCCTGTGTGAGAATATGGAGGTGTCAGATATCATTGCCAACTTTCACTGTATTGTGAGTACCTTCATTGTAACAAGAGTTGCACTGTTTGGTTGATCAGAAATGGTCAGGACTGCAAATAAGGTAGCCACTTGTTCTGCATGCAAGCATGTCCATGTCTCACAGACAGTCAAACCAAACCCTCTTCCATGTCATAACGCAGGTTAACATTAGCATAAACCAGATTTTCAGAGATGAATACAACTTTTCTGCATTTATTTTCTAAATTGTCTAAAAGGAAAAAAAAAAAAAAATGGTGTTGCTTATGAGTATGTTTTTGTTTTAGGATTTAGAATTAAAATGTCCAATGTTTGGTATAAAAATATGATAAAACCACATTTAAACACATACGCCGAGCCTTCATGAAGCACTTATTAAAGATAATATTAGAACTTTCAGACTGAAGGAGTATAGTGGGAACTGCGGCATATATGTACACATACTGTACACTTGTAATAGCATTCTAAAGCTAAGCTCTGTCGAACTAGGTACTTATTAAAAATACAAAACGCTGACAGATGAATGATTAAGTGAGTGTATGCTCACTGTACACGGCCAAAACATTGGGCCTGAGTTGGGCAAAACAGTACGAGTCCTCCGAGCCAAACAACAAATCGCCATTATATCCATCTAAACAGTACTGTACTGTGAAGCAGACACACAACCTGCTTATTGTTGACACTCAGTGAATGCCATGTACATGTAAGATAAATAACAAAAATAGTGCTGCTTGGAAGCACTAGATGACGAGCGATTTGGACATTTTGATGTGAATGATAACTTTTCTCTAGGAATTAGTGATCAGCCGAAGGATAATATAACAGATGACATGTACTGAGATCAAATAAACTCAATATTTCCCTTACAATATCCAGTAGATAAAGTACATTACTTATGTCAGACCCTGATCTGTTTCACTTGTCTTGTGCTTGTCTCCACTCTCCATGCATTCAGTTGTAGGGGGTCCATTTGAATTTAGAAAAAGCTCCGTTATTAAAATAAATGTATACTTTTTGCTCCATGAAGTAATCCAACAGTGTGTACGCTGCCATCTATGTCTACTGTATTTCAAGTCTTCTCTCATTGATTGAGGCAGGTGTCTGTCATCCTGACACGCAGCACTTGGGGATGGACACCCACCTGTCTCGATCAATGAGAGAGAACTTGAAATAGACAAGATGGTAGAATCCACTCATCCCTGGTATGTCCTGGAGTTACTCATACGGACATCTTGTTGCAACATCTACTGTCTTTTTATGTGTTTTAAAGAAGACTAAAAAAACTCTTATATTTTGTTTATTTTTTAAAGTAAGAACAGAAATTGGGAGAAGGGATATATTACTTTACTGTTATTTTTATTTCCTTAGTCACCGTTAACATGCATGATACTATTAATTAAATATAATTGTATTTAGACTATATGGAGTATTAATTACAGTAACCCATAGTTACAATAGTGATGACTGTGTGTAAATCTAGGATAAACGAGTTAGCTTAATGGCAAAAGTATTATGACAAGAGAATATAATATTTTAAAAACATGACATAATGATCTATATTTTATTGTTTAACATTTTTTATATATCTGAAATATCACACAATTTTATTCAAAGATTTTTGAGAACACGTTATATCAATGACAAGTTATATCGCACATTGCATTGCATGCTGAAAGCTTAAACATAAAAACATCTTTGTCAAGATGATTTCAATCAGTAATTACCTAAAAAGAACACATTTCAATCAAAATGTGAGAAATGGTAAAGACAGTTAATTAAATTAACAAGGGGGAAATGTATTACAACTCTTCTTCACAAATAAAAAAGCGCATGGACAGACAATCCTGATCACTCCACTTGTATCCCTCCTCCATTGCCATGGCACCACAATGGTTGGACAGAGGCTGTTCAGGCTGTCTGTCTCCCTCCCAGTTACTCCACCCCACTGGCAGCCCATTGGACCAGACCCAGAACCCAAAGAGACGGCTCTGTCTCAGACCCACCCACACAGGACCAGTAAAATCAGACCCGTTGAATTTATGCTTCACCACCTTCTGGTCTTCTGCTGTCTCAATTCGCAGCAGTCCATGGTAGTTCTTCTTGCAGAAGCCCAGGGCCTGTTCCCAAGACATTCTTTTACTGATAATGTGGATGCGAACTGATCCTGAAAGACATAAATGTGGTATTCAAGATATTTAACTTTTTCATATTAGCTTGTTTTAGCACCCATTTTAACTCTCAGATTTTAGGGGCACGATAAGCAGGCACATAATAATTTCAGTAATAGTTATATATCATTATAGCCTGGTCGAACCAGCATGATCGCATGTTAGCTTGCATTGTGTTTGACTTGACAAGTGAAGGGAATAGAAAGGCAGTGCCGAGTTCAGTCCCCTTGACCAGGCTATTATCAATACAGAGTAACAATCTTTCATACAAATAAGAAGCAGTTTGACTATGTTCCTCTTTGGCAACTTACCTTCAGAGCAGAGTGTATAATCTTCATGACCTACATTTCCCACTGTGATTATACCTAGTTCAGTCGGGTAAAGAGCAGTGTGATTCTCTCCTGCTTTAGGATAGTAGGAATATGTAACGTTGGACCAGTTTCTGTAGGAAGATCTCCCTCCATCAGACCACTCCCAGTCATCATACAGCAGGCCGATCCAGTAAGGAATGGTGCTGTTCATCCCTTCGTTCTTCACTTCCTCCTTCTGTCCCTCATTCCTGATGCTGACCAGGTCAGTGTAGTTCTCTCTGCAGTAACTCTGAGCCTTATACCAGGTCATGGTCTGTTCAATCAGGAAGGAATCACCAGACCCTGCACACACAGAATGGACTAACATTTTACTCTACTCAACTTAGTTTGATATAAAATAATGATATCTAGATATTGTTGAAGAATTATAATAATATTAACTAGATGTTGATGAGGAGCAACAACATCCAGGAAATCTGATGTGTTTTGTAGTATGGAATATTTTACCTTTTCTGTAACACATAAAGTATTTCTGCTCTGTACAATTCTCCCATTTTGTATTATCTTTGAGTATGGCTGAACACATTGGCTCTGTGCACGGGCTTGGAAGTGGTGACCATGCAGTGTCATTAACAATGTTTCCATTGGACCACTTCAGACTGTGCTCTTTGCGATGGAGACCTATCCAGGCTTTACAGCTGCTATGAGATGTCATTAACTGTATCAGCTGCTCAGATTCCTCCTGATTGTACAAAGTGACAAGATCAGTGTAGTTCTCCCGGCAGAAGTGTTGTGCTTCTGTCCAAGATAATTGTTTATTTGTATTTTCATAGAGATGGAACTGTCTGAGGCGGCTGAGTGCGGCTGTGCAGCAGACACCTGAGGACAAAAACTATTTCATTAAGTGAAATGTAAACATGCATACAAAAAAAAACAAATGAAAGAAGAGAAATTAGTGTGGTTTGTCATGTTGTGCATACCGTATACTGTTTTGTGGTTAGGTCAGGTAAATTCTATACCTGCACAGAGTAGGAATAGGAGAGAGGTCATCTCCATGGGAACAGCAGGGTCAGGAGAGACAGAGGAGATGTGATGGGATGGTGTCCTGTGTGAGAATAAAGAGGTGTCATATTTAGGATTTGACAGATATCACACTTTGGCTTTGAGTTGTTAATTTAATCAGGTACTAGTACTACAGCGCCTGCATCATTACAAGTGTTGAGCTGCATGATTGATCATTTAAAAAAGGTCAGTACTGTAAACAACGTCTGATATTCTTTTCTGATAACACAAACTTTAATTTATTTATTATGCACATTTAGAGGTTAATAGACTAACATTTAATTTATATTATTATTAAAATAGTTTCCTTATTAGTTTCAACAAGAATGCTGTTTTAAAAAAATGATGTTTAATAAGACAATTTGATGAATCCACATTAAAAGTGGTTCTTAGCTTACTGAAACTTTTATTAAAATACATGTGATTAGTTACTACTCAAAAACATGGTCAAATTTGATAAACTTTTAAATGTATCAAAAGTCTGTCTTACCTGCTGTAGCTTTTGTAGAGAATAAATGGGTCTGGTATGAATGGAATATGATGAGGTCTGACCTGTGTAGAAACAGTCCATCCTAAGCTATGCTCTGCCTAACTATATGTATATATTCAAAACACAAGGCCGACCAGTGCAGTAAAACACATAATTAAGTTATTACACTACAATAAAATGTCCTGGGTGGCACGCAAACAGCACATGGCCTTTATAAAGTACTGTCAATGAGATTCACAATTGTGTCTTAAGACTTGAACACATGAACCCCTCTTCACCAGCACCCCTCGCCCCAACCCATCTCTAAAACAGTAATAGACCTAATACAGTGAATCTGATGTTTATATTTATAAAGATCCCATTAATGGCACTTTGTAAGGCTATTTGATACTCTGGACATGTGTGAAATATAACTTTTCTGTAGATGTTGTGAGAAGTATTGAGCTGTGTTTGTATCCATATCAGGGGATATCTCTCTCTGGGTTGGACGAAACATGTATCAGGGTATCCTGAGGACTTATTTCCCGATAGTGTGAGTCAGGCCTGGTCTGTCTGCTCTCTAGATGGGTTGGACAACTGAGACTGAGACACAACCAGAGAGGGATATCAACAGTGTGACAGGGCTGCAACGGCTTTCTGTCCTCTCTGGTTAGCCAAACAAACAAACAAGTTACCTCCAAAGTTTTCACATACTGTCACGACTTCCGCCGAAGTCGGTCCCTCTCCTTGTTCGGGCGGTGTTCGGCGGTCGATGTTACCGACCTTCTAGCCATTACTGATCCATTTTTCATTTTCCATTGGTTTTGTCTTGTCTTCCTTCACACCCGGTTCCAAACCCATAAATTACATGTTGTGTATTTAACCCTCTGTTTACCCTCATGTCCTTGTCAGAGATTGTTTATTGTAAGTGTTTATGTACGTCTGTACTGGTGTGCGTCGGGTTATGTTACCCATTGATTTTGATTATTATGTTTTCCGGTGTTTTTTTTGTAATAAACTGCGCCGTTGGAAACACAGTTATTTCTCTCCTGCATCTGACTTCTCTGCCGCAAGTTAAACACCGCTTACACATACATTTTTTCTATGGTATACATTTCTGGTACCCTAACTTTGCACTAACTTTGTTGCACTTAACAAAGAGTTGATTTATTAGAACTAAAAAACATTAAAATTATCACAGTGATGCCTATTGGTTATTTGTTATTATTTGTACAGTATACAGTAAATGCTTAGTATAGTGCAGTATTTGGCACAGTATAACGTTGTCTATTCACCATGCAGAGGTCATGAACAGTTTTGTTTTCACCATCATAGAAACACCTCCAGTCTTCCTGGAACACACATTTGAATGACTGCATCACATGCAAATATATTCCAGTAATAGCCTTCAGTTACTGTAGTGACTTCATACATTGATGATTGTGTGTTATGCAGCAGGGGAGACTATAAAGCTCTGTATCAGCTTTTTGGGGTCTAATTTAGCATTTAGGCAGAGAGATGCAATAGAAACATTAACTGAGTAAAACACTTTGCAAAAGAATAACACTCCAAAATTAAAATCATAAAGGATATTTATGTGAGCTTGTTTACCTGGTACATAATGGACACCACATTTCTGAACAACATTGCATATGCAAAATTGATTAAAATAGGTGTTTGAGAAGACCTGGGTCTGTCTGAGTACAATCATGCTTTTGAGCCATACAGTCAAACACTGACCATGTCCCATTTTAACACATTTTGGTCATATTGGAAATATTGGAATACAATATTAGGTACTCTGCCTAACATCAATCACTATAATCTTAGAGAAAATATCTTGATGTGAATAGTTTTTTATCAGAGTCCAGTTCTCTGTGTGTTTCAGACCTAGGCAAAAAATAGTTGTATTTTGTAATTTATTTGAAAATACACATTTTCCAAATACTCAAGGTAGTTGAATATAGTTTATATAGAGGTTCAACTAAAATGTAATTATTTTCTTTGAATATAAATACAGGTCTCAGAAAAACAAATAATATTTGAAAGTATTTTGAAAAAATATATATATTATTTTATTTTATGAAGAATCAAAACTTGAAATAGTCGAAATATAGAATCATAAGCACACGGTATGGAGGGCTCTCAGATATGAATCTTAATATAGCCTATAGCTAGTATGAAATACATGAGGGACATGGAATCAACTCAACATTAGAGCAGACCACTTTTGCAGCTTCAAAATGACAAAAACGTATATTTACATAACAAGTGAGACATAATACAGTAACACTTGACATCAAGTCATGTACATCAAGTACTATACATGTTTGGTAACTTTGTGATTATTACAAGAGCAAAATTGTTGTTACATACACAGCAAGTATATTAAAAGGAGAGTTAAGGTCACCTTGTCCCCTTATTAATGAGTCCAAGTGTTTGACATGGGGGAGGGGACCAGTAACTTTTTGATCCAACTTTATCAATGTAGAAGCAACAGTCATTTTTCATACTTTGATCTGGTTTCCTTCAAGTATCATCCAATTTCATGAAAAACATGATTTTGACTCTTCATGACCTTAACACTTAAGAATTTGCTGTTGTAATAATCACAAATTACAACTCACATATAGGACTTTATGTATAAATTACAGTATATTCGACTACCTCAAGTATTTTAAAAGTTGGTATTTTCAAATAAACTACAAACTACAACATTTTCTGCCCAGGTCTAGTGTTTAGGGGGGGATTAGTATAGCCCCAGTTGCTCTGAGACTGAACACATGACATTATTGTAGAGATGGACAGCATAATGGGCCATGAAGGCAACCATGGGTGCTACCAGCCAAGCCCAGGTGTGTGTGTGTGTGCGTGTGAATGTGTGTGTGTGTGTGTTTGTATGTGGCCTTTGTGTGTGTGTGTGTGTGTGTGTGTGTGTGTGTGTGTGTGTGTGTGTGTGTGTGTGTGTGTGTGTGTGTGTGTGTGTGTGTGTGTGTGTGTGTGTGTGTGTGTGTGTGTGTGTGTGTGATGGTGAATTAAAGTATGTTAGCATGGGTACAGGCTACAGGGCAGGAGATCCCATCTGTTTATCTACAACAGAGTGGAGTTTTTTTAAATTGTGAATCTCGATACAGAGGCCTAGAGATTCACCATACAACAGAATATGATACACTTTGTTGTTTATTTGGAGTTTTATTGTCCCCAGGAGAGCTTGTTCTTCCAAGGTCGGCACATTCATGAAGATGCCTTATTGTAGATATGTAAATATTGTATATTGTGTATGTGGTATTAGTTGGCACTCTCTTGGTCCTCAGAGACAGTTGAGGATACATGGTGCGAAAAGCAGCAGAGGTTAATATAGAGTTGTTGTATTGTGCGTACATTCATTCCCCGCTAAGATAATGTTGAGCTCAATATACAGTAACTACTTCACAACCTAATGAATATTTGCTTGCCTTGAATAGCTGTCATGTTGAAAACGTTTTCTCCTGTTTTGTGCCAACTGAACATAACCCTGATGTGGAGCAGAGGCCTTTTGACCAGACTTCCAGTTGTGTCATGGCCCTGGCAGTAGCCAGACACAGAGATGCTGGGTGCATCCCAAATAACATCCTTGTCCTTATTTAGGGCACATCTTTGCATATGTCCTTCTATCTTACTAAGGCTTGATGTTTGTTTAAACAGTGAAGCTATCCTAGCACTGTACATTAAATAAGGTTGTGTACTGTGCTGTATGTGTTTTCCAATGGGAGATCAAGATGTCTTACCAAATGTCTTCCTCTTCTAGCTTCTCTGAATATCTCTAGAGAGAGAGAGAGAGAGAGATAAAATGTCTGCACACATGACTGTAAGTCGATTTGGATAAAAGCGTCTGCTAAATGGCATTTATTATTATGTTGTTACATATTATTATATTTGAGAGAGAGGGAGAGAGACAGAGATCAGTTGTTTCAGGTCAGGTGAGATGAGGTGTGTGTAGGTGTGCAGAGGTCCTAATTAAAGAGACCCCTTTTCATCCAAACCAAGTGACAAACTTGACTTTCAAATAGGATCTTTGTTTACTTTCACAGGCAGCTGTCTATCTGTTCACTGTCTGTAGCACCCACAGAGACCGACTTTGAGGAAATGTAGAATGGGATGGGTACTAAATGGCACCCTATCCACTATAAAATGCACTACTGATGACCAGGGACCATAGGGAATGTAGTGCCATTTGGGTGGGCAGAGCGCTGTACATTTAATGTTGCATATAATCTCCAATCATGAACGTTGTAACACTTGAGCCATGTTGTAGTTGACACAACCATGTAGTAAATAGACATTTACATTTACATTTACGTCATTTAGCAGACGCTCTTATCCAGAGCGACTTACAAATTGGTGCATTCACCTTATGATATCCAGTGGAACAACCACTTTACAATAGTACATCTATATCCTTTTTTTTTGGGGGGGGGGGGGGGGGGTTAGAAGGATTACTATATCCTATCCCAGGTATTCCTTAAAGAGGTGGGGTTTCAGGTGTCTATGGAAGGTGGTGATTGACTCCGCTGTCCTGGCGTCGTGAGGGAGCTTGTTCCACCATTGGGGTGCCAGGGCAGCGAACAGTTTTGACTGGGCTGAGCGGGAACTGTGCTTCCGCAGAGGTAGGGGGGCCAGCAGGCCAGAGGTGGATGAACGCAGTGCCCTTGTTTGGGTGTAGGGCGTAGACAACGGGTGTAGACAACGGCATTTTGTCTTCAACACACTTGAAAGTAATTTAGCAGACGCTCTTATCCAGAGCGACTTCCAGTAGTGAATGCATACATTTCATACATTTAATTTCATTTCATGCCTTTTTTTTTGTACTGCCCCCCGTGGGAATCGAAACCACAACCCTGGCGTTGCACACACCATGCTCTACCAACTGTGATTTGGCAGCTGGTATCTTACCTCTGGGATAGGGGTCCCGCTAGCGGGACAACTTCCGGTGAAACTGGAGGGTGCGCAATTCAAATAAATAATCATAAAAATTATGGATATTAAACATTTAGGAACATACAAGTGTTTAGTATCGGTTATAGAGGGACAGTTTCGGTAGGCAGATCTCCCACCATCAGCCCACACAAAGTCATCATACAGCAGGCCGATCCAGAAAGGAGTGGTGCTGTTCTTCCCTTTGTTCTTCATCTCCTCCTCCATTCCCTTGTCCTGATGCCGACCAGGTCAGTGATGGGTTGGTGTCCTGTGTGAGAATATGGAGGTGTCGGATTTCATTGCCAACTTTCACTGTATTGTGAGTACCTTCATTGTAACAAGAGTTGCACTGTTTGGTAAAAACCACATTTAAACACATACGCCGAGCCTTCATGAAGCACTTAAAGTTTTCAGACTGAAGGAGTATAGTGGGAACTCAGGCATATATGTACACATACTGTACACTTGTAATAGCATTCTAAAGCTAAGCTCTGTCGAACTAGGTACTTATTAAAAATACAAAACGCTGACAGATGAATGATTAAGTGAGTGCATGCTCACTGTACACGGCCAAAACATTGGGCCTGAGTTGGGCAAAACAGTACGAGTTCTCCGTGCCCAACAACAAATAGCCATTGTATCCATCTAAACAGTACTGTACTGTGAAGCAGACACACAACCTGCTTATTGTTCACACTCAGTGAATGACATGTACATGTAAGATAAATGACAAAAATAGTGCTGCTTGGAAGCACTAGATGACGAGCGATTTGGACATTTTGATGTGAATGATACATTTTCTCTAGGTATTAGTGATCAGCCGGAGGATAATATCTGTAAGAGTTACAACAGATGACATGTACTGAGATAAAATAAACTCACTATTTCCCTTACAATATCCAGTAGATAAAGTACATTACTTATGTCACACCCTGATCTGTTTCACTTGTCTTGTGCTTGTCTCCACTCTCCACCAGGTGCCTCCTAAAAAACAGAAAGGTGCCGGAGGAGATGGCTGCTATTTTACTGGCTCATAACCAATCGTGCTATTGTGTGTGTTTTCTTGCGTTATTTGTAACTTATTTTGTACATAATATTTCTGCCACCTTCTCTTATGACCGAAAAGAGCTTCTGGATATTAGGACAGCGATTACTCACTTCGTACAGGACAAAGATTTTTTTTTAAACTTCTCTAGGGCCAGTGGGACGATTTCGTCCCACCTACGTAACAGCCAGTGGAATCCCGTGGCGCGTTATTCAAATACCTTAGAAATGCTATTAATTCAATTTCTCAAACATATGACTATTTTACACCATTTTAAAGACAAGACTCTCGTTAATCTAACCACACTGTCCGATTTCAAAAAGGCTTTACAATGAAAGCAAAACATTAGATTATGTCAGCAGAGTACCCTGCCAGAAATAATCAGACACCCATTTTTCAAGCTAGCATATAATGTCACATAAACCCAAACCACAGCTAAATGCAGCACTAACCTTTGATGATCTTCATCAGATGACAACCCTAGGACATTATGTTATACAATACATGCATGTTTTGTTCAATCAAGTTCATATTTATATCAAAAACCAGCTTTTTACATTAGCATGTGACTAGCATGTGACTAGCATTCCCACCGAACACTGCCAGTGAATTTACTAAATTACTCACGATAAACGTTCACAAAAAACATAACCATTATTTTAAGAATTATAGATACAGAACTCCTCTATGCACTCGATATGTCCGATTTTAAAATAGCTTTTCGGTGAAAGCACATTTTGCAATATTCTCAGTAGATAGCCCGGCATCACAGGGCTAGCTATTTAGACACCCAGCAAGTTTAGCACTCACCAAAGTCAGATTTACTATAAGAAAAATGTTATTACCTTTGCTGTTCTTCGTCAGAATGCACTCCCAGGACTTCTACTTCAATAACAAATGTTGGTTTGGTCCCAAATAATCCATTGTTATATCCAAATAGCGGCGTTTTGTTCGTGCGTTCAAGACACTATCTGAAAGGGTAAATAAGGGTGACGAGCATGGCGCATTTCGTGACAAAAAAATTCTAAATATTCCATTACCGTACTTCGAAGCATGTCAACCGCTGTTTAAAATCAATTTTTATGCCATTTTCTCGTAAAAAAGCGATAATATTCCGACCGGGAAATCGTTTTTTTATTACAAAGAGAGTGAAAGTAAAAGCATGCTATCCCCTCATGCACGAGCCTCAGTCTAATGGCCCTCTGATAGAGCACTTGCCAAACGCGCTAATGTGTTTCAGCCTGGGGATGGAATTACATCGTTCAGCTTTTTCCTGCCTTCTGAGAGCCCATGGGAGCCGTAGGAAGTGTCACGTCATCCCAGAGATCCCCTGTATTTGTTAGAGATGATCAAGGAGGGCAAGAAATTGACAGACAGGCCACTTCCTGTAAGGAATCTTCTCAGGTTTTGGCCTGCCAAATGAGTTCTGTTATACTCACAGACACCATTCAAACAGTTTTAGAAACTTTGGAGTGTTTTCTATCCAAAGCCAATAATTATATGCATATTCTAGTTACTGGGCAGGAGTAGTAACCAGATTAAATCGGGTACGCTTTTTATCCAGCCGTGAAAATACTGCCCCCTAGCCATAACAGGTTAACGAGTCGGACGCAAAGGGTTTACTTCAGACTCCCGACAAGGCCCAAATCCCTTTCATTCGAAATGAAGAAGACATGGAGATATCGGGGACGTAGGTCGGGGTGCCTTGTAAGGATCCGATGGCGAGTGGGTAATCTGCCTCCACCATCAGTTCTATTAAAACTGTAATATCGTATGTTTCACCGAGTCATGGCTGAATGACGACATGGATAATATACAGCTGGCGGGGTTTTCGCTGCATCGGCAAGACAAGGTGTGCGGTTTGTGTATATTTGTAAACAACAGCTGGTACACAAAATCTAATATTAACCTCTTACATCTAGACGTTCCGCTAGCGGAACACCTGCTCCAATATCCAATGATAGGCGTGGCGCGAATTACAAATTCCTCAAAAATACAAAAACTTACATTTTTCAAACATATGACTATTTCACAGCATTTTAAAGACAAGACTCTCCTTTATCTAGCCACACTGTCCGATTTCAAAAAGGCTTTACAGCGAAAGCAAAACATTAGATTATGTCAGCAGAGTACCAAGACAGAAATAATCAGACACCCATTTTTCAAGCTAGCATATAATGTCACAAAAACCCAGAAGACAGCTAAATGCAGCACTAACCTTTGATGATCCTCATCAGATGACACACCTAGGACATTATGTTATACAATACATGCATGTTTTGTTCAATCAAGTTCATATTTATATCAAAAAACAGCTTTTTACATTAGCATGTGACGTTCAGAACTAGCATACCCCCCGCAAACTTCTGGCGAATTTGCTAACAATTTACTAAATTACTCACGATAAACGTTCACAAAAAGCATAACAATTATTTTAAGAATTATAGATACAGAACTCCTCTATGCACTCGATATGTCCGATTTTAAAATAGCTTTTTGGTGAAAGCACATTTTGCAATGTTCTCAGTACATAGCCCAGGCATCACGGGCTAGCTATTTAGACACCCGGCAAGTTTAGCACTCACCAATATCAGATTTACTATTATAAAAGTTTGATTACCTTTTGTTGTCTTCGTCAGAATGCACTCCCAGGACTGCTACTTCAATAACAAATGTTGGTTTGGTCCAAAATAATCCATCGTTATATCCGAATAGCGGCGTTTTGTTCGTGCGTCCCAGACACTATCCGAATGAATAAGAAGGGTCGCGCGCATGGCGCAATTCGTGACGAAAAAAATCTAAATATTCCATTACCGTACTTCGAAGCATGTCAACCGCTGTTTAAAATCCATTTTTATGCCATTTTTCTCGTAAAAAAGCGATAATATTTCGACCGGGAATGTCCATTTAGCTAAACAGAGGAAAGAAAACAAAGCTTTCGGTCGATGCGGGCACGAGCCTGAGTCTCACAGTACTGTAACCAGCCACTACCCAAACGCGCTACTTTGTTTCAGCCAGAGCCTGCAAAGCCACGATTCAGCGTTTTGCCGCCTTCTGAGAACCTATGGCAGCCGTAGGAAGTGTCACGGGACAGCTAAGATCCTCACTCTTCAATAAACAGAGACAAGAAGAACGACACCTTGTCAGACAGGCCACTTCCTGCATGAAATCTTTTCAGGTTTTTGCCTGCCATATGAGTTCTGTTATACTCAGACACCATTCAAACAGTTTTAGAAACTTTAGGGTGTTTTCTATCCAAAGCCAATAATTATATGCATATTCTAGTTACTGGGCAGGAGTAGTAACCTGATTAAATCGGGTACGTTTTTTATCCAGCCGTGAAAATACTGCCCCCTAGCCATAACAGGTTAACCTCTTGGGGCTAGGTGGGACGCTAGCGTGCCACCCGTGGTGCACTCCATCAACAGCAGGTGCATTTCAAGAGCGGCAAATTTGAATCCAAATAAATGTCAAAATTCAAATTTTTCAAAAATACAACTATGTTACACCATTTGAAAGATAAACATCTCCTTAATCTAACCACGTTTTACGATTTCAAAAAGGTTTTACGGCGAAAGCATAAATTTAGAGTATGTTAGGACAGTACATTTACAAGAGTTGTGTGTAATGTTTTGTCAAGTCAAAGACAGGGTCACCAAAACCATAAAACCAGCTAAAATGATACACTAACCTTTTACAATCTCCATCAGATGACACTCCTAGGACATTATGTTAGACAATGCATGCATTTTTAGTTCTATCAAGTTGATATTTATATCCAAAAACAGCGTTTTACTATGGCATTGATGTTGAGGAAATCGTTTCCCTCCAATAACCGGCAGTCAAGTCAGCGTCACAAATTAAATAATTAAAATTAGAAAACATTGGTAAAATATTATATTGTCATTTAAAGAATTATAGATTTACATCTTTTGAACGCAATCAACTTGCCAGATTTAAAAATAACCTTACTGGGAAATCACACTTTGCAATAATCTGAGCACTGTGCCCAGAAAAATACGCGTTGCGATACAGACTAGACGTCATGTTGGGGAGATCTAAAATCGAAAATACTATGTAAATAATCCATTACCTTTGATTCTCTTCATCAGATGTCACTTCCAGGTATCACAGGTCCATAACGAATGTAGTTTTGTTCAAAAAAGCTCATCATTTATGTCCAAAAATCTCCGTCTCGTTAGCACATGATGTAAGCCAGCCGGACTTCTCGTCATGAACGAGGGGAAAAAATATATTTCCGTTCGTTCAAACATGTCAAACGTTGTATAGCATAAATCATTAGGGCCTTTTTTAACCAGAACATGAATAATATTCAAGGTGGACGAATGCATAGTCTTTTATAACGTATTGGAACGAGGGTACCCAACATGAAGTAGCGCGCCAGGTGTCTAATGGGACATCACCGTTCCATGGCTCTTGTTCGGTCAGATCTCCCTCCAGAAGACTCAAAACACTTTGTAAAGGCTGGTGACATCTAGTGGAAGCAATAGGAAGTGCCAAAATATTCCTAAACCCCTGTGTTTTTCAATGGGATAGGTTTAAAGTCAATACAACACATCAGGTATCCACTTCCTGTCAGAAAATGTCTCAGGGTTTTGCCTGCCAAATGAGTTCTGTTATACTCACAGACACCATTCAAACAGTTTTGGAAACTTTAGAGTGTTTTCTATCCATATATAATAAGTATATGCATATTCTAGTTACTGGGTAGGATTAGTAACCAGATTAAATCGGGTACATTTTTTTTATCCAGACGTGCAAATGCTGCCCCCTAGACCCAACAGGTTAAGAATGTCTCGAGATTTAGCTCTCCTGAGGTAGAGTATCTCATGATAAGTTGAAGACCACACTATTTACCAAGAGAAATTTCATCTATATTTTTCGTAGCTGTCTATTTACCACCAAAAACCGATGCTGCACTAAGACCGCACTCAATAAGCTGTATACGGCCATAAGCAAACAGGAAAACGCTTATCCAGAGGTGGCGCTACTAGTGGCCGGGGATTTTAATGCAGGGAAACTTAAATCAGTTTTACCTCATTTCTACCAGCAAGTTAAATGTGCAACCGGAGGCAAAGAAACTCCATACCACCTTTACTCCACACATAGAGACGTGTACAAACCTCTCCCTCTCCCTCCATTTTGTAAGTCTGACCATAATTATATCCTCCTGATTCCTGCTTACAAGCAAAAACTAAAGCTGGAAGCACCAGTGACTCGCTCAATATAGAAGTGGTCAGATGACTCAGATGCTAAGCTACATGACTGTTTTGCTAGCACAGACTGAAATACGCTCCGGGATTCTTCCGATGGCATTGAGGAGTACACCACATCAGTCACTGTCTTCATCAATAAGTGCATCAATGACGTTGTCCCAACAGTGACCGTACGTACATACCCCAACCAGAAGCCATGGATTACAGGCAACATCCGCACTGAGCTAAAGGGTAGACCTTCCGCTTTCAAGGAGCGGGGGGCTCTAACCCGGAAGCTTATAAGAAATCCCGTTATGCTCTCCGACGAACCATCAAACAGGCAAAGTGTCAATACAGGACTAAGATTGAATCGTACTACACCGGCTCCGACGTTCGTCGGGATTGAAAACTATTACAGACTGCAAGGGGAAGCACAGCCGAGAGCTGCCCAGTGACACGGGCCTACCAGATGAGCTAAATTACTTCTATGCTCGCTTCGAGGCAAGCAACACTGAAGAATGCATTAGAGCATCAGCTATTCCGGACGACTGTATGATCACACTCTCCGTAGCTGATGTGAGTAAGACCTTTAAACAGGTAAACAGTCACAAGACCGCAGGGCCAGGTGGATTACCAGGACGTGTATTCTGAGCATGTCTTCACTGAAATGTTCAACCTGTCCCTGACAGAGTCTGTAATACCAACATGTTTCAAGCAGACCACCATAGTCCCTGTGCCCAAAAACACTAAGGTAACCTGCCAAAATGACTACCTATCTGTAGCACTCAAGTCTGTAGCCATGAAGTGCTTTGAAAGGCTGGTCATGGCTCACATCAACCTTATACCCACTTCAATTTGCATACCGCTCAAACAGATCCACAGATGATGCAATCTCTTTGCACTCCACATTGTCCTTTCCCACCTGGACAAAAGGAACACCTACATATAATGCTATTCATTGATTACAGCTCAGGTTCAACACCATAGTGCCCTCAAAGCTCCTCACTAAGCTAATGACACTAGGACTAAACACCTCCCTCTGCAACTGGATCCTGGACTTCCTGACGGGCCTCCAACACCATCATTAAGTTTGCAGATGAAACAACAGTGGTAGCCCTGATCACCGACAATGATGACACATCCTATAGGGAGGAGGTCAGAGACCTGGCCGTGTGGTGCCAGAATAACAACCTCTCCCTCAACGTGATTAAGACAAAGGAGATGATTGTGGACTACAGGAAAAGAGGACCGAGCACGCCCCCATTCTCATCAACAGGGCTGCAGTGTAGCAGGTTAAGAGCTTCAAGTTCCATGGTGTCCACATCACCAACAAACGATCATGGTCCAAACACACCAAGACAGTTGTGAAGAGGGCACAACAATACCTATTCCCCCTGAAAATATTTGGCATGGGTCCTCAGATCCTCAACCAATTATACAGCTGCACCATCGAGAGCATCCTGTTTGCATCACCTCCTGGTATGGCAACTGCTCGGCCTCCGACCGCAAGGCACTACAGAGGGTAGTGCGTATGGCCCAGTACATCACTGGGGCCAAGCTTCCTGCCATCCAGGACCTCTATACCAGGTGGTGTCAGAGGAAGGCCCTAAAAATTGTCAAAGACTCCAGCCACCCTAGTCATAGACTATTCTCTTTGCTACCGTACGGCAAGCAGTACCAGAGCGCCAAGTCTAGGTCCAAGAGGCTTCTAAACAGCTTCTACCCCCAAGCCATAAGACTCCTGAACAGCTAACCAAATGGCTACCCTGACTATTTGCATTGTCCCCCCTCCTCACCCACTCTTTTACTCTGCTGTTACTCTGTTTATTATATATGCTTGCTCACTTTACCTATACATACTTGTACATATTACCACAACAACCTCGACTAACCTGTACCCCCTTCACATTGACTCTGTACCGTAGCCCCTGTATATAGTCTCATTATTGTTATTTTGTTGTTGCTCCTTAATTATTTGTTATTTTCAAATTGTTCAATGTTAATGTTTTACTTATCTATTCTTTACTTAACACTTATTTTTCTTAAAACTGCGTTGTTGGTTAAGGGCTTGTAAGTAAGCATTTCACTGTAAGGTCCACACCTGTTCTATTTGGCGCATGTGACAAATATCATTTTATTTTAATTCATTCGATTTTCCCCATTATCCCCTGTGTATTTATACCTGCGTTTTCTGTTTGTCTTTAGCCAGTTCGTCTAGTTTTGTCAGGTCTTACCAAAGTGTTTCTCGTATCTCCTGCTGTCAAGTTTTGTTTTCTAGTCTTCCCGGTTTGACCTTTCTGCCTGTCCTGACCCTGATCCCGCCTGCCGTTCTGTCCCTGATTGACTCTACCTTGGATTACGAACCTCTGCCTTTTGCCTGCCCCTGTATATTCAATAAATCACTGGGACTTGAACCATCTGCCTCACGTGTCTGCATCTGGGTTTCATCTTATATCATGATAGTATGAACTGGCCATGGCTGACCCAGCAGACTCAGACCAGCTCTGCAACACTGTCTCTTCACTAGGAGCCACCATTGGACACGAGGACTTACTACGTATCCACACATTGGCAGAACACCATGACCATGAAGACATCCTTGTCTTTTCCCGTTCGGCATGTTCTCCAAGTCCGGCAAGTCCTCTAGCGCCTCCTGGAGAACCAGTTGTTTGTCAAGGCTGAGAAGTGTGAATATCATTGCTCCCCTATCTCCTTTCTGGGATACGTCATCGCTGCTGGAAACATTAAAATGGATCTGGACAAGGTGAGAGCGGTGGTGGAGTAGCCCCAACCCACATCCAGAGTGCAGCTGCAACATTTCCTGGGGTTTGTTAATTTCTACCGCCGCTTCATCCAGGGCTACAGCACCCTGACTCCCCCCCTCTCTGCACTCACCTCACCCAAGGTTCTGTTCACGTGGTCCCCAGCTGCTGACCGGGCATTTTTGGATCTCAAACATCGGTTCACTACAGCCCCCATCTTAATG
Source organism: Salmo salar (assembly GCF_965601325.2). Classification (NCBI taxonomy): domain Eukaryota; kingdom Metazoa; phylum Chordata; class Actinopteri; order Salmoniformes; family Salmonidae; genus Salmo; species Salmo salar. The sequence continues at coordinate 52,174,557 of NC_138307.1, forward strand.
CATCCATTCCCATCCCGTCAGTTTATGCTGGAGGTCAACGCCTCAGACGTTGGAGTGGGGGCTGTCCTGTCCCAGCGTTCTGCCCAGAACCAAAAGCTGCATCCCTGTGCTTTCCTTTCCCATCGTCTTAATCCCACGGACAGGAACTATGACGTTGGTACTGGGAACTTTTTGCGGTTAAGATGGCGCTGGAGGAATGGAGACACTGCTAACCAATTGTTTGTCCCAGATTCTGGGGGTGGCATGTAGCCTAGTGGTTAGAGCATTAACCAAATGGTTGCTGGATCAAATCCCCGAGCTGACAAGTTAAAAATCTGTTGTTCTGCTCCTGAACAAGGCAGTTAACCCACCGTTCCCCGCTAGGCTGTCATTGTATATAAGAATTTGTTCTTAACTGACTTGCTTAGTTAAATATAGGTTATATTTATAAAAAATAAAGTTCTGCCTAGTCCCCGGTCCTGGAATGGGCTCGTTCTTCTAACCTGCCATCCCGGCTACTGCCAGACCCAGGCCTTCCTCCGACAATGTGTTTCTCCTGCTCTCAAGTTTTCCCGGTTTTTACCTTTTTGCCTGTGCTGACCCTGAGCCTGCCTAAAGTTCTGTTCCTGATTGAAACTTCCTTGGATTACAGTACGATCTTTGTCCCCATATGCAGTTGCAAACTGTAGTCTGGCTTTTTTATGGTGGTTTTGGAGCAGTGGCAACTTCCTTGCTAAGTGACCTTTCAGGTTATGTCGATATAGGACTCGACTCGTTTTACTGTGGATATAGATACTTTTGTACCTGTTTCCTCCAGCATCTTCACAAGGTCCTTTGCAGTTGTTCTGGGATTGATTTGCACTTTTCGCACCAGAGTACGGTCATCTCTAGGAGACAGAATGCGTCTCCTTCCTGAGTGGTATGGCGGCTGCGTGGTCCCATGGTATTTATACTTACGTACTATTTGTGTCTGTACAGATGAATGTGGTACCTTCAGGCATTTGGAAATTGCTCCCAAGGATGAACCAGACTTGTGGAGGTCTACAATTTTTTTCTGAGGTATTGGCTGATTTCTTTTGATTTTCCCATGATGTCAAGCAAAGAGGCACTGAGTTTGAAGGTAGGCCTTGAAATACATCCATGGGTACACCTCCAGTTGATTCAAATTATGTCAATTAGCCTATCAGAAGCTTCTAAAGCCATGACATAATTTTCTGGAATTTTCCAAGCTGTTTAAAGGCATGGTCATTGTAGTGTATGTAAACTTCTGACCAACTGGAATTGTGATACAGTGAATTATAAGTGAAATAATCTGTCTGTAAACAATTGTTGGAAAAATTACTTGTGTCATGCACAAAGTAGATGTCCTAACCGACTTGCCAAAAGTATAGTTTGTTAACAAGAAGTTTGTGGAGTGGTTGAAAAATGAGTTTCAATGACTCCAACCTAAGTGTATGTAAACTTCCGACTTCAACTGTGTGTGTGAAATTTGTTTTGATTTAGAGTGGACCATTATCATGCACCTGTCTTGATACAGGGGCAGCGGGGAAAAATTAATGCCGTCTATGCACTTATATAGCGAATCAAGGACGCTTTTCCTGTGGTTGATTTTCATGCCAGCTAGCTAGGTGATACTCCTGTTGTAAAGATAAACAATGTGCTTAATATTAGGAAAGTTGAGAAATAAATATAGTCAGCCTAGCCTATAGAAAGCTGATGGGATCCTCCTCTTTTTAGTAGAGGCCATCACTCTATTTTCTCAAGCAATTTCATAGCCTATAGAAATGTTGCGCAACATGAGCTCATGGGCTCTAATGAAGTGTTTGATTAGATTTTATAAAACAATTGCATTGATGTCAGAGTGATTAGAGGGACAATAGAGTGCTGAGTACCAGGCAGTTAGCACGTTTGGTAGGCTACTAATGACCATCAGCAGCATCAGAGCTTGGAGTAGCCCAATTACTGTGACTAAAAGGTAACGTGTGTAACGTCTGCTTCCAACTCACACTCTCAAACGCATAGATCCCCTGAACGCAGCTCACTTTCCAGCCCACTTTCCAGCTCACACTCTCAAACACATTGATCCCCTGAACGCAGCTCACTCTCCAGATCCCAATCACCTGAATTCTGATCACTTGTTCACACACCTGTATGTCATTTACACACACTATTTAGTTCAGTTCTTTTCACCCCATCATTGTGAGGTATTGTTTGTTTTCTTATACGTTCTATTCAGGGCTCTGTTTATTAGTCCTCCCGTGTATCGTAGTTTTTGGCCATCCTCACTAACCACGCCTTTTTGCCTAACCCCTGCCTGTACTTTTTCCTATCAGATTTCCTGTCATCAACCTCTTGCCTGATCTCCCGAACTACGTTATTAGCCTTTTCCCTGCCTGTACTGTTACCTTTTTGGAATGCCTGTTTATGACATTCTACCTTCCCCTTGACCCAGCTACCTGCCTCCTCCTGTGGTCCTTTGCTAATAAACACCTGCTGCGCTCTGCGCTTGAAACCAGCACTCTGTCTCCCATCGTATTCATCACAACGTGGAATTTGACTGCCTTCATGACTCGTGACTGCCGGTGTGGCAGTAATACGGTCACCACAGCAGCCCTACACCAGGACACAGATGAAAGTATCTTAGCCATAAATGAATAGGGTAAACTTTGAATTATATTTGCTGACACCCTACAGTCAAATTGTGCCACCAGTAGAGTAGCTGTCTAGCTATATAAACCACGCCTCTCTGCAAACATGCCTTCTCCGATGCTGGTTACAATGCGGTACTTATTTAAAGAGAAGAGAATATGATGTTACCATTAGTGTATTAAAATAAGGTGATGTCACCTTGTCCCCCTAATAATGAATCAAAGTGTTTGACATGGTGAAGGAGACCAGTAACTCTATGATTAACCTTGATCAATGTAGAAGCAACAGTCATTTTCAAGTATCATCCAATTTCATGAAAAACATGATTTTGAATGTTCATGACCTTCAACACTAGAGAATTTGCTGTTGTAATAATGTATAGGACTTGATTTATAAACTATATTGAACAACCTTGAACATTTGAAAACGTGGTCTTTTCAAATAAACTACAAACTACAAAATTGTTCTGCCCAGGTCTAATGTTTAGGGGGGATTAGTATAGCCCCAGTTGCTCTGAGACTGAACTCATGACATTATTGTAGCGATGGACAGCCTAATGGGCCATGAAGACCAACATGGGTGCTACCAGGTGTGTGTGTGTGTGCATGTGTGTGTGTGTGATGGTGAATTAAAGTATATCTGCATGGGTACAGGCTACAGGGCAGGAGATCCCATCTGTCTTACCAAATGTCTTCCTCTAGCTTCTCTGAGTAAGATGAAAGAAAAGAGAGAGAGGGAGACGAGATGAAGAGTGAGAAGAAGAGGGAGAGAGAGTGCGAGACAGACATACAGAGAGCGAAAGAGAGAGGTATAAAATGTCTGCACACATGACTGTAAGTCACTTTGGATAAAAGCGTCTGCTGAATGGCATTTATTATTATATTATTACATCAGTATTATATTTTGGAGAGAGGGAGACAGAGAGAGAGACAGAGAGAGAGACACACAAAGAGACAGAGATCAGGTGAGATGAATCGGTGTGCAGAGGTCCTATTCAACTAGAGAGAGGCCTATTCATCCAAACCAAGTGACAAATTTCACTTTCAAATAGGATCTTTGTTTACTTTCACAAGCAACTGTCTATCGCTTCACCGTCTGTAGCACCCACAGAGACAGAAGGGGGCTGTGGCATAGAACAGGAGGTAAAGGGGAGGAAGACTTTGAGGAAATGAAGCTAAATCCCCTATATAGTGCACTACTTTTGACCAGGGCCCATAGGGAATGTGGTGCCATTTGGGACGTACCCATGGGTTGGCAGAGCACTGTACATTTAATGTTGCATATAATCGACAATCATGAACGTTGTAACACTTGAGCCATGTTGTAGTTGACACAACCATGTAGTAAATAGACAATGGCATTTTGGCGTCAACACACTTGAAAGAGTTTAGAATATGCTAAAATTAGCATCATATTTTATATAGCTTGTCAACCATTCCATCACAATCCCTGTGTGAATTTGGCAGCTTGTATCTTAAGGAAAGATGTGTGTTTGTTTTTAAGATGGGCCTGCGGTGCATTGACAGGCAGAGAAGTGCTAGACGGTGCTTTCTGAGTGGCTAAAGTGGCAAGCCAGAGGGTGTGTGTGTGAGTGAGTGTATGTGCGTCTGTGCAAGTGTGCAATGTGTATATATGTGTGTGTGTTTGTGTGTATATGCCTTTATGTGCGTTTGTGTGAGTCTGCCTCTGCGTGTGCGTGTATGCACGTACGTTTGTGTGTGTGTGAAGGCAGAACTCCCAGGAAGGCACAGGGCAGGCTGACCCTGAGAGTGATGATGCAAGAACTCAGCAAGCTGAGAGGGATAATGTGGCCTGCCAGGCAGATCCTTTCATTATGGGGTGATGCCACTAGAGGAAAGTACAAAGACTTAAACTGTCGGTCGCCAAGCCATGTTGTCTCAGTTCTGTTCTGCTCTCTGGGACTGCAGGCCTGAACCCCTTCAGAGAGTTTTGGGGAACAGGGTGTGGCTGTGCGTATCTTATATTTGTGTCTGTCTGTGTGTGTGTGTGTGTGTGTGTGTGTGTGTGTGTGTGTGTGTGTGTGTGTGTGTGTGTGTGTCTTCACGCCTGAGTATGTGTGTCTGTGCATCTGTGCGTTTGAGTGTGTCCATGCGTGTGTGTCTGTGATCCTCCTGATCTAGCTTCAGAGATCACAGTCAGGAAATTGAGTCCAGTATAAATTATTGGATGAGGCCTGGCCCTAGGGGCACATCAAACCTGCCCTGAGTGGTCTGGGTCTCAATGTCAAATACAGGTCTACAGTCCGAATCCTCCCTCTTCCAACAGCTCACTGCTTCCCCGTTTCTGCATGGATCCAGGGTTTTAAGTCTCAGATTGATGTGGTGTGTGTGTGCACATGTGTGTTTGCACTTAAGTGCGAACATGCATATGCGATATGTGTGTGTGTGTGCATACGCCCGTGCTGTGTGTGTGCACTTGCAAAGGTGTGTGTGTGTGAGCCTGCCGTCTGTGGCGGTGCGTGGACAGTGAAGCAGGAGAGACTGTTTGTCTCTGGAGGGGGGAGTTACATTTACATTTAAGTCATTTAGCAGACGCTCTTATCCAGAGCGACTTACAAAATGGTGCATTCACCTTATGATATCCAGTGGAACAACCACTTTACAATAGTGCATCTAAATATTTTAAGGGGGGGGGGGGGGGGGGGGTTAGAAGGATTACTTTATCCTATGTATTCCTTAAAGAGGTGGGGTTTCAGGTGTCTCCGGAAGGTGGTGATTGACTCCGCTGTCCTGGCGTCGTGAGGGAGCTTGTTCCACCATTGGGGTGCCAGAGCAGCGAACAGTTTTGACTGGGCTGAGCGGGAACTGTGCTTCCTCAGAGGTAGGGGGGCCAGCAGGCCAGTGGTGGATGAACGCAGTGCCCTTGTTTGGGTGTAGGGCCTGATCAGAGCCTGAAGGTATGGAGGTGCCGTTCCCTTCACAGCTCCGTAGGCAATCACCATGGTCTTGTAGCGGATGCGAGCTTCAACTGGAAGCCAGTGGAGAGAGCGGAGGAGCGGGGTGACGTGAGAGAACTTGGGAAGGTTGAACACCAGACGGGCTGCGGCGTTCTGGATGAGTTGTAGGGGTTTAATGGCACAGGCAGGGAGCCCAGCCAACAGCGAGTTGCAGTAATCCAGACGGGAGATGACAAGTGCCTGGATTAGGACCTGCGCCGCTTCCTGTGTGAGGCAGGGTCGTACTCTGCGAATGTTGTGGAGCATGAACCTACAGGATCACAGTGATCAATAGGACACATCATTATCAGGGGAGGGGGCAACATCCTGTACATTGGATTGGAGTGGTCTGGGGGAGCTGTTTGAGTGTCACTACTCAATGGCCACAGTGTTTGAGAGTAGGCCAGTATGTGTGTTTGTCTTTCTCTCTGCGTGTGTGTGTGTGTGTGTTACGCACGCCTCTAGAAAGAGGGAACGCAACACCCTACTACAACTTAACTCTCCGTGGTGTGAAAGAAATATGGACTGTAGGTGTGAGTAAGGATGACAAATAGGCAGAGAATACCGTTAACAGGGAATTTATTCCTTCACACGGTAAGTTTGGGGAAAAGGGGCTGGACGGAACCAAAGCAAAGAAAGCAAATATCAAAACCCCCTCTCCTACCTTACCTGCCTACCCACTACTTACCTAACTAGCACCACCTGGTGCACTAACCAAAATACAGGGGATGGTCCGCCCAGGTCTTTCCTAGTGTGCATAGACAGTAAACTACTACGGGTATATGTATGCCCGCGGGCCTCTTGCCTAAGTACTCCCTAGGTGCCTTCCCCTTCCCCCCTGGGAACAAATGAAACAGAGTAACACAAATGTACAAACTACAACAAAACCTGAGAAAACACTAACCCAGGACATTAAAGAAAACTCTGAGCACTAAACACAGAACATAACAATAAGCTTACTCAGCAACAACTAACTAAGTACATACCCAATTCTCTTTCTGAGAAACAACCAACATATATAACCCTCTGCCATCAACCTCCTCTCTCAGCAAAAATCTCTGTGTCTCTCTCTTTCTGAGCAACAGAACTGGGGCTTATATAGCTTCAGAAGAAGTTAGTAATTGGAGACAGCTGCGTCCTGACGAGGGGGCGGGGTCAGCTCTCCAATCATCAATGTTGATTAAACAATCAGCTGCTCGTAGAGAATTTCAGGAATCCATTTCCTGAAATACATACATGATAATACACAAACCACAACACAGAAACTGGGGAACGTAACTGTGTGTGTGTGTGTGTGTGTGTGTGTGTGCACCCAGGGTTAAGCCAGAGCCCCACACTAATGAATGACAATGGATTAGAAGTAGAAAGGGAAGGTGGGTTGCCAGGTTGAGAGGCAAAGGGCTTTCGACAAACGGCCACTTGAGAAAGGCTACAGTTCAGAGCCATCACAGATACACAGATACAGGCTGTGGGTTAGCTAGAGCAGGACCCTATTCCCTACGCAGTGCACTACTTTTGGTCAAAAGGGAATAGGGTGCCATTTGGGGCACATGCGTTATCTCTGGCGTAATGATAAACACAGTACGTGTTGGGGACCTGGGAGTCCTGGGCTGGGATAATAAAAGACCACAGGGAGTTGATCACAGACAGCTAGCAGCCAGCAGGGTAATCCCTAAGCATGGAGTGGACTGACTGACTCCTGGGGATTGGTACTGGAAGAACTATGCCCAAATTCTTCAAGGAGGACTGGAAGACTTTGAACTGCTTTTGAAATGGATAATAGTTTAAGAATCCTCAAGTGTGAGTGAGCCTTTGAGAGTCGAAGTCTGTCTCTGTCTGTCTGTCTGTGAAGGCATATGTGCATGTGCACACCTGTCAACGTGGTAATGTATCATAATACATCAAGTAGCCGTTTCCCTTCTAGTGAAGTTGAATCCCGGTAGGGGACTGATTGCTGCTCCTCAGGGCAGGCCGGCAACTGTCAGTGTGTTAGGAGGGGAGGTGAAGGGGTGCAGCTACAGAATAAGGTCACCATCCGTATTCAGTGGGACTGTAAAGTATAGTCTTTATAACTTTCACACCATTAAAGTACGGTGTCATCAGGAGAAGGAGAAAATATTATCTGAGAGCTCCACCAGAGCAGAGAGCGAGAGAGAGAGAGGGGGATAGATAAAGAGAGACAGACAAAGAAAGAGAAAGAGGGGGAGCGAGAGACAGACAAAGAAATTAAAAGGGCTGATAGAAAGGTGACAGCAGCACGGATCTTTGAACTCAACTCTAAAGCCTTTTGAAAAACACTCTTTATCTATCTGAACGTCGTCACACCGATACAGCAGAGCAGCCCGTGACCAATCCCAGCCTTCGCAATTTGCATTGGTAATGAGGAAGTTTATCAAGTGCGAATTGGAACTTTAGTCAGAGAGCTGAGTGGATGATTTTTTCCTCTGTCACATGACGCATTGTGAATACTAAGTGTTAAGTTATGTCTCCTCCCTTGGTCTTTGTGAAGGGATTTCATGTAGATTGACTCATGGTTTTTCATGGCTGTTTGGCAGATGTCTCTTTCTCTATACATTCACGTAATAATGGCTCTTACATGGACCACCTGAGTTTCTGTTCAATGATTCATCTGTACAGTTGATTTGAAAGGTGGTCATTTAAAACATTTGCAAAACCAAGTGCAGCCCTCTATCTGTTTATCTGAATGTTAACAGTGGTTGGTTTCCTATTCTTCTTCTATCTCCCCCTGTGGAGGCCAGAGAATGCTTCTGACTAGCCCCGTTATTATTATTGTTCTCACCACTTACTGTGTGAGTGGAGCGTTCAAGTGCCCTCTCCCCTGTTAGACCTGTAAGTACCAGGGCCGTCCCTGTAGCTCAGTTGGTAGAGCATGGTGTTTGCAACGCCAGGGTTGTGGGTTCAATTCCCACATTCCCGCAGCACAGAAAAAAATGTATGAAATGTATGCGTTCACTACTGTAAGTCGCTCTGGATAAGAGCGTCTGCTAAATGACTAAAATGTAAATGGAAAATGTACCTTGTTTAACTGACCTAAGTTGTCAGGCAGCGAGCGTTGCTATGGCAACATGATGTGCTTTTATCTTGGTAGAGGGGTGGTGGGGAGAGTGGCTAGGCTGAAAAATAGATGTTTGTTGGTTTGTGTTTGTGTGCGCATATGCGTTTTTTGACGACAGATGATTGACTCAAGAGGGTCATCAGCAATTCATTTCGTTTTTCAAAATCAGCTTCTTCCTCCTCCCGATTAAGCGCTCTAGCCTTTTGTTGTTTTTAAATAGCCTATTATTATTTTAAAGCAAAAAAAACTACATTTACAGTCCAGTCCAGTGCCTCTGTAAGTTTGCCGTTAAATCAACAGGACAGGCTAATGTGGAAATCAATGTAATCTACTGCCACAAGCATATTACGCATTCAGACATCCATTTTACATTTTGTAGGAAAATTGCTACGTTGAGTGCACTAGGACGAAATCACCTCTGATAAACTAACTCATTCACTTTTTGGGATCACAGCCAAAACAATGTTGCCTGAAACTGCTCGTTGTGTAGCAAAGCTTGACCTACAATATGGCTGTTGATTTTGATAGTATTACATACATGTCAGAAGAGGCATAAGATGGAAGGATTCTGCCGTCCTTGGGGCATATGCTTAGCGTTTTTTAATGATCACTCCAATTGAGTGGTTTAGGTCGTTCCGAGGTGTTCATTGGTTAAAAGTTGGGTGATCCAACTCTGGATCAACTCCGTATAAATGATCTCATCAGAGCTCCTGGAAAGTTCTCTCTCTCTCTCTCTCTCTCTCTCTCTCTGTCTCTCTCTCTCTCTCTGTCTCTCTCTCGCTCTCTGTCTGTCTCTCGCTCTCTCTCTGTCTCTCGCTCTCTCTCTCTCTCTCTCTGTCTCTCTCTCGCTCTCTCTCTGTCTCTCGCTCTCTCTCTGTCTCTCTCTCTCTCTCTCTCGTTGCTGTTAGCAAGCTCCCAGGTGTCAGCAGTATGTTCCATCGTGCAATACTCAGAGTGACAAATTGAAATGGCCCCCGTCCAAACGCAGCCTGCTCCTCACCTCTCTCCCCCTTGATCTCCTCCCTCCCCTCTGTCTGACATTTAAGTTGACTTATCTTACTTCAGGTGGAGGACTCTAACATTATTAAACAAAGTTTGATTTCCCCTATAATTGTTTTTGGTAGGAAAAGGATCTGAATCGTCTCCTGAATCTCTGTGTATGGAGCCTCAGTGGAATCAATACTGTTGAAATCGTTGGTGTAACTCATCAGTGTCCTTATGGAGAGATAGAGAGAGCTCAGGACTAAGAGGGCAGTTTGGTCTGGTCTGCATTGAATGCAATGTATTGACTTACGCATCATGGACCGTGATGTACGTCATTTCGCAAAAGCATCACTTTCTGTTGCTTATCAGCTGATGCCAGAGTGTTTGGTCTGATATTGTCTTCTCAACACATTACTGAACCTAGAGGTGTTCTCTTCTTGAATAGGGGAGAGAGAACCGCATGACTCACAGTTGATGAGTGGCAACAGTGAAATAGAGTGGACTGACTGGTTAGAGACGTGTGCCATGGTGCATTGAAGCAAGCACCTCTCTCTCACACACTCTCTCAATTAAATTCAAATGAGCTTTATTGGCATGGGAGCCATATGTTTACATTGCCAAAGCAAGTGAAATAAACAACAAACAAAAGTGAGAAGAAACTCATTTAACAACATAAACAAAAAACAAATAGAAATGACCAGAACACATTGGACTCAACAAAGGTTTCAAAAAGATAAAGACGTTATATTATCAGTTATGTACTGTGTTTTAGCAATGTGCAAATAGTTGTAGTAGAAATAGTAAGATAAATAAACAGATAAGTATTGGTGGTATTTACAGTGTTGTTTGTTCTCCACTGGTTGCCCTTTTCTAATGGCAACGGGCAACACATCATGCTGCTGTGATGGCACATTGCGGTATTTCACCTAACAGATATGGGAGTTTATCAGTGTTTGATTTGTTTTCAAATTATTATTTTGCGTCTGCGTGATCTGTGTCTCTAATGTGGTCATACATTTGGCAGGAGGTTAGGAAGTGCAGCTCAGCTTCCGCCTCATTTTGTGGAAAGTGGGCAGATATTCTGTCTTCTCTTGAGAGCCAGGTCTGCCTATGGTGACCTCTCTCAATAGCAAGACTATGCTCACTGAGTCTGTACATAGTCAAGGAATTCTGCCACGGTGTACTCTCTGTTTAGGACCAAATAGCTTCCCAATTGCCTGTAGCATTCCACCCTGCATCCCACTGCTGGCTTGCCTCTGAAATTAAGCAGGGTCGGTCCCTAGATGGGAAACCAGATGCTGCTGGAAGTGGTTCTGAAGGGCCAGTAGAAGGAACTCTTTCCTTTGGTAAAAAGAAAATGCCCTGTGTGAGGTGCCGTCGTTTTGGATGGGACAAAAAACGGGTGTCCTGACTCTCTGTGGTCACAAAAGATTCCATGGCACTTATCGTAGGGATGTTAGCCCCGGTGTCCTGGTGATATTCCCAATTTGTCCCTCGTACCATCATGGCCACCTAATCATCCCCAGCTTCCAATTTGCTCATTCACTAATCCTCCTCTCCCCTTTGACTATTTCCCAGGTCATTGCTCTAATTGAGATTGTGTTCTCAGTCAGCTTGCCTAGGTCTAATTTTGTTGTTGTCCTGGGGCTCTGTAGGGTCTGTTTGTGTTTCTGAACAGAGACCCAGAACCAGCTGGCCGAGGGGAAACTTCTGTAGGTTCATCTCTCTGTAGGTGAGGGCTTTGTGGTGGTATGTGTGGACATTGCGTCCTTTTCTCTGTGGTTGTAGAATTGAGCAGCTCTTTTCTGGATTTTGATAGCTAGCGAGTGTAGTCCCAGTTCTGCACTGCATGCATTGTTTGGGGTTTTGTATTATACACAAAGTATATTTTTGCTGAATTTTGCATGCAGAATCTCAATTAGGTGTCTTTCTCTCTCTCCTTCTCCTCACACTCTCTCTTCTCCCACTTTATGTCCTCCTACTCTCTCTCCTCCCTCAAGCTCTCCAACAACCCCCCCCCCCCTCCGCCTCCCATCTCTCCCTCTCTGCAGCGTCATCTTTTCACGTCTCAAACCACACTCCAGTCCTGGCCCAGGGGAATCCTCTCACAGCAATCAGTCACTGGTGTGGACAGACGGACCACAGGTCTGCTCTAGTGCCCTCACCTGGCACCAACCAGCCATTGCACCTGCTCGTCATTCAAACCTGAAACCCAGCAGGACAGAGAATAGAAAATAATGAACAATTAACAAGGTTGATGGAAGAAGTTTGGTTTGAACTTTAGAGTAATGGAGGTTCCACACTTATTTCTCATTAGAAACCTTACAAAAATATTAGTACATCAATTCTCTGTAAATTGTCTGCGTCTATCTATTGATTTGAAAGGAAAAACCTTGGCTTAACTCTCTACCCTGATTTTTCTTTTTCTTTTTTTCTTTTGCCTTTATGTTTTGTAACAGCTCAGCTTCCTCCCATTTACAGCTAAGAAAACACAGAAAATGGTTCCTTCAGCAGTATCAGGAATCAAGGTAAGACCCAAGTGCAGACTGTGTGAAGTAACAACGTATATTGTAGCCACAGGGGCAGGCAAACGACAGGTCAAGGCAGGCAGGGGTCGAGAACCCAGAGCAGGTAAAGGATCAGGACAGGCAAAGGTCAAAAACCAGTAGGACGAGGAAAAAGAGAGACTAGGGAAAACCGGGAGCTGAACCAAACCACTGGTAGGCTTGAACAAACTGGCCACAGACAGACAGAAAACACCGGTATAAATACACAGGGGATAATGGAAAGATGGGCGACACCTGGAGGGGGGTGGAGACAAGCACAAGGACAGGTGAAACAGATCAGGGCGTGACAAGCAGGATAGTGGGAAAATGTAGATGGTAGCTAGCAAGGTTTTTGTCCATTTTCCAATTTGTAATTTTGTCTCTCTCGCTATCAAATTAGCAATTAAAACACCAAACAATAGTGGAGGCTGGCTCCAGCCGCGTCTACTGGGCTCACAGACTGTCCCCAGCCCTACCTCTCCATGCTTTCTAAATGTCAGAGTCTGAGACGTTCTGTAAAAACAAAAAACAAAAAACACCCCATTACCAGTGACATTTCATCACGTGTGTCTATGAGCATAAGACATTCTGAGTGAGGAGAGAGGCAAATGCAGAACACGTATCTATCTGTCTGAGATTAACGGAGTTATGAGTTATTGTCTCTCCGCTGTCAGATGTTGTACATTTTACATTTTTTTTACATTTTAGTCATTTAGCAGACGCTCTTATCCAGAGCGACTTACATTTCGTTTTCATTTCATACATTTTTTTTTTTCGTACTGGCCCCCCGTGGGAATCAAAACCACAACCCTGGCGTTGCAAACACTATGCTCTACCAACTGAGCTACAGGGAAGGCCCATAGTACTTGTGGGCCTGTTCTCTACTACCAGACATGGGTTCAAATAGTATTCACCATCTAGCAAATGCTTTATCTGTGTTTGGTTGATCTTGCCTGGGGTAATGGGACCGGTAATCTAGTCTAAAAAGTGCAAAATAGTCAAAAAAATGATTTCACTATAATATATATATCTCTCTCTCTCTCTCTCTCTCTCTCTCTCTCTCTCTCTCTCTCTCTCTCTCTCTCTCTCTCTCTCTCTCTCTCTCTCTCTCTCTCTCTCTCTCTCTCTCTCTCTCTCTCTCTCCTTACGCTCGGCCTGGTTTGCTAACCCTCACCCTTTCTTACAACGCCACCATTTGTTACAGTGATTCATGAATACCAAGGCAGGTTGCTCATGAGACGTACAGCCCTGCGTTGTAAAGGATAAATCTCTCCTTTCACAGTCGCCAAGTTATCCATTTTCATTTGAAGAATTTATACCCGGCGTCGCACCATTGGACTGGAGGTTTCAAATCTAAAAGATGATTCATAAGTGCCTCAGAAATGCCTGGTTTTCTATGTGTTTGTGTTTTATGTGTTTATTACCTCTGCTTGGCATGATTATCTATGGGTCTGAGGTCCTTCAGTGGTGAGTAAATCTCAGAGGTCGACGGTGATGGAAGGAGAATCATGCTGTCGTTTGAGTAGACCTGAGGATGGAAGACCCGTATGAACATTCCCACAGGTGGCCAGTACAACAACAACAAAAAAATGCATGAAATGAAATGTATGTATTCACTATTGTAAGTCGCTCTGGATAAGAGCGTCTGCTAAATGACTAAAATGTAAATGTAAACATTCACTCTGCTGCTTAGACCTGACGGAGCATTCTAAACCACACAGTGTAAATCAGTTGGGCTGTGTCCAAAATGGCACTCTATACGGTAGAGCATATGGGCCCTGGTCAAAAGTAACGGACCATGTAGGGAATAGGGTGCGATTTCGGGCACCATTCCTGTGTGGAGAGATACAGGGAGTGTCCAGGCTTCTTCAGTTCCTGCACAGCACTACTAACACACCTGATTCAACTAATCAACTGCCTCATCAGGACCTTGATTAGCTGGATCAGGTGTGTTAGTACTGGGCTGGGACAATGGCCTGTGCACTCTCCAGGAGGATGGCTGGTAACTACCTGTGTGAGCCAGTCCTCTCTTTATTTCACCTGCTAATAGAGAGTAGTGGGCTGGTAAACTACTGCAGCTCTGTATGTCGGGGGGTTTTACTGTAATGAGTGAGGACCGCTCTGACTAGACTGGACTGGGCATAGCTGTGGTATATCCTGTCACTGTATTCTGCACTACATTTATGGGCTATGACATGCTTTAATACACTGTATGTATAGGCTTGTTATTGTTTGTGGCGACACATTCTAGAGCAAGAGTACTTTTGAAAAGGACCATGTGTTGTATCCTGTTTGCGTATCATGGTTCTGATGAGCAGCCCTACACCTGTGATATATCAAGGGCTTCCCTTATGCAGGATGTTTGCTCCCCCCCCTCCCCCCCCGGGACACTCCATTTTCTTCTCATTGATTATCCCATTAGTGATCATGATACAAGTCCAATCATAAACAGATATACAGTGTGGGATGAATGAGATTCGTTTGACTCATTTACCCTCTGTACACGTGGCCTAGTGTGTTTTATAACCTGCATAACGGATCTTATTGCTGCAGTGGGAATGATTTATTTTCTCTCAATGAACTGAACTGAACAGCTAAATGCAAAATCTTGATAAGGTGAAAGACATTCAGTACAAAGAGATGACTAATCTGTCTGTGGTTTGTCTCTGATCAGTCCCTATTAGAGATGTGGTTTGTCTCTGATCGGTCCCTATTAGAAACGTGGTTTGTTTCTGATCAGTCCCTATTATAGATGTGATTTGTCTCTGATCACTCCCTATTAGAGATGTGGTTTGTCTCTGATCACTCCCTATTATAGATGTGGTTTGTGTCTGATCAGTCCCTATTAAAGATATGGTTTGTCTCTGATCAGTCCCTATTAAAGATATGGTTTGTCTCTGATCAGTCCCTATTATAGATGTGGTTTGTCTCTGATCAGTCCCTATTATAGATGTGGTTTGTGTCTGATCACTCCCAATTAGAGATGTGGTTTGTCTCTGATCAGACCCTATTAGAGATGTGGTTTGTCTCTGATCAGTCCGTATTGGAGATGTGGTTTGTCTCTGATCAGTCCCTATTAGAGATGTGGTTTGTCTCTGAACAGACCCTATTAGAGATGTGGTTTGTCTCTGATCAGTCCCTATTAGAGATGTGGTTTGTCTCCGATCAGTCCCTATTAGAGATGTGGTTTGTCTCTGAACAGACCCTATTAGAGATGTGGTTTGTCTCTGATCAGTCCCTATTAGAGATGTGGTTTGTCTCTGATCAGACCCTATTAGAGATGTGGTTTGTCTCTGATCAGACCCTATTAGAGATGTGGTTTGTCTCTGAACAGACCCTATTAGAGATGTGGTTTGTCTCTGATCAGTCCCTATTAGAGATGTGGTTTGTCTCTGATCAGTCCCTATTAGAGATGTGGTTTGTCTCTGATCAGTCCTTATTAAAGATATGGTTTGTCTCTGATCAGTCCCTATTATAGATGTGGTTTGTGTCTGATCACTCCCAATTAGAGATGTGGTTTGTCTCTGATCAGTCCCTATTAGAGATGTGGTTTGTCTCTGATCAGACCCTATTAGAGATGTGGTTTGTCTCTGATCAGTCCCTATTAGAGATGTGGTTTGTCTCTGATCAGTCCCTATTAGAGATGTGGTTTGCCTCTGATCAGTCCCTATTATAGATGTGGTTTGTCTCTGAACAGACCCTATTAGAGATGTGGTTTGTCTCTCATCAGACCCTATTATAGATGTGGTTTGTCTCTGATCAGTCCCTATTAGAGATGTGGTTTGTCTCTGATCAGTCCCTATTATAGATGTGGTTTGTCTCTGAACAGACCCTATTAGAGATGTGGTTTGTCTCTGATCAGTCCCTATTAGAGATGTAGTTTGTCTCTGATCAGACCCTATTATAGATGTGGTTTGTCTCTGATCAGTCCCTATTATAGATGTGGTTTGTCTCTGAACAGACCCTATTATAGATGTGGTTTGTCTCTGAACAGTCCCTATTAGAGATGTGGTTTGTCTCTGAACAGACCCTATTATAGATGTGGTTTGTCTCTGAACAGACCCTATTAGAGATGTGGTTTGTCTCTGATCAGTCCCTATTAGAGATGTGGTTTGTCTCTGATCAGTCCCTATTAGAGATGTGGTTTGTCTCTGAACAGACCCTATCAGAGATGTGGTTTGTCTCTGATCAGTCCCTATTAGAGATGTGGTTTTTCTCTGATCCGTCCTTCTTAGAGATGTGGTTTGTCTCTGATCCGTCCCTCTTAGAGATGTGGTTTGTCTCTGATCAGTCCGTATTGGAGATGTGGTTTGTCTCTGAACAGACCCTATTAGAGATGTGGTTTGTCTCTGAACAGACCCTATTAGAGATGTGGTTTGTCTCTGATCAGTCCCTATTAGAGATGTGGTTTGTCTCTGAACAGACCCTATCAGAGATGTGGTTTGTCTCTGATCAGTCCCTATTAGAGATGTGGTTTTTCTCTGATCCGTCCTTCTTAGAGATGTGGTTTGTCTCTGATCCGTCCCTCTTAGAGATGTGGTTTGTCTCTGATCAGTCCGTATTGGAGATGTGGTTTGTCTCTGATCAGTCCCTATTAGAGATGTGGTTTGTCTCTGAACAGACCCTATTAGAGATGTGGTTTGTCTCTGATCAGTCCCTATTAGAGATGTGGTTTGTCTCCGATCAGTCCCTATTAGAGATGTGGTTTGTCTCTGAACAGACCCTATTAGAGATGTGGTTTGTCTCTGATCAGTCCCTATTAGAGATGTGGTTTGTCTCTGATCAGACCCTATTAGAGATGTGGTTTGTCTCTGATCAGTCCCTATTAGAGATGTGGTTTGTCTCTGATCAGTCCCTATTAGAGATGTGGTTTGCCTCTGATCAGTCCCTATTATAGATGTGGTTTGTCTCTGAACAGACCCTATTAGAGATGTGGTTTGTCTCTCATCAGACCCTATTATAGATGTGGTTTGTCTCTGATCAGTCCCTATTAGAGATGTGGTTTGTCTCTGAACAGACCCTATTAGAGATGTGGTTTGTCTCTGATCAGTCCCTATTAGAGATGTGGTTTGTCTCTGATCAGTCCCTATCAGAGGTCAACTGCAGCCTGTAAAGTGGAAGAAAGGGGAAATGACAGAATAATGTAGATTGCCAACGCTGCAAGAAAATCTAGTTTAATAGTTATTTATTAAGTGGTTCCACAGCCTTTTTTTGTTTGCTCATTTAAAAATGTTCAGCTGGCCCAAACTTACCTCCAACTTGAGAAAACATTCAGTAAGTGACTCCCCCCCACACAGTGCTTTTAACATACAATGTTTTTAACAAACATATTTGACACATGATGGCATTGTGCATGTTCATTTATACTATAATTATTACTCAACATCTTACCTGAGATTTTAACCGATCTTCCTGCTACAACATCTAGTCTGCGAACCAAGAGGTTGAATAATTATTGTATGAACATGCACAATGTAATACTGTATGTCAATGTGTGCCAAATGTTTTAATAATGTTTTAATTTGTTGGTGTACCTAACATACGTTTTTTTCAAGTTGGAGCTAAGTTTGGGACAACTAAAAACGTTATTACGGTCACGTAACACTTTGACCGAAAAGTTAAGTAAACAAAAAAAGGCTGTGGATCCAGTTACTGGATAATAGTTAGTTCAATCAGCTTGATTTATTATCATTTTTTACAGTGAATTAAGGCAGCATGGTGGTGGTGGTTTTGCAATCAGTGGTACCCTGTAATTTATCTGGAACAGTCGAGTTCCCCTCTGTGTATCTGTGTGACCTCTGGACGTGTGGTGGAATTTCTAAAGTTCACCGTTCAAGGTCTTTGTGAATTCCCCCTTCTTCTCTGTTAGATCCCCAAGGTTGCCAAGAAACTCTGATCTTAGGTCAGTTTAGCATTTACCCACCTAATGGTTAAGCCTGGGATTAGAGGAGGCTAAGCTGATCCTAGATCTGCGCTGAGGAGCAGTTTAACTCAAAGTGACAACTGTTATCTCCAGCCTGTTCAAATGGAATGGCATATCCTCTCCCCTTCTTATCTCTACAGCTGTGTTAGGGCCTGTTCCTTTTGTTATGGAAATCAGATAGGGAAAACCATTAACATGGTATTAATTGTAGTATCAGACGGATATTCCATTCCATTTCCAGACGTCTTACACTCCTGAGTGGCTATAACAAGATTGACTCTTTTACTTGAATTACTGCAATTGCCGGGTATTAGGGCAATTGACTTGCTTGAGGGCCCCCCACCCCACCCCCCAATTAAACTAATAGGTTTGTAGGATTTTCTCTTCAGATTAGCATATGGTGTTTGATCAATTTGGACTCAAGATCCTTCTCTGTCGTTGTGTGATCCGTATCTATCTCTCAGGGGAGATGGTGTTACAATGGATTACGCTAACAGACGCATATCATACGTGAACAGGACCCTCTTGGCGACAATATCCATTGTTTGATGTGCTAATGAAAAAAAACGTGTGTGTGTGTGTGTGTGTGTGTGTGTGTGTGTGTGTGTGTGTGTGTGTGTGTGTGTGTGTGTGTGTGTGTGTGTGTGTGTGTGTGTGTGTGTGTGTGTGTGTGTGTGTGTGCTTGTGTTAAATAATATTATCGCCTCCATAAACGATCTCCTGTGTATCAGGTGCTGTTGATTTCCATCTCAGACAAAAATATATGTTTTAAAAAAAAATCTCTGATAGATAGAGCTGCTGCTGTTTCAGACTGTCAGCACCTCGGACAGCTCCTCTACTGGGTATTCACCGACAGACACATTGGCAGGTATAACCTGTCTTTCTGTGCCGTTTGTCTGTGTATACCTTTCTGAAATACACAACGCTCATATGGCCTTTCGGTGGATGTGTATTGTCGACAACGTTTTAGATCTGTTGAGATTTGAAGACTGAAAATACTCTCTCGAAATCATGCAAGGACTGATATTGAATAAATGATGCTTTAATTGAATAGTTTATAAGTGCCTGGAGTGAGCTTGGATAACACCAGACCTTGTAATGAGTGTTTGTTGTGGTGAGAGAGCTGTGTGTGTGTGTGTGTGTGTGTGTGTGTGTGTGTGTGTGTGTGTGTGTGTGTGTGTGTGTGTGTGTGTGTGTGTGTGTGTGTGTGTGTGTGTGTGGTGTGTGTGTGTGTGTGTGTGTGTGTGTGTGTGTGTGTGTGTGTGTGCACGTATTTGCGTGTTTGCGCATGTGCGTGTGTTGCTGGCAGTAGGTAGCTCTCACCACTCCTACTGGTCCCAGTGTCATCCCAATATTATGACTGTGTGACATTTTTCTGATGAGTCATTTCAATTAGTCTCATCGTTTGCAACACTAGAGCTTTTGGCAGTCGCTCTGTTGTTGAGTCTGTTGATCACAGTCCCATAAAGCACAACGATATTGCTCATGCTGAAAAAACCCAGGCCATTTTGTTGTGCTTTCAGTGGAGGATGCTCTCCACAAAGTATTTCTTTGATTCCATTGTCTGGCTTTATTTTTTTTTCAAGCCACTGAAAGTACTTGATGTCAGGCAGCAGAATTGCAGATCTGAGGACCAGTGCAGACAATGGGGCTGTGTGTGTCTGAGAGTATGGCTGTTTGTGGCGACTTCTGAGGTTTGTATGCTCTCTCTCTCTCTCTCTCTCTCTCTTTCTCTCGAGACAGGGCTTTAGAACTCTCGAGACAGGGCTTTAGAACTCTGCTCTGTCCATCTTTGCAGCTGCACATATACACAAACGTAGCCTGGGGCACTACACCTTCAAGAAAATACAAGCAGAGTCTAACCAGGTACAGGAGAAGCGCTTGCTTACTCCCTCGCTTGTTATATTTATTTCCTTACTATATTCTTCCTCGCTCTCTCTTTCTGTTCAGTATGAGGGCCAAGAGAAAACAACAACACAGCCACCTCATTTCAATTTCCATTCTATGTTACATATCTCCTGTGAGTAGAGGAGAGAGAGAGAGAGGGGGGGAGAGAGGGGGAGAGAGAGAGAGAGATTTGGGTTCTCCTCAGCAGAGAGGGGAGGGGGAGGTGTTGTGGATGTGCGGCCCAAGGCGGTGCCACCGGTCCTGGGTTTGTTTACTCTGCCGTACCCCTGCTCTGGAAAGGGTCCCGCATGCCGGGTCTGTATGCAGCAACGAGATAACCCTTCTTCTCATCGGCACCCCTGGTTACTCCTAGAATCTGGTGTTGTGGTATTTAAAAAATTGGTTCTCCCCCGGAATACAAATTGCCATTCGCTGAATGTTTTAAAGGAGGAAAAAAAAGGAATGAATCTCCTTTAGAGGCCTGACATGGTTGCCATGCACTGCGGTAACCTAGAGCTCTTTGTGGTAGGAGCGCATGCAGGGAAATGTGCACTGCTATATCCACTCTTTAAAAAAAAGGGGCTAAGTAGAACCATGTTTGTCCCAATCGGGGAACCCTTTTTGGTGCAAGGTAGAACCCTTTGCAGATGGGTTCTTCCTATAACCCTTTTGTAGGATTCTTCATAGAACACGTTATATATGTTTCTACCTAGAACCATCTACCGAGAACCTTTTATCTTTGAAGGGATCTTCCTAGAACCGTCTATGAACAGTTCCACCAACCTTAACTTCTATGGGCTAGGTGGGACGCCAGCCAGTGAAATATCAGGGCGGAAAATTCAAAAACAACAAAATGTCATAATTCAACTTTCTCAAACATACGACTATTTTACACCATTTTAAAGATACACTTCTCGTTAATGTAACCACATTGTCCGATTTCAAAAAGGCTTTACAGCGAAAGCAAAACAGATTATGTTAGGAGAGTACATAGACAAAAATAATCACACAGCCATTTTCCAAGCAAGGACATGTGTCAATAAAACCCAAAACACAGCGAAATGAAGCACTAACCTTTGACGATCTTCATCAGATGACACTCCTAGGACATTGTGTTACACAATACATGTATGTTTTGTTCAATAAAGTTCATATTTATATCCAAAAACAGCATTTTACATTGGCGCGTGATATTCAGAAAATGTATTCCCACCAAAACGTCCGGTGAATGTGCACATCAATTTACAAAAATACTCATCATAAACGTTGACAAAATACATAACAATTATTTTAAGAATTATAGATAGACTACTCGTTTATGCAACCGCTGTGTCAGATTTTCAAATAGCTTTACGGAGAAAGCACATTTTTCAATATTCTGAGTACATAGCTCAGCCATCACGGCGAGCTATTCAGACACCCGCCAAATTCGGGGCAACCTAAACTCAGAATTAGTATTAGAAATATTGTATTACCTTTGCTGATCTTCGTCAGAATGCATTCCCAGGACTGCTACTTCCACAAGAAATGTTGTTTTTGTTCCAAATAATCCATATTTATGTACAAATACCTCTGTTTTGTTCGTGCGTACAGATCACTTATCCAAAGGCATAACGCGCGAGTGTGGAACGAGAGACGAAAAGTCAAAATGTTCCATTACCGTACTTAGAAGAATGTCAAACGCTGTTTAAAATCAATCTTTATCGTATTTTTTACGTAAAATTGCGATAATATTCCAACCGGACAATAGCATATTCATTCAAGAAGAAAAAGAAGGAGGGGTGCGCTCGCGGGACCGAGCATATCCAATCCCTTTGTTGCCAGGCAGACCACTCAGTATATGAGCTCCTATTATCTGCCCAGTGAAAGGAAAATGCTCAAACCACTTTCTGAAGGCTTTAGACAGCCAATGGAAGCCTTAGGAAGTGCAACGTCACCCACAGACACTGTAGCTTCGATAGAGAATGAAAAGAAGAACTACAATTCTCAGACTTTTCACTTCCTGTTTGGATTTTTCTCAGGTTTTTGCCTGCCATATGAGTTCTGTTATACTCACAAATACCATTCAAACAGTTTAAGAAACTTCAGAGTGTTTTCTATCCAAATCTACTAATAATATGCATATTCTCGTTTCTGGGCCAGAGTAGTAACCTGTTTATATAAGGTAAGTTTTTCATCCGGCCGTGAAAATACTGCCTCCTAGCCCAGACAGGTTAATAGCCTTTAAAATTATATTATTTATGACAATACATTACATGTATCATAAGGCCTTTCTTTGAGGGCCTAGTTATCCTCTTACATCTAGATGTTCCGCTAGCGGAACACCTGCTCCAATATCCAATGATAGGCGTGGCGCGAATTACAAATTCCTCAAAAATACAAAAACTTCAATTTTTCAAACATATGACTATTTTACAGCATTTTAAAGACAAGACTCTCCTTTATCTAACCACACTGTCCGATTTCAAAAAGGCTTTACAGCAAAAGCAAAACATTAGATTATGTCAGCAGAGTACCCAGCCAGAAATAATCAGACACCCATTTTTCAAGCTAGCATATAATGTCACAAAAAACAAAACCACAGCTAAATGCAGCACTAACCTTTGATGATCTTCATCAGATGACAACCCTAGGACATTATGTTATACAATACATGCATGTTTTGTTCAATCAAGTTCATATTTATATCAAAAAACAGCTTTTTACATTAGCATGTGACTTTCAGAACTAGCATTCCCACCGAACACTTCCGGTGAATTTACTAAATTACTCACGATAAACGTTCACAAAAAACATAACAATTATTTTAAGAATTATAGATACAGAACTCCTTTGTGCAATCGAGGTGTCCGATTTTAAAATAGCTTTTCAGTGAAAGCACATTTTGCAATATTCTGAGTACATAGCCCGGCATCACGGGCTAGCTATTTAGACACCCAGCAAGTTTAGCCTTCACCAAAGTCAGATTTACTATTAGAAAAGTTTGATTACCTTTGGTGTTCTTCGTCAGAATGCACTCCCAGGACTTCTACTTCAATAACAAATGTTGGTTTGGTTCAAAATAATCCATAGTTATATCCAAATAGCGGCGTTTTGTTCGTGCGTTCAAGACACTATCCGAAGTGTAAATAAGGGTCACGCGCATGACGCATTTTGTGACAAAAAAAATCTAAATATTCCATTACCGTACTTCGAAGCATGTCAACCGCTGTTTAAAATCAAATTTTATGCCATTTTTCTCGTAAACAAGCGATAATATTCCGACCGGGAGCGGTGGTTTTCGTTCAAAGATAAAACATGGAGTCCCCTCGTGCACGCGCCTGAGTCTCACAGTACTGTGAGCAGCCACTATCCAAACGCGCTACTTTTTTTCAGCCAGAGCCTGCAAAGCCACGATTCAGCTTTTTGCCGCCTTCTGAGAGCCCATGGGAGCCATAGGAAGGGTCACCTAACAGCAGAGATCCCCTGTAATGGATAGAGATAATCAAGAAGGCCAAGAAATTGTCAGACAGGGCACTTCCTGCATGGAATCTTCTCAGGTTTTGGCCTGCCAAATGAGTTCTGTTATACTCACAGACACCATTCAAACAGTTTTAGAAACTTTGGAGTGTTTTCTATCCAAAGCTAATAATTATATGCATATTCTAGTTTCTGGGCAGGAGTAATAATCTGATTAAATCGGGTACGTTTTTTATCCGGCCGTGAAAATACTGCCCCCTAGCCATAACAGGTTATACCCTAACACAGTGGTGTGAGGAAACTCTTGGAATCAAGCCAGAGTTAGGATATCCAACAAGTAGAACACCAGTAGAATCACCCGCAACCAGCATTCAGAACTACCGTCAGGGTAGGGAAAATTGAATACTGAGATTACCTCAATCATCTAAACTGGAAAAACTATTTCAGTAAAAGGTGCAATAAGTTAAACTACTAACAGATTGTATTTGTTAGAAAATGTATGCTATTTACAGTATCTTTTTGTAGCATAACATGAATCAATCAATCAAAGTATATGCAAAAACACACATATTAAAACAGACAATTCTGAAAATCACCCTGCAATAGAGCATGCTGGGAAATATGATATATGGTTCTATGTAGAACCCTTCTTGACTTCCAAAGAATCCTTATTGCCTTCCAAAGAATCATCAAATAACATTTTTTTATCCAAAAATGGTTCTTAGGATGTTAAATGTTATAGAGAGAACCCTTTGCCTTACAAAGACCCTTGTTTTCCCAAAACGTGTTCTTCAACTTTCAATGGTTCTTGGTAGCACCCTATCCATTTCCATTTCCATTTACGTCATTTAGCAGACGCTCTTATCCAGAGCGACTTACAAATTGGTGCATTCACCTTATGATATCCAGTGGAACAACCACTTTACAATAGTACATCTATATCTTTTTTTTTGGGGGGGGGGGGGTTAGAAGGATTACTTAATCTTATCCCAGGTATTCCTTAAAGAGGTGGGGTTTCAGGTGTCTCCGGAAGGTGGTGATTGACTCCTCTGTCCTGGCGTCGTGAGGGAGCTTGTTCCACCATTGGGGTGCCAGAGCAGCGAACAGTTTTGACTGGGCTGAGCGGGAACTGTGCTTCCGCAGAGGTAGGGAGGCGAGCAGGCCAGAGGTGGATGAACGCAGTGCCATTTTTTGGGTGTAGGGACTGATCAGAGCCTGAAGGTACGGAGGTGCCGTTCCCCTCACAGCTCCGTAGGCAAGCACCATGGTCTTGTAGCAGATGCGAGCTTCAACTGGAAGCCAGTGGAGTGTGCGGAGGAGCGGGGTGACGTGAGAGAACTTGGGAAGGTTGAACACCAGACGGGCTGCGGCGTTCTGGATGAGTTGTAGGGGTTTGATGGCACAGGCAGGGAGCCCCGCCAACAGCGAGTTGCAGTAATCCAGACGGGAGATGACAAGTGCCTGGATTAGGACCTGCGCCGCTTCCTTCTTTTTGCAAAGGAACCTTTTGGAATCCTTTTTTCTAATAGTCTAGTGGCTCGATTGCGTTTTTGCTGCCTTTTTGTCCAGTTTCAGTATAAATGATTAATATGTTTTATTTAACTAGGCAAGTCAGTAAAGAACAAATTCTTATTTACAATGACGGCACTACTTTTGACCAGGGCCCATAAGGCTCTGCTCAAATATATTGCCTTATGTAGGGAATACAGTGATATAGTCTGACAACAAGGAATTGTTTCCTTAGGTAACAGACTGTGCAGAGGCTTAAGATCTTCCATAATTAACTGTCACAATGTTTAAAAATGAACAAATGGACTTCATGTCAACGAGGGCCAATTAATTTACCAGCTCCTCTCGTCGATCAACCTATTATCTCCATTACTACACCCCTGGTGTATGCAGCTTCGCAGCCACAGCATCCCTCTCTCTCTCAGAAACACTCAGCTCCCTTGGGAATGTATAACTTGCCACGCTCAGAGTACCACTACACAGAGCTCTAAATCTGCCTTAATAAAAGACAAACATAAGAAAACACATCCACTGAGTTGCATGATAACTTGAGGGGGGAAATGTCCATATGTGGAACTAATAGGTACCTCATAGAGAGGATTGGATAGAGAGAAAAAGAGAGTGATTTAGCCCGGAGGCATGTAGAAAAACATGAGCAGTATGGGAGAAGTACTGTACCGTTTGTGATTGCTAACTACAGCTTACAGTTATTTCTCTGTATATAAGGGACTGAAATGTAATTATTGCAGACTGAGTTTGTGTACATTCTGAGCACCTAAGGGAAGGATGAATTGCAATATTCAAAGCTGGTTGAATACAAGAAAATGAAAAGTAAATTTAATCTTTGCCATATTCTTAGGCTACAGAGGAAATTGTCTTCAAATTAAAATGCTTGAGGCACGAGGCAGGGTCAGCAAAGCCCTGCTTTTGTGTTTGTGTGTGTGTCTGTGTCTGTGTCTGTGTCTGTGTACATTGTCATGACGTTGGCCAGTGGGTAAGGTTTATGACCCCCCCCCCATAAATACCTTTCTCCCTTCCCCTCTCTTACTGACCCTACTGAAGGACTGCTGTCCTGTTAAATATAGAGAGTCTGGGAACATCAAACAAATGGGGAAAGGAACCATATTTTGGTAATAAAACCAGTTGGAAATATGCTTGATAACGTAATGAGTATGTATGTCAGGTCGCTTGTCATCTGAGACATTATGATTGATGACAGGACAACATAAACTGTACCTGAGAAAGTATACGCCCTCTAGTTATCAGAGTCACATGGAATTGTTATGCAATTGAAATGTTTGATATTGAAAATGTTTGTTAGGAGATTAAATGTAATTTTAGCTTCCAAATGAGAGATTTGGGTTTTCATAAGGAAAGTGCCCTGCTTGATCAGTGGCCCACCCCTGTGAAGAGGAGGGGTTATAAACAATGAAACACGTCCTTCCCCCCTCTCCACTATATAAGCCTTTGACGAAAAGATAACCAGGTTGTTCCAGCACGTGAGGTCTGCAGCCTCTACGTTAGAAGGACACACATGTCAAGGACAGAACTAAGCCAACCTCGGCGTGAGCTTTGGTGGCGAATGGTATGAACTTTGAGCTTATTCACTACAGAAGTGATACTTCCTAGCCGTTGCGTTAGCAGCGGCCGCTGTGGACGTGGGCTAGGAAAGGACGGACGACGGATCCAGTCTAACAGACAGACGAAGATACCACCACGTATCCAATTTACCACCAGAGACATTCTTGCGAGGACAGGAAGGTCCGTTGGCCAACCCGGCCAGCATCTACGACCAATCTACCAAAGCGCAGCTCAGAGTAAATATTTATTGCATTTTCCTTTTCCAAATGGGTGGTAATTTAGTAATGCATAAGATAATGTATTTACGATAGCCTAGCTGCTGTTTCTGTGTTCCTAAATCTTCCCGCTCTTTCATTCAAGCCCAACCCCCTTTCCTTTGTGTAACCAGCTTTCATACAGGTTCCGTTCACCAGGGGTGAATTCTGTATGACATCATTGTATTCTGTGTATTTGTAATTCTGTGTGATTAGTTAGGTATTTAGTAAATAAATAATTAAACCCAATTTTGTATTGCTGATTCAACTTGTTAGCCAGGGTTCGTGAAGATAGCCAAGAATTTACAACTTTCATTATGAGACTGAAAATAAGATAAGGGTTAATATTGACTGCTATCGATGTAAAATATTACAAAGTATTTTAAGAGTTTATTCGGAAGATAACGGCTCTATAAACGTTCTTCCGTGGTGCCCCGACTTTCTAGTTAATTACATTTACCTGATTAGCTTAATCAGGTAATATTAATTACAGAGAAATCATTTTATAAGTTAGCATGTCATATCACTTAATCCGGCATAGCCAAAGACACGACAACATGCTACTATTTACTATTACGCTAAACTGACCTTATCTCAGTGTCTACGCTGATCAGTACCTTGACTGGCTGCATCACCGCTTGATATGGCAAATGCACCGCCCTTGAACACAAAGCGCTACAGAGGATGAGGCGGACAGCCCAGTACATTATGTCCCAAGATTCCCTCCATCTTGTGCCAATATCAGTTATTTTACTGACTTGGATCCAATAGTTACTTTTGTTTTCTACGAGATTGTCAGTTGGATAGGCTCTCTGCTAGGTTTTGTATAGCTTACCTATCATATGAACATCCTTTTCTGACTCAAATACGAATTCTTTAAGATTTCTCTGATGTCCAAAATATTTCAAAATGTCTTGGTATGAAACCTTTAAGTTGAATGTATTTGAAAATATCTACATTGGTCAGTCCAAAATGGCTTTTTAATTCTATAATTGAACAAAATGTATTTCCTATTACCACGTTATTTATGGTTTCTATGCCTTTAGTTTTTCATGTGGACCAATTTATCTGTGAATTCTGAACAGCTA
Source organism: Salmo salar (assembly GCF_965601325.2). Lineage (NCBI taxonomy): Eukaryota > Metazoa > Chordata > Actinopteri > Salmoniformes > Salmonidae > Salmo > Salmo salar. The sequence continues at coordinate 52,202,448 of NC_138307.1, forward strand.
TCTAAGGATTGTTCCATAGAGTTGGGTTTTTAGGACGTGATATTGGTTCTTGTAGGACACACTTTATTTTCTTCCATATTGTTAGTGTTCTTAGCTTTATCCTTTGAAAATAGATAAAATAACATCTTCTGGGGATGAGCATGCACACCTCCAATATGTATCAATTCTGCTGCTGCTGAGGTGAGGACGGCTGATAATAACGGCTGGAACAGATCGAATGGAATGGCGTCCAACTATGTGTTTGATGTATTTGATACCATTCCACTTATTCCGCTCCAGCCATTACCACGAGCCCGTCCTCCCCAACGAAGGTGCCACCAAGCTCCTGTGATATAAATCTTTATATATTTGTTGTTTGTTGTCACTTATTAAGCATCCTAAGTATTTGATATGTTTTATTGTCCACTTAAAGGATTGCTGTAGATCATGAGTAATTATTTTTCTTGCCGTTATTTAGTTTTTTCCCACATACATTTAATATCCTGAGATTTTAGAGTATTCTAAAAAAGCAAGTATTTTAAGCAAGGGGGGGGCATTGAGTTTTCAATATTGGTCAGATATATCAGGAGATCATCTGGAAATAAGTTTAGTTTATATTCATGTTTACCAATACTGATACAGTATCTGTAAACTGGGTCCTGTTCAATTCTTTCTGCAAGCGGTTCAATTGCCAATGAAAACAGGAGGGAGAGAGGACATCCTTCTCTTGTGCCCCTTTCTAAAGAAATGTAATCAAATAATGTATTCTTTGTGTAAATTTTTGCTTTATTAAATTTGTAAAATATTTTTTTGAAAATGTATTATTTTTAGTTTTGAATAGAAAGGACATTCAAGCCCGAACAAGTTTTTGGCAGCAACAGTCATTATTGACACATGGCAGTGGTGTAAAGTTCTATAATATACTACTTAAGCAGTTTTTTGGGGTATCTGTACTTTACTGTACTATTTATATTTTTGACAACTTTTATTTCACTACATTCCTAAAGAAAATAATGTACTTTTTACTCCATACATTTTCCCTGACACCCAAAAGTACTCGTTACATTGTGAATGCTTTGCAGGACAGGAAAATGGTCCAATTCATGCACTTATCAAGAGAACATCCCTGGTCATCCCTACTGCCTCTGATCTGGCGGATTCACATAACACACATGCTTCATTTGTAAATGATGTCTCGGTTTTGGTGTGCCCTGGCTATCCATAAATAAAAAAGAACAAATAAAATGGTGCTGTCTGGTTTGCGTAATATAAGAAATTAGAAAGTATTTCTACATTTACTTTTGATATTTCTAACATAACAATTTGGGGAATAGTCAGTGGGGAACTATGGAAAACGAATGCAATATTGGTTTTCAATTTGATGTCATTAAAAACTGTATGGATGAAATACTGTAACTTGGAAAGTATATCCCCTTTATCTGTCAAGTTTCCATCCAATACATTGTGCATATAATATGACAATTATTTTTGTTAATAAGATGACCGTTTAACGATGAAATAGATATATACCTTATAGAGTATAAGTCAGGAGATGGTAACTCTATAAACAACCTCTTCCGTGGTACCCCAAATCCTAATGAGTTAATTGTTACATGATTCATTTAATCGGGTAACAATTAGACATAGTTAGTGGATTAAATACATAACAATCATCAGATTAATGAAAGTAAAGTCACAACATACACTATCGGTCAAAAGTTTTAGAACACCTACTCATTCAAGGATGTTTCTTTATTTTTCTATTTACTACATTGTAGAATAATAGTAAAGACATCAACACTATGAAATAACACATACAAAATCATGTATTAACCAAAAAAGTGTTAAACAAATCAAAATATATTTGAGATTTGAGATTCTTCAAATAGCCACTCTTTGCCTTGATGACAGCTTTGCTCACTCTTGGCATTCACTCAACCAGCTTCACCTGGAATGCTTTTCCAACAGTCTTGAAGGAGTTTCCACATATGCTGAGCACTTGTTGGATGCTTTTCCTTCACTCTGCGGTCCAACTCATCCCAAACCATCTCAATTGGCTTGAGGTTGGGTGATTGTGGAGGCCAGGTCATCTGATGTAGCACTACATCACTCTCCTTCTTGGTAAAATAGCCCTTACACAACCTGGAGGTGTGTTGGGTCAATGTTCAGTTGAAAAACAAATGATAGTCCAACTAAGCCCAAACCAGATGGGATGTGTCACGTCCTGACCAGTAAAAGGGGTTATTTGTTATTGTAGTTTGGTCAGGGCGTGGCAGGGGGTGTTTGTTTTGTGTGTTTCGGAGTTTTTGGTTTATGTTCTACATTTTCTATTTCTATGTTGGGGTTTTGGTAATGACCTCCAATTAGAGGCAGCTGGTTGTCGTTGTCTCTAATTGGAGGCCATATTTAAGTGGGTTAGTTTTCTCTTGTGTTTGTGGGTGGTTGTTTCCTGTATAGTCTGTGCACCTTATAGGACTGTTTTCGTCGTTTGTTTTGTTTAAGTGTTTTGTCCTTCAATAAATAAGAAGATGATCAATATACCCGCTGCATTTTGGTCCCCTCCTTACGACGAACGTTACAGGATGGTACATCGCTGCAGAATGCTATGGTAGCCATGCTGGTTAAGTGTGCCTTGAATTATAAATAAATCACAGATAATGTCATCAGAAAAGCACACCCACACCATAACACCTCCTCCTCCATGCTTTACGGTGGGAAACACACATGCGGAGAACATCTATTCACCCACACCGCGTCTCACAAAGACACAGTGGTTGGAACCAAAAATCTCCAACTTGAACTCCAGACCAAAGTAAAAGATTTCCACTGGTCTAATGTTCATTGCTCGTGTTTCTTGGCCAAAGCAAGTATCTTCTTGTTATTGGTGTCCTTTAGTAGTGGTTTCTTTGCAGCAATTCGACCATGAAGGCCTGATTCACAGTCTCCTCTGAACAGTTGATGTTGAGATGTGTCTGTTACTTGAACTGTGAAGCATTTTTGGGCTGCAATTTCTGAGGCTGGTAACTCTAATGAACTTTTCCTCTGGAGCAGAGGTAACTCTGGGTCTTCCATTCCTGTGGCGGTCCTCATGAGAGCCAGTTTCATCATAGCACTTGAAGAAACTTTCAAAGTTCTTGAAATGTTCTGTATTGACTGACCTTCATGTCTTAAAGTAATGATGGACTGTCATTTCTCTTAGCACATTTCAGCTGTTCTTGCCATAATATGGACTTGGTCTTTTATCAAATAGAGCTGTCTTCTGTATACCCCCCTACCTTGTCACGACACAACTGATTGGCTCAAACGCATTAAGAAGGAATGACATTCCATAAATCAACTTTTAAGGCACACCTGTTAACTGAAATGCATTCCAGGTCACTCCCATCAAGGCAAATTGTGGCTATTTGAAGAATCTCTAGTATAAAATATTGTTTTATGGTTTTTTGGTTACTACATGATTCCATATGTGTTATTTCATAGTTTTGATGTCTTCCCCATTATTCTACAATGTAGAAAATAGTAAAAATAAAGATAAACACTTTAATGAGTAGGTGTTCTAAAACTTTTGCCTGGTAGTGTATATTTAAAACCAAATACTTTTAGACTTTATGGTAGTAGTATTTTACTGGGTGACTTTGACTTTTACTGAAGTATGACAGTTGGATACTATTTCCACCACTATATCTTGTTTTTTAGCATGTTGTCTTAAACTAAAACATGTTATTGTATTTGTTTGTTAGTGTCTATTTTTAATAAAGCCTGTCTGATTGATTTGCATCAAGTCTGGTAAGACTTTTCAAAGAGGTTCTTTGAGGAACCTTTTTCAACTGGAAAGGTTCCGGTGGTGTAGAAAAAAATATTCTTCAAGGCACCTTCGGTTCTAAGAGTGTACGGGCAATAAATCACCGGGACTAGTGAAAATCTGAAGCTACAGGTTATGTTTCAGGAGGCTGCGGTGGGGTCAGTAGTAGTGATCAGTTGTCCTAAGGCATCGCTCTGTCATAAGGAATATGGTGGAGGATGTTAAAAGCAGTGATTATGGTGGACCAAAGCTGTGTTTCCCTTTTCCCTCTGCATTAACTGTCAAGGTTGGAATTCTAATGGATTGTTTGACTTACATGCCCTGGGTGTCAAGGAATCTTCCTGTCTCAGCAAAATAACCCTTCTCTGAGTTCACCATGGCATGATCCACATAGAGCTGTCTGTCACAAGCAGAGATGTCTGTGGAGTGCTAATTTGCTTCCCATTTGGCCTCCTATACCAAACTGCAGATTATTCTGTCCTCATTAGCATAAATATGCAGGTTTTTGTGTGTGTGTCTCTCTCTCTGTGTGTGTGTGTGTGTGTGTGTGTGTGTTTGTGCCTCCCCGTGGGTGTCAGAGCTATGGGATGTCTCATATAAATGACATCACCACGCAGAGATGAAGGACCTCTGCACTGCTAGTGACAGAGTTAGCTGGCCCTCCTAAGGCCTGACCATGATGACTTGATAATAGGCTGATTACAACTAGCCACACGTAGCCACTTATACCCTGGGGAGAGAGACTGAGGAATAGGGGTTAAATGGCACCATTCTTCACACACACACATACACACATGCACTCATACATCCCCCCACATGCATGTGCACACACACACACACACACACACACACACACACACACACACACACACACACACACACACACACACACACACACACACACACACACACACACACACACACACACACACACAAATGTCACGTGTTGAGAAATTACCAATGGGTTTAAATATTTGCTACATGTGATGATAGCTCACTGCTTAGAATAAGTATGAGCCTCTCGCCAGGCTGCTGTGGGCAGCTCTTCATCTTGGCAAAAGGCATGTAATTGCTTCAATATTTTGTATACGGCAATAAAACATAAAACAATACTAAGGAAGTTGCCAGAAGCAGAGGACAGAGGAGAGACACATTGATGAGTTGTGGGGTAGATCACCACTCAGTGGAACTCTCATTCTCCTTTCCTCCTTCTTTCTTCTGTCTTCCCATCTTTCTTCCTATTCTCCACCTTTTCAAGAGTCCCTCTGGGAAAGAGCCAACTGTCTCTTCCTCTCCACGTCCCTCTCTCTCTCCCTCTCTTTCTCTCTCTTTCTCTCCCTCTTCTCTATCTTTACTGCTTTCTCTTTCTCTCTCCCTCTCTTCCATCTGAGTGATTGCTCTCTCTTCTCTCTCTGACAGAGGTACAGAAACCCCCTCTGGGTGAGCTCCTCCTGTGATAAGCAGAATACCAATCTACCTCCCTCCCTCACTCTACTGTTTCTAGTGCCCTTCCTCCCCGCCTCCTCCTCTCCATCCCTAATCTATTTGCACTTTAAAGAGTGTTCCACCTTTCCCTCTCCGGATTTACCCTTCAACATTTCATCTCAGTAGCAAACTTCCGCCTGTGAGCGCAAGTGGAAAATTCCAAATCCCTGAGTCCCATAGAGAGCAGCAACCGCTATACAACATAGAACATTTGAACAAATAACCCTTGCACCTCGGCAGAAAACAACAGAGCGTGAGAAGCCTCTGCAATAGGTGTCAAATAAATAGCTCAGCCAGCCAGCCAGCTCAGCTGCTAAGTGATGTTTCTCTGTACCACGTTGAATAATGTATCATGTAGACATTGATCCATGTTCAGTTTTTTATGACACGGTATGAGGGTTAGGGTGCGTATCAAATGCCACTCTATTCCCCATAGTGCACTACTTTTGACCAGGGCCCATAGGGTGCACTATATAGGGAATAGAGTGCCATTTGGGATGCAATCTGTGTGCAGCTAGCTCACCACTGTCGTACAATAAGAGCCCTGTGTGGATTTACTGTTTCTGCATACAGAGCAAGGTAACTCATATAGTCAAGACGATACAGTGTGTTTGATTGGAGACCATCACTATAGGTTCCTGTGGGCTAGTGACTGTGGGGTGCCCATATACTGTATGGACTACAGAACGTTTATAGGCCCCTTACCTTGTAAAGAACTGTAGAATATTGAATGAACTATGGTATATTTACAGCCTATATCCTGAAAAGCATAGTAGAATACAGAATGTACTAGACACTGTACAGATGTTTACCTTGCAGATCACAGTAGAATACAAATCAAATCATATCAAATGGTATTTGCCACTTGCGCCGAATACAACAGGTGTAGACTTTATAGTGAAATGCTTACCTACAAGCCCTTAACTAACAATGCAGTTTTAAGAAAAATAAAAGTTACACAATTAAAAGCAGCAGTAAAATAACAATAGCGAGGCTGTATACAGGGGGTACTGGTACAGAGTCAATGTGTGGGGGCACCGGTTAGTTGAGGTAATTGAGGCATTATGTAAATGTATGTAGAGTTATTAAAGTGACTATGCATAGATAATAACAGAGAGTAGCAGCAGCGTAAAAGAGGGTGGGGAAGGGCAATGCAAATAGTCTGGGTTACCAATGCAAATGGTCTGGGTAGCCATTTGATTAGATGTTCAGGAGTCTTACGGCATGGGGGTAGAAGCTATTTAGAAGCCTCTTGGACCTAGACTTGGCGCTCCGGTTCCGCTTGCCGTACGGTAGCAGAGAGAACAGTCTATGGCTGCCAGTCAGTGATGCAACCCGTCAGGATGATCTCGATGGTGCAGCTGTAGAACCTTTTGAGGATCTAAGGAACAATGCCAAATCTTTTCGGTCTCCTGAGGGGGAATAGGTTTTGTCGTGCCCTCTTCACGACTGTCTTGGTGTGCTTGGACCATGTTAGTTTGTTGGTGATGTGGACGCCAAGGACCTTGAAGCTCTCGACCTGCTGCAATGGGGGAGTGCTCGGTCCTCCTTTTCCTGTAGTCGACAATCATCTCCGTTGTCTTAATCAGGTTGAGGATGAGGTTGTTGTCCTTGCACCACGCGGTAAGGTCTCTGACCTCCTCCCTATAGGCTGTCTCTTCGTTGTCGGTGAATAGGCCTACCACTGTTGTGTCATCGGCAAACTTAATGATGGTGTTGGAGTCGTGCTTGGCTATGCAGTCATGAGTGAACAGGGAGTACAATAGGGGACTGAGTATGCACCCCTGAGGGGCCCCCGTGTTGAGGATCAGCGTGGCAGATGTGTTGTTACCTACCCTAAGCACCTGGGGGCGGCCCATCAGGCAGCCCAATTTTGATAGTTTTTTCCACTAATTGGTATTTTGACCAATCATTTCAGATCTTTTCACATCAGATCTTTTTCAAAGCTTATCTGATTGATCAAAAGACCAAACAGTGAAACGTAGCCATAGAGTCCTGGAATATGTATAGGCGTTTTACTAGGAAAGGCTGAATGGCCAATCCTGGTTCTTGGAAGTTGTCACGTCCTGACCAGTATAAGGGGTTATTGGTTATTGTAGTTTGGTCAGGACGTGGCAGGGGGTATTTGTTTTATGTGGTTCGGGGTTTAATGGTATATGTATTTATGTAAGAGGGGTGTTTGATTTATGTGTTCCGGGGTTTTTGGGTAACGTTCTTGTTTTGGTATTTCTATGGTTTTCTATGTTGTGTATTTCTTTGTTGGCCTGGTATGGCTCTCAATCAGGAACAGCTGTACATCGTTGTTGCTGATTGAGAGTCATACTTAAGTAGCCCTGTTTTCACCTTTCCCTTTGTGGGAAGTTGTTGTTGCACTGCTGTGTTAGCCTGCAATACTGTTCGTTCGTACGTTTTCTTGTTTTGTTAATTAAGTGTTCTAAATAAAAGTTAAAATGAGCACTCAACCCGCTGCGACTTGGTCCAGTATATACGACAACCGTTACAGAAGTTATTTGCTTCTGTTCCATTCTTAGCATACCTGTCATTATAGTTTGGTCCGTCGGAGACGGAACCGTTGGAGACGGCAGCCACCCTCCCTTCCCTCCCTTTAGTTTGAGGGGTTTATTTTTGTAGATATTTTTTTGTGAGGTGCATCCGGGGTCTGCACCTTTGGGGGGGGGGGACTGTCACGTCCTGACCAGTAAAGGGGTTATTTGTTATTATAGTTTGGTCAGGACGTGGCAGGGGGTGTTTGTTTTATGTGGTTCGGGATTTGTTGGTATATGTGTTTTGTAGAGGGGTGTTTGTTTAGATTAGTCTGGGGGTTTTGGTTAGGTTCTATGTTGTGTATTTCTATGTTAGATCTAGGGTGTTTAGTTCTACGTTTAGTTAATTGGGATTGGGCCTTCAATTGGAGGCAGCTGTTCCTCGTTGCCTCTGATTGAAGGTCCTATGTATAGGGGTGTGTTTGTTATGGGAATTGTGGGAGGTTGTTATTGCATAGCTGTGTGTAGCCTGCATTACTGTGTGTCGGCCGTTCGTTTTCTTGTTTTGTTTAGTAAGTGTTCTAAATAAATATGAGCATTCACGTACCCGCTGCATTTTGGTCCACTTCCTACGACGGCCGTTACAGAACCTCCCACCAACAACGGACCAAGCAGCGGAGTAAGGAGCCAAAAATGAATTATTTTGAGTCATGGACTTGGGAGGATATATTAGCCAGAAAGGGACCATGGAGGAAGGCTGGAGTGGATCGGGACTGTTACAGGGGTACACGGTTGGCATTTAAGCCTGAGAGGCAGCCCCAATAATTTTTTTGGCTGGGCCAGGGTTAAGCTCCAAGCCAACTCCCCGTGCTTATCGGAGGCAACCTGTTATTGGTCAGGCTCCGTGCTATGGGGTGATGCACACGGACAGATCGGCGGAGCAGAGGATGGAACCAGAGCCAGTCGGGGTGAAATGGGAGGTGAGCGAAGCAGAGACAGTAAAGGAGTTGATGGGAAAATAGGAGGAGAAAGATATGAGAGAGCTCCTGTATTGGTGTTTTAGGCACGACATTCGCCCTACGGAGCGTGTCCTTAAATGGATGTCACCTGAGTCAGCTCTCCATACTTGGCCTGAGGTGCGTGCTAGCCGGCTGGTGAAGACAGTACCAGCACCACGCACCAGGCCTCCAGTGCGGCAGCCCAGTCCAACTCGTCCTGTTCCCACTCCTCGCACTAGCCCTGAGGTGCGTGTATCCAGTATGGCGTCTCCAAAGCAAGCACCACGCACCAGGCTTCCAGTGCATCAGCCCAGTCCAACTCGTCCTGTTCCTGCTCCTCGCACTAGCCCTGAGGTGCGTGTCTCCAGTCTGGTACCTCCAGTACCAGCCCCACGCACCAGGCTTCCAGTGCGTCAGCCCAGTCCAACTCGTCCTGTTCCTGCTCCTTGTACTAGCCCTGTGGTGCGTGTCCTTAGTCTGGCGCGTCCTAAGCCAGCCCCATGCATCAGGCCTTCCGGCAACAGTGCCTCGTCCAGAGCTTCCGGCGACAGTGCCCCGTAGAGAGACGGTCCACAGTCCGGAACCACGAGAGACGGCCCACAGTCCGGAACCACGAGAGATGGCCCACAGTCCGGAACCAAGAGAGACGACCCACAGTCCGGAACCAAGAGAGACGACCCACAGTCCGGAACTGTGGCCGTCTCACTCGGTTCCGGTTATTTGTTATTATAGTTTGGTCAGGACGTGGCAGGGGGTGTTTGTTTTATGTGGTTCGGGTTTTTTTAGTATATGTGTTTTGTAGAGGGGTGTTTGTTTAGATTAGTCCAGGGGTTTTGGTTAGGTTCTATGTTGTGTATTTTTATGTTAGATCTAGGGTGTTTAGTTCTATGTTTAGTTAATTGGGATTTGGCCTTCAATTGGAGGCAGCTGTTCCTCGTTGCCTCTGATTGAAGGTCCTATGTATAGGGGTGTGTTTGTTATGGGAATTGTGGGAGGTTGTTATTGCATAGCTGTGTGTTTTGTTTAGTAAGTGTTCTAAATAAATATGAGCATTCACGTACCCGCTGCATTTTGGTCCACTTCCTACGACGGCCGTTACAATAGCTCTGACCAGAACAAGTCATTGTGGCCTGAACCATCATATTCAGCCAAGACTGAAAACATGGTCAACAACATCCTCCATCCATCCATTCATTCCTTTCTTTCTTCACCACATATCTCATTAGAGTGTTGTTTACAGAGTAGTGGTGACTATCCCTGTTAGATGAATCATGTCCTATACGGTTTTTCTGAGCTCTGCAGAAACAGCTCAACACTGTAACCAGCATCACAATCCAATACCTTCTATGAGCTGTGGAGCCAGTAGCCTGCATCACTACTCAATGCCTGCCCTCTTCTGCTCTGACATTCATTCTGAAGTTCATAGAAATATTGTACTTGGCTTCAACGAAGCTGGCCTCCTGCCTCAGCAGCCTCCCCCTCTCGACGGTGTTGTGTGAATGCTGGAACAACCTTGAAGAGAGTAGCAGAGAACTGTGGGTGCATTGTGGAGTGACTGTGGAGTGACAAAGTGGCTTTTACTCTGTGGTTTCTAGGCAACGTTTTGCGCTCAGGAAAAATGGCTCTCGCGTACACGGTTCAAGACACCATGCTGTTTCTTCTGTGGAATGGACCTATGCAGCAGACAGACTTGTGTGAATACTGTGGCAAAAGCCATAGCTCTTCAAGACTTAAAGTAATGGAACAAGTTATTGTTCCTTTTAACTTATTTTGTGGAAGAGATTCGAAAGGAGCTTGCCATTAAATCTTTGCTTCTCTTTGGCACCAAAAACAAACAAACCTTTTTTTATGTTGCAGAAACCTAACACGACACAACACATTACTCAAAGTAACTATTTTCCTAAACCAACCAACTTTTCCATGAGGTCTAAAATGTTGTAGAGGAAGAAGAGGAGAGTGTGCAGAGAGATAGCCAAAGTTTCTGGGACTGGATTAGACTCAGGAGTGTTTGAAGTACAGGAGGAAACACAAGCTGGGATTCAGGGCAAAACTTTGACAAAACTGTCAATCCTGCAGAGAAGCAAAGCCAGCGAGCGAGGACGAGAGATGGGGGAGTAGGAGAGAACAGGGAAGAGGGAGAGGGGAAGAGAGTGCGATGGAAAGAGAGAGTGGGGTAGCGAGAAGGAAAAGGGAAGAGAGAGAAGGTAGAAGAGGGAGCTGGTGGAAGGGAAAGGAAGCAAAAACAAGAGATGAGAGAGTTAAAAAGAAGACGGTCTACATACTTCTCTGTTATAAAAGAGAACAGAGGAGGATGCTTGGTGGAGATAAGAGGAGGAAGTTGATTAAAGTCGGAGACGAGGAAGAACAGAGGAGGCTGTATTTAGCATTCAGGCAGCATTGTAAAGGCTTATTTTCATGCTCCACTTTATTAAAATGAGGATGTCTGGAGGGTCTCTGTGATGTAGCTGAGCTGAGCTGCATTAGATAGCTGCACACCACTGACTTGTGATTAGAGTCTGCATGCTTTGTCATATGATCAGTCTGCTCACATCTGATTATGCAGAGGATCTGACCCAACACTTAAGGGGACAAGTGCACAATCTTTAACATTGTTCCAGGGCACGTTGACAACCCCTTCAAGATTAAACAAAGTAAATATTTTTTCCGTGCAGGTCTCCGTGAAGTTCATTTGTAACATTTATATCTAAATAAGAACATATCTGCTCTGGCCTAGATAATGAAGTTATATTTTCTACGGCTTGACATGAGGATTTGGCGGTAGAATGCTGTGATTTGGCATTCGCCCAACATTCCATTTGATGTCTTGGCGGGCAGAGGGTGTGCGTTGTGCCTGGAGGTGGAGTGGACGCATCTAAATTGACTAACGGAGGGAGTCAGTCATAACGATATGAATGGCCGTTTGTGTATGCGCACGTGTGTATGCACGCAAGTTCTCGAGTGTGTGTGTGTGTGTGTGTGTGTGTGTGTGTGTGTGTGTGTGTGTGTGTGTGTGTGTGTGTGTGTGTGTGTCTGTAGCTGGCTGGCTGTGTTAAGGAGTTTCCTGTCACATTCTGGCTGTTCCTCCTCTCTCTTCACACCACTAATTATTCTCCTGCCTGCCTCCCAGGCTCCTTTAATAGGACACTACCTTGCCACCCAGACGTGAGAGGAGAAAGAAAAGGAGAGGAGAGAAAGAGAGAGAATATTATATCAGAAAACACAGAGGGCATGCATCCCAAATGGCACCCTATTCCCTATAGTGCACTACTTTTGAGCAGAGCCCTATGGGCCCTAGTCAAAAGCGGTACACTACAATTTTCAACCAGTATCCTGTACTGTACTGTATATTGTACATTCCTGAGCACTAATATAAAATATTCATAAGGAGAGAGTTAAGGGAGGTACGGATAGGAGGGAGGGCTAAAAGCTTAACTGGTTGATACCTTTGGAGTGTGAAGGCAGTGAGTAAAGTTAATTAATAAAGTGGGAAACAAGGCGGGTAGAGAGACGGTGGGGGGAGAGAACCGAGCCGCCTGCAGGTCCCCGGGGGTGCTCCCTGCCTTCCTGCGTGCGCCCACTGACTAATGGGCTGCCGTTGCCATGGAAACGCTGTACGAGCGAGCGAGGAGCAACACACCGACGACGGTTACAACGCAGCAAGCTGCCTCTCCTCTCCCCCCTCTCCTTTCCATCCCCTACTCCTCCAGCCACAGGCAGGCAGTTAGGCAGGCAGCTATCAACCTGTGAGGAGAAAGTGGAAGTGTCAGCTGTGTGTTCGCCTCACTCCCCCTTTTTTTTCTCTCCCTCTCTCTTTCGCTGCCTTTTAACTACAGGCAGTCACAGGCACATAACGTAGCGGTTCAAAGGGTTAAGATGTTCTGTTATCCCTCCTTTTGAAAGCTCTCAGTGATGTCAGTGGTCACAGGTTGAGGTTGGTATATTACAGAGCTCAGTCTCCATATAGTAACATACAGTAAGTATGGTGAAGAGGGTTTCCGTGTCCGTTATTCCCTACTGAGTGAAGAGTGGTATTATCAGTGATGTACAGTATATCTGGTGGGAGGAGAACACAGGAATTGGGAGCAACACTAACAGCTCTGTCACCTCTCTGTCTGACACTTTGAGAGGATTTTAGAGAATAAACACACTTTTGGAAGTGAAAAGTGAGGTTTAGTAAAGTAACTAAGTAAAAATGCTTTGAAAGACTACACATAGTGTAGTTTGTAGTTTAGTTATTTAATGTAGATCGTGTTTTTGGGGGTACTTTACTATTTATATTTTGAACAACTTTTACTTTTACTCCGCTATATTCCAAAAGAAAATATATACTTTTTACTCCATACATTTTCCCTAACACAAGTATTTGTTACTTTTCGAATGCTTAGCAGGAAAGGAAAATGATCCAATTAACACACTTACCAAGAGAACACGTGGTCATCCCTACTGCCTCTGATCTGGCGGACTCATTAACACAAATACTTCATTTGTATATGATGTCTGTTGGAGTGTGCCCCAGGCTATCCGTAAATAAATTAAAAAAAAATAGAAAATTGTGCTATCTGGTTTGCTTAAAATACACTTAGAAAAAAGGTTCCAAAAAGGCTTCTGCAGCTGTCCCAAAAGGAGAACCCTTTTTTGTCCCAGGTAGAACCCTTTTTGGTTCAAGGTAGAACTCTTTTGGGTTCCATGTAGAACCCTCTGTGGAAAGGGTTCTACATGGAACCCAAAAGGATTCTACCTGGAACCAAAAGGGGTTCTTCAAGCGGACAACCAACTATGTGGACAACCAACTAACCCTTTTCAGTTCTATGGTGTAAGGTTCCATTTGCTTTGCTTAATATTAGAAATGTTCAATGTTTTTACCTTTGATATTTAAGTATATTGTAGCATATACTATTTATTTTGATACTTAAGTATATTTTATACCAGATACTTTTTGACTTTAACTCAAGTAGTATTTTACTGGGGGACTTTCACTTTTACTTTAGTATTTTTCTATGAAGGTATCTTTAGTCATTCTTAAGTATGTTGGGTACTTTTGGGTATTTTTCCCACCACTGCACATAGTCATGGAGAGTGCACACATGTATGTGTACATATGCACGAATGCACGTACGCACATGTACACACACCACACACACACACACACACACACACACACACACACACACACACACACACACACACACACACACACACACACACACACACACATGTCCGCACAAGCACACACACACAGAAACAAATTTAAATGCAGTTTATGCTACTAAATTGAATGTGGTCAGAGTGGAGTGTGACAACACTAGAGACTTAGGTCATCTCTCACTCTGGTCACAGTAATGTGTGTTAGTCCATTTCCACAGTGCAGCACCTTAGTATCTAAGTCGCTTACCCAAAGGTCAGAGTCTCTCCATTACATCTCCACCATCTGTCCAGAATGGTAGACTTTCTATTTATGAGTTGGTAAACAACACATGGAAAATACAAGATTGGTTACAAATGTCACCTGTTGAAATGTCAATGCAGTGAGAATATAGGATCGATACCAGGCATGTTGTTGATAAAGTCCTGCTGCTTTTTCTAAAGAGCTGTTGGCGTCATCATGGCCTCCAAACCATTATTTTGGACCATGTGACCAACACCAGTATGGGGAGTTAAGAGTTCAGCATGGAACCTTTCTGGGTTGAAAACTCTCTTTCCTTTACCCTAATATATATATATATCTTCCCAGTCTCTTTCTCTCTCTCTTTCTCTCTCTCTTTCTCTCCAGTCTCTTTCTCTCTCTCTCTCTCTTTCTCTCTCTCTTTCTCTCCAGTCTCTTTCTCTCTCTCTCTCTCTTTCTCTCTCTCTTTCTCTCCAGTCTCTTTCTCTCTCTCTTTCTCTTTCTCTCTCTCTCTCTCTTTCTCTCCAGTCTCTTTCTCTCTCTCTCTCTCTTTCTCTCCAGTCTCTTTCTCTCTCTCTCTCTCTTTCTCTCCAGTCTCTTTCTCTCTCTCTTTCTCTCCAGTCTCTCTCTCTCTCTCTCTCTCCAGTCTCTTTCTCTCTCTCTCTCTCCAGTCTCTTTCTCTCTCTCTCTCTCTTTCTCTCCAGTCTCTCTCTCTCTCTCTCTCTCCAGTCTCTTTCTCTCTCTCTCTCTCCAGTCTCTTTCTCTCTCTCTCTCTCTCTCTCTCTCTCTCTCTCTCTCTCTCTCTCTCCAGTCTCTTTCTCTCTCTCCAGTCTCTTTCTCTCTCTGTCTCTCTCTCTCTCTCTCCAGTCTCTTTCTCTCTCTCTCCAGTCTCTTTCTCTCTCTCTCTCTCTCTCTCTCTCTCTCCAGTCTCTTTCTCTCTCTCTCTCTCTCTCTCTCCAGTCTCTTTCTCTCTCTCTTTCTCTCTCTCTCTCTCTCTCTCTCTCTCTCTCCAGTCTCTTTCTCTCTCTCTCTCTCTCTCTCTCTCTCTCTCTCTCCAGTCTCTTTCTCTCTCTCTCTCTCTCTCTCTCTCTCCAGTCTCTTTCTCTCTCTCTCCAGTCTCTTTCTCTCTCTCTCCAGTCTCTTTCTCTCTCTCTCCAGTCTCTTTCTCTCTCTCTCTCTCTCCAGTCTCTTTCTCTCTCTCTCTCTCCAGTCTCTTTCTCTCTCTCTCTCTCTCCAGTCTCTTTCTCTCTCTCTCTCTCTCCAGTCTCTTTCTCTCTCTCTCTCTCTCTCTCTCTCTCTCTCTCTCTCTCTCTCTCTCTCTCTCTCTCACTCTTTCTCTCCAGTCTCTTTCTCTCTCTCTCTCTCTTTCTCTCCAGTCTCTTTCTCTCTCTCTCTTTCTCTCCAGTCGCTCTCTCTCTCTCTCTCTCTCGTCTCTTTCTCTCTCTCTCTCTCTCTCTCTCTCTCTCTCTCTCCTCCTCTGTGTGGTCCTGTGTCTAGAAGGATGACATTTAATGGATGTCTCTCATCAGAATGTTAAAAGAGCCCCACAGTCACACACAGCCAAACAGGAGGGAGGGAAAGAGAGTGTGGAGAGGGGGGCTGAGGAAAAGGGCTTGATCGAGTGAGAGAACGATGGTGGGTAAGAGAAGAGGTAGGGAGCTGTATTGTTTTAATAACGAGACATTTGTTTTGACCACCACATGGTAACTACGAAAAATAGTTGCTTCTGAATATGCTTCCATCAGCTGCATCCGATATACCCTGTCTTGTCAGTGTCTTTCAGAACGCTGTAATGCACAAGCGTTGCATACACAAGTCCATTCTTAATGGGTTACGTACAGTATATATTTAAATATTGAGGAGGCTGTTTTTCTTTATTCCCTCCAGAGCTTTCTGACAATGTTGTAGCAGTGAAATACTCTGCTAAGACAAGGGCCACCTACAATACCTCTATTCAGACAACATCACCTCGACTCTGTTCACCTCGGTTTGTGTTCACAGCTTCTGTATAGGAATCCAAGGCAGTTTTCTCTGGAAGGTGTAGTAGGTGTAGTTATTTATTGGTTAAAAAGTCCACTCTGAATGAACGCGGGGGGGTTCCCTGCCAAACAATACTTGCTTAGCATGAATATGGATTGGTTTGGACCACGAGACCATCCCATAGCTTGCTCGATCTGACCTTGCAGGTCAACTGGCAGGACCATAGCTGTACTGCTCACACTCTTACACATATTATCCTGTATTCTGACCTGATGGTGGGTGGGAGAGAGAGAGATATCACTATCTCAGCCAATTACAGGATACCTGAGGGTTACCCTCTGTGTCAAACATTGCAGCTATTTAAGAATATCAGAAAGGCTCATGAAATGTAAGGGAAACCTTTCATTTCTTGTTTTAAGGAGGCAATTATTGTTCCTGGTGGCTACTGTGGTATAGCTAACAAAGAGAATGCATAGCAGATTGGTGGTCTCTGGAGTATCATACACACGATCAGCACACTAAGCTTAGATGAAAGTGAGGAAGTCTACTTGTATGTTAACAGATGTAAATAAGTAAGGAGTTCGCTATAAAGGCTTATCATCATCAATGCCTGTTACTGAAAACACTACTCTCAGCAGAGATGACTTAAAGAGTCATTCAGCTATGCTTTCAACTTGAGTTTGAAACGTGCTGCTAAAATGCCTTTATTGTGCCTGAATTAGAAATGTCTCTGTGTTAATATTTGATAAGTTAATATGTTTTCTATCAGCGTAGTACTTGAATAATGCAAAATGCATGAACTGAGGATTGGCACACGGTGGTTCTTTGTAAACTGTATTCCTGATTGTTCTCTGAAGGCTGTTATTCTCCCCCAGTGGCCGATTGCATTGGTGTTTTGGCATAATATTGGAGGGAAATACTGTAGCAGTTACTACACATAGCTAGTAGCATCGTTAGCGTCGTCGCTAAGTGTATCTTCAAGGCATGATGCATCTTTAAGCAGGACTAAAGGTTAGTATATGTGACATGCTGAGAACACTTCATGCATATAGTGGGCTACAGGGTATCTAGTAGAATCATTAGCGTCATTGCTAACTCCTACACTCATATTGTCAAGGCATGATGCATCTGTGAGGTGAATCAGGGGTTAATACTGTAACGTCACATGCAGATGACAATATGTAGGATGGGGAATAAAGTAAGTAGGCTAAGTAATTGCCATGCTCTGGGTGATTTGATTCAGTGTTAATTTACATAATCATAATAATAATACACTAATTCCATACTTAAACCTTTTGTGCTGTAATGAGTGCTAATTATCATCAGTATAGACCATAGAACAACAGTATTTTAGTAGTCCTACTTGCTAATGAATAATGCAACTTTTTTGCATTAATGCATCTTTTTATTTATTGTGATCCGTGTAGCTACCCACTCCTTAGGCATTTACTTAAATGGAGAGTCTACTCATCTTAATTCATTCATTAATGTACCTCCTTATAGTACAGGTTCCTTAACAATCCTCTATGGCCATAGTGTCATTGACCCACATTTTGGTTTGTTAATTTTCAATTTATCAAGATTGTTGACTGTAAATGACTTGGTAGATAGAAGGTAATAGGTGGTAGATAGCCAATAGTTGTGAATATGTTCCAAATAACAAGCAAAATCATCAGCCTTAATAATCAACGTCCAAAATATGTTCCCGCACTGCAAATTTCAATTTTCCTTTAATATTTTTGCACACTATTATTTAAATATTTTAACAAAGTGGTAACTACCCCAATATTGGGATATACATATTCTCTTAAGGAACTCATACTCTTGTGTTAAAGGTCATTTTATTTGGTTATTCTCAAGTAAATACAGAATTCAAATATCAATCAAGTTAAAAGACAATTCAAAAGGTTTAATAAATAGGTCATCAAATCATAGGTAAAACTAGAACAAATCAAACAGTTCCACAGGTTGGTCTGGTGGAGTGGTTGCTGGACTGTCGGGTAGGGGAAAACCTAATCTGTTGTCCAACTGAATGCATTCAACTGAAACGTGTCTACCGCATTTAACATAACCCCTCTGAATCAGAGAGATGTGGGGGGCTGCCTTAATCGACATCCAGGGAACAGTGGGTTAACTGCCTTGCTCAGGGGCAGAAGGACAGATTTTTACCTTGTCAGCTCAGGGATTCAATCTAGCAACCTACTGGTTACCGGCCCAACGTTTTAACCACTAGGCTAGCAGTTGGATGGGGAGGGAGTTGTGGTGGTCGCTGCTGTATCCAGGGTTGGCGAGGGGGCTTGTTTTTAACTCAGCATTTTTTAGAGTGTACCCTAACTCCCCAAATAAAACTCTGAGAATAAGTTATACATAACCACTTATTACTTTACTTTTATTACTAATTAGCTGCCTCCAAACAATAATTAGCATATCATTTTATTAATATGGAACTGGGCCACCAACATCACTTACTAAGTAAATGTCATGCTGATTTGTTTTCCTCATCTCCTCTCACTAATGGTCAAGTCTTTAAATCAGGTTAGTGTACACTCTTAAAACAGATGTTGTTTTTTTAACACATCCGTGTGTCTAGTTAGGGACGACACATGTTGTGTTACTTCTAACACAATCATTGTGTCGGCACAATATGATTTGTGTATTGTCTGAGTAGGTTTCACTGGACTGCATATCTAACTAACCCATCTAAAATCTTTCAAGAAGGATATTTTGGATGTACATAATTTGCTTCATGTAAGATTTTGTATGCGGAGTGCTGCATTAAAAAAATGGCTACTTTCTTCTACACGTCTTCCCCAATCATTTACAGAATTTTAAAGTGGATTTTAGTGGAATACAACACAATATGTGTGAAAAACTTCTGCCTAGTTAGGGATGACACATGTTCTGTTACTTTGACCATAATCAGTGTGTTAATACATTTACACAAATCATGTTTGTGCCAACACAGTGATTGTGTTACAAGTAACACAATGTGTCATCCCTAACTAGACACACAGACATGTTAAAAAATATCACAAGTGTTGATTTGAACAAATCTGTTTGAGTGTATGCAGCAAGCGTGAACCAACCAGAACTCACAGAGGGAGAAAGAGAGGGAGAGAGAGGGAGAGAGAGAGAGGGAGAGAGCGAGAACTAAGAATATCTACAGTTGAAGTCGGAAGTTTACATACACCTTAGCCAAATACATTTAAACTCAGTTTTTCACAATTCCTGACATTTGATCCTATTAGAAAGTCCCTGTCTTAGGTCAGTTAGGATCACCACTTTATTTTAAGATTGTGAAATGTCAGAATAATAGTAGAGAGAATGATTTATTTCAGCTTTTATTTCTTTCATCACATTCCCAGTGGTTCAGAAGTTTACATACACTCAATTAGTATTTGGTAGCATTGCCTTTAAATTGTTTAACTTGGGTCAAACGTTTTAGGAAGCCTTCCACAAGCTTCCAACAATACGCTGGGTGAATTTTGGCCCATTCCTCCTGACAGAGCTGGAGGTTTGTAGGCCTCCTTGCTTGCACACGCTTTTTCAGTTCTGCCAACAAATTCTCTATGGGATTGAGGTCAGGGCTTTGTGCTTGCCACTCCAATACCTTGACTTTGTTGTCCTTAAGCCATTTTGCCACAACTTTGGAAGTACGCTGGGGTCATTGTCCATTTGGAAGACGCATTTGCGACCAAGCTTTAACTTCCTGACTGATGACTTGAGATGTTGCTTCAATATATCCACATAATTTTCCTTCCTCGTGATGCCATCTATTTTGTGAAGTGCACCAGTCCCTCCTGCAGCAAAGCACCCCCACAACATGATGCTGCCACCCCCGTTCTTCATGGTTGGGATGGTGTACTTCAGCTTGCAAGCCTCACACTTTTTCCTCCAAACATAACGATGGTCATTATGGCTAAACAGTTCTATTTTTGTTTCATCAGACCAGAGGACATTTCTCCAAAAAGTACGATCTTTGTTCCATGTGCAGTTGCAAACCGTAGTCTGGCTTTTTTTTGGCAGTTTTGGAGCAGTGACTTCTTCCTTGCTGAGTGGCCTTTCAGGTTATGTCAATATAGGACTCGTTTTACTGTGGTTATAGATACTTTTGTACCTATTTCCTCCAGCATCTTCACAAGGTCCTTTGCTGTTGTTCTGGGATTGATTTGCACTTTTCGCACCAAAGTACGTTAATCTCTAGGAGACAGAATGTGTCTCCTTCCTGAGCGGTATGACGGCTGGGTGGTCCCATGGTGTTTATACTTGCGTACTATTGTTTGTACAGATGAACGTGGTACCTTCAGACGTTTGGAAATTGCTCCCAAGGATGAACCAGACTTGTGGAGGTCTACAATTGTTTTTCTGAGGTCTTGGCTGATTTCTTTTGATTTTCCCATGATGTCAAGCAAAGAGGCACTGAGTTTGAAGGTAGGCCTTGAAATACATCCACATGTACACCTCCAATATACTCAAATGATGTAAATTAGCCTATCAGAAGCTTCTAAAGCCATGACATAATTTTCGGGAATTTTCCTAAGTGGTTAAAGGCACAGTCAATTTAGTGTATGTAAACTTCTGACCCACTGGAATTGTGATACAGTGAATTATAAGTGAAATAATCTGTCTGTAAACAATTGTTGGAACAATTACTTGTGTCATGCACAAAGTAGATGTCCTAACCGACTTGCCAAAACCATAGTTTGTTAACAAGAAATTTGTGGAGTGGTTGAAAAACGAGTTTTAATGACTCCAACCTAAGTGTTATGACGGCTGCGTGGTCCCATGGTGTTTATACTTGCGTACTATTGTTTGTACAGATGAACGTGGTACCTTCAGACGTTTGGAAATTGCTCCCAAGGATGAACCAGACTTGTGGAGGTCTACAATTGTTTTTCTGAGGTCTTGGCTGATTTCTTTTGATTTTCCCATGATGTCAAGCAAAGAGGCACTGAGTTTGAAGGTAGGCCTTGAAATACATCCACATGTACACCTCCAATTGACTCAAATGATGTAAATTAGCCTATCAGAAGCTTCTAAAGCCATGACATAATTTTCTGAATTTTCCTAAGTGGTTTAATGGCACAGTCAATTTAGTGTATGTAAACTTCTGACCCACTGGAATTGTGATACAGTGAATTATAAGTGAAATAATCTGTCTGTAAACAATTGTTGGAACAATTACTTGTGTCATGCACAAAGTAGATGTCCTAACCGACTTGCCAAAACCATAGTTTGTTAACAAGAAATTTGTGGATTGGTTGAAAAACGAGTTTTAATGACTCCAACCTGTGTTAGTAAACTTCCGACTTCAACTTAATGTCTCCCATAGCTACATTTCTCAATAACTTCCATAAAAAAACTGTAGGATGAATTGTAGGTATATTTTTCACTTTGCTCATACACTCCATGAATAGTAATTTATATAGGACTTTGGTTTAATATGTTATAATTATATTCTGCTATTAAAGTATTGATTAAAATGTTTTATGTAATTAAAGTTAGGTTTATCCCCCAAAAGACTATTATAAGGAAACACTGTCATCTACTGTATATTCAAGTCAACAGGCAAACCTTATGGTGACTCGTGAATATATGTTGTTCCTATACCCTATATGTGGGATTAAATTATCATTTGTAGTCTCTTTGATTATGAACTTCCTGTTCATGCTCTTGATCTTAGGGAATTGTAGTTTGAGTATCCTCTTTTTTTGTAGTGTTTTGTTAGTTTCTTCACTTCATTCAGTGCCTTCAGAAAGTCTTCATACCCCTTGACTTATTCGACATTTTGTTGTGTTACAGCCTGAATTCAAAATGGATGACATTGTTGTTTTTTTCTCACCAATCTACACACAAAGCCCTTAATGACAAAGTCAAACATGTTTTAAATAATACAGAAATATCTCATTTATATAAGTATTCACAACCCTGAGTAAATACTTTGTAGAAGCACTTTTGGCAGTGATTACAGCTGTGAGTCTTTCTGGTTAAGTACTGTATCTAAGCGATTTCCACACCTGGCTTGTGCAACATTGGCCCAATATTCTTTTTGAAAATACTTCAAGATCTGTCAAATTTGTTGTTAATCATTGCTTGACAAACATCTTCATGTCTCGCTATAGAACTCAGCCACTCAGGAACATTCACTGTCTTCTTGGTAAGTAAGCCAAGTGTATATTTGTCCTTGTGTTTTAGGTTATTGTCTTGCTGAAAGGTGAATTCATTTCCCAGTGTCTGTAGCAAGCAGACGGAACCAGGTTTTCCTCTAAGATTTTGCCTGTGCTTAGCTCCATTCCGTTTCTTTTTATTCTGAAAAACTTCCCAGTCCTTAATCTCAGGTATTCTGAGATCTCTTCGTTTCGAGGCATGGTTCACATCAGGCAATGCTTCTTGTGAATAGCAAACTCAAATTTTGTGTTTTTTTTTTTATAGGGCAGGGCAGCTCTAACCAACATCTCCAATCTCGTCTCATTGATTGGACTCCAGGTTAACTGACTTCTGACTACAGTTAGTTTTTGGAGAAGTCATTAGCCTAGGGGAGACCAACTGATTTTGTAAGTCACTCAAACTGATAACATTTTTCTCCACATACATTTTCCAACCTGCACTGTGAATGTTTAAATGATGTATTCAATAAAGATCAGAAAATACAATAATTTGTGTGTTATTAGTTTAAGCACACTGTGTTTGCCTATTGTTGTGACTTAGATGAAGATCAGATCAAATTTTATGGCCAATTTATGCAGAAATCCAGGTTATTCTAAATGGTTCACATACTTTTTCTTGCCACCGTACAGTACCAGTCAACAGTTTAGAAACACATTCTCTTTCAAGGGTTTTTCTTTCTTTTCTACCATTTTCTACATTGTAGAATAATAGTGAAGACTATGAAATAACACATATGGAATCATGTAGTAACCCAAAAAAGTGTTAAACAAAATATATTTTATATTCTTCAATGTAGCCACCTTTTGCCTTGGTCAAGGCTACAACGGCACCAGCGCAATGGGTGGAGTTTACTCAGGTTTTCAAAGGCTCATATCAGACCGAGCATAATAGCATAATACTTCTTATGTAGAACTTTATGAGTTTTAGTTTAGAAAACGATCTCTAGGCAGAAGTGACAGTTACAGGGATGGTAACAACGGCTTAACATCAGGGAAACTGGGCAGAAGGGAGTGGTGATTAAAATACAGCAGTTCTGCAACATCTTTAATTCCCCTTAATTGCCGGCCTCACCACGTTTACGGAAAGAGATGAAGTGTATAGGAAGCTCTGTGACAGGTTATCTGCGGATGCAACCAGATCATCTTTAGCAGACAACGGTTATTTAGCGCTCAAACAAAAAAAGTGGTTAGTGATTATCTTCATACTGGTGAACCAGTGTTTGAGTTGTGTGGCTGCAATATCAACAGTCCCTTATCTCTGGTATATCTTGGCATGCGTCAATCAAGACTAGGTTTAAATTGTGTGCAGCGCAATGGACACAATGCATAATGTCTCAGGAGGACTTCAGAAGACCAGGGGAGTCTACTCTGGTTTTAATTACCTTTACCTTGATTCCAGCCCATTTGTGTAGGCTATTAGCCAGACAAAACCTGCTGAGTTCAACAGTAAATAGTGGTTAAATCTATCGTCAAGCCGACTACTTTTTTCCTCATTGTTAGGCTATTTGATGTGTAATATTTATAAAAAGTGCATAAATAGCAGCAGGTAAATACTGTATTGCTATAGGTATTAGGCTACAATGCATAATGAAACAATCCATATTATTTGGCATTAAGACTGGTTTAACGCACAGCAAATTTCTATCCAAGCTGGGAGAGAGCACGAGGATGGCTCATATCATGCAGGTAAATGCAGGACAGTGGAATGGTATTGTTTTATCCGTTGGTTGCTGATTAGTATGCTGTTGTATCCAAAATGTAATTTACATTCTGCAATGTTTTAATTTACAACTTTCATTACTGAAAAGTAATTACATTATTGCCACCAGCCAGCAGTCTAAATTATGGCTGCCTTGCGACACTGTGTATATGCTTAACATGAGAAAATGATTACCAAATAGTCCTACCGATAAACATTTATCCATTAGCTAAAGCAAAGCTATAGGATACATGCCCTGGCACCACAGAAAGCCTGTCATCGATTCGATAGCCAGCAGCATAGTCACAAATTCAGCACCATGGGGAGACGGGGGAACTGTGGGGGGACGGGGGGACGGGGGGAGACGGGGGGACGGGGGGGGACGGGGGGACGGGGGGACGGGGCGGACGGGGGGAGACGGGGGGGACTGGGGACTACGCTACGCCAGTGTAGGTAACACTGACCAATTTGCTGTGTGTACGTGACCAATACCAATAAACGTTGATTTAATTTGTGCATCTCTCTCTCCCCGCCACTCCAGCATGCATACAACAAAACCATATTCTGACAGACAGCCAGTGTGTGTATAGGCGCTATTCACATCTTTGTACAGATGACTTCTTAGACTAGAGTAAAATACTAATATTCACTGTGAACTCAGAGCAGTGGTTGCCATGGAAATGCATTGTGCGTATCCTAGGGCCTGTGGGTCTATAGGAGTTGTGTTGGTGTGTGTGTGCGTCAATCACGTGCCTGTGAGTGCTGTGAGTGTGTTTCTGCGCTTGTGTGTGTGTGTGTGTGTGTGTGTGTGTGTGTGTGT
This sequence comes from Salmo salar, assembly GCF_965601325.2. Taxonomy (NCBI): domain Eukaryota; kingdom Metazoa; phylum Chordata; class Actinopteri; order Salmoniformes; family Salmonidae; genus Salmo; species Salmo salar. Next base: position 52,227,244 of record NC_138307.1, read on the forward strand.
GTGTGTGTGTGTGTGTAGTGAGGCTGGAGTTCTCAGATAAGACTGGTGTCTCCATAGCTGAATAAAGGACTTGCAGCATTGCTCCACTGAAAGAGGCCGACACAGTTATCAAGGAGTACTGGGACCCATACAAGACAGACGGAGTACCGGAATCAAAACACAACCAGGGAGACGGACAAGAGAGAAAGAGACCTAATAACACATTCATTAGACTACAAACCCTCCCTGGAGCCACTACACAGGCTTTCAATGGACTTTCAATGGACCATTCACAATGGTGTTGGTCTCTTATCATACAAAACGCACATTAATTTCCGAGGGCTTGGATGTGTGAATGTCTGTGTGTATAATAATTATGCAGAATTCATGGCAGCGCTTGTTATATGTCATAAAACATTAGGCTGTGAAAGGGTATTTTCTTATTGTTTGGTCCATTATTGAGCTCCAGCATCAGATAGACTTGTAATTAAATCGCAATATTTACACGGACATCGAACACCCCATTATTACATTATTTGTTTCTTGTCTTGTTCCAAATTAATTCCTTTCAATTGGCAAACAATTCTATAAGTTAATCACTAATGCCATTTATTTATTCGCCAGTTTATTCGTCATACCCGGTTGAATGTGTTTTCATTTTAGCCAAGCCTTCTGCTCCATTCAGCTGATGTAAATGGGTGCTGTGTGTTTGTGCGTGAGTGAGTGAGTGCGTGCGTGCGTGCCCGCGTGCCCGTGTGTGTTTTTTTGCACATCACTGCATGCGCAAGCATTCGTGTATGGGTGTGTCATATGTGCATGTGTGCATGCATATGTAGTTGCTTGTGTGCATCAGACAGGTTTACAGACAACCGCCTGCCTCTACTCTGCAGCTGCTGTGGGTCAGTAGCCATTGTTTGGGAACATAATAGAAATCAATTAGATGTTTGGCTGCCAGACTGCCTCGGCAGAAACCTGCTGTTAGACTGCTGTGTATGCCTGCGGCAGTGCCACTTTTCACGGGCATCCATATTGGCAGAGCTAATCACACACTGCCCCAAGCCCTCAGCTGGGAGGACCAACGCAACTGCAATCCTGAAAGGCTGCATACTGTACTTGGCTTAGGGCCAATGTACTCTGAATGCAGGGTTAGTAAGAGAGAGCAGGCTGTTAGGTCTGTGAGTGTGTACAGGTTTTAGTTTTTGGCCCTGGGCTAATACACTTTACTCATCTAATCAAGCTGACAGTGAGCAGTTGATTAGGGGAAGCATGTTGTCTCCTCTCCTTCATCTCAATAATCTAAATTGTCCTCTCTCCCTTGTCTCTGTGAAAACCTAAAAATTGCTGCTTAAAAGACTCACTCTTCCCACTTATAAGATGGCATACTGACATCGTATGTACACAGCAAATTGACCAGTGTTACCTAGTGTTGATTTTTCAGTGTAACATTTCTTGTGTGGATTCAGGTGTTAAAAAAATAACCGGAACCACGGCCATCATTATCATATTTCCCAGCATGCGCTATTGCAGGTAGATTTTTTTGAATTGTTTGTTTCAATATCTATGTTTTTGCGTGTACATTGACTGATTAAATGATCTTGTGCAACTTAAATATAACATACATTTTCCCAAATTAATCCAATCTGTTACTTGGACTTATTGCACCCGTTTCTAAAATGGTTGTTCCAGTTTAAATGATTTTCGGTAGTCTCATATCGTAGTCTTCCCGACACGACAGTCATTCTGAATGCAGGTTGCGGGTGACCTGAAATTCCAAATGATCCACTCTGGCTGGATTCCAATAGAAATCACACATCCCTTTGCAAGCCATCATAACGTGACTTGCAGGCTTGAAAACCTTGAATTTCAGGCCACTGTATTACGGTAAAACTAGGCCCCTCAAATACTTGTTATAGTGTGTAAAATATTTTTATTTTAATGATTTTAATGATAATTTTAATTTTAATACTCAATTAGAATCTCACTTGGCCACAGGTCTGAAATGGATGAAAGCAAGAATGATGTCTCTGTCACTGACAAATACGGTCATGGGTGGTAACTTTGCAATTCACTCAAAAAGCAAAGCACTCTTGAAATATGCAAAAAAGGCTTTACACTAAGCAATGTGTTAATTTAACACTGAAAAGTGTGAACCCGTATAGACACTGGACAAGTGTTCAATTTAACATGGTCAGTGTTGATTTAACACCGGATAATTTTCTCTGTAGTTGGTTCACAATTATTGTGAGGAAACATACACTACATGGCCAAAAGTATGTTCACTCACATTTTTGGGGGCACTGAGAACATTTGGAAACTTGAACATTGTGAGAATTTTGTGCAACTTCCGGTGTACATTTACAGTGAACACTGAGGCAGTACCCTTAGCGTTTTAGACAGTAGCCAATTGGCCATTGTGGCTATTTGAGCATAATTTAGGCCTACCAACTAAACACCAACTAAACCAATGGAGCAAATCCCATAACATTTTCACATTGATTTCTATGATATAGCCTACAGTAGCCTGTGATGTTCAGTGCAGGCTTACACTGAATGAAACTTCTTAAAACGTTTTCAAATTATGAAGGGCTTGACATTCATAATTATTTACTTGGTCTGTAAACACCATGGTCCAAATAGGTGACTGTAAATTGCATTGCATTGTGTTGTATGATGCAAGTAACCACTTTATAAAATAAAATGTATTATTATTACCAGAGAATTAGACAATGTCAGCTACCCCTATAGGCTATTTACATATGCAAGCCTGTCTCAAAATGCAACACTGCCCCTTTAATTAAGACATAAGCTTTTTACCTGACTGGCTTTTCAAAGACAGCTTGAAATGTAGCCTACACGTTTGTTGCTCTTGTTGGAAGCAGTAACTCCCCATTACTGACCTATACTCGCGGCTCTTCGCTCTGATCTGAACTGATCTGAAAAGCTAATTCACATGCGGGTGATTGAAAGACCCCTCGTGGGCTACCCCTGCCAACAGAATTCTACTCCGTTTCGCTCTGGCTCTCCGTACAACAAAATCACAGAGTCAATCTTGTAAAGTTAGATTTTTTTTGGTTTGTTGCATTGAAAAGGGCCTGATATAATGTTGATTCGATTACAGGAAAAACGTGGATGATATATAACGCAAACAAATCGGGCTAACTCAGCGAAGTTCAATCTCTTGTGTCTCTGCGGCATGGAATTTCCACTGCGCAGCAATCTTGGAGGAAGTGCCCGGCCACGCTCACAGCTTAGAGGAAATATTGGTGGACACCTAATCATCGAAAATCCCATTCCAAAATCATGGGCATTAATATGGAGTTGGTCCCCCCCTTTGCTGCTATAACAGGCTCCACTCTTCTGGGAATGCTTGACACTAGATGTTCGAACATTGCTGCGGGGACTTGCTTCCATTCAGCCACAAGAGCATTAGTGAGGTTGGACACTGATGTTGGGCGATTTGGCCTGGCTTGCAGTCGCCGTTCCAATTCATCCCAAAGGTGTTCGATGGGGTTCAGGTCAGGGCTCTGCGCAGGCCAGTCAAGTTCTTCCACACCGATCTCAACAAACCATTTCTGTATGGACCTCGCTTTGTGCACAGGGTCATTGTCATGCTGAAACAAGAAAGGGCCTTTCCAAAACTGTTGCCACAAAGTTGGAAGCACAGAATCACTTGAATGAAGGGGCCTTGCCCGAACCATGAAAAACAGCCCCAGACCATTACTCCTCCACCAAACTTTACAGATGGCACTATGCATTGGGACAGGTAGTGTTCGCCTGGCATCCGCCAAACCCAGATTAGTCCGTCGGACTGCCAGATGTTGAAGCGTAATTCATCATTCCAGAGAACGTGTTTCCACTGCTCCAGAGTCCAATGGCGGCGAGCTTTACACCACTCCAAGCAACGCTTGGCATTGCGCATAGCGCTATTTGGCTTATGTACAACTGCTCGGCCATGGAAACCCATTTCATGAAGCTCCCGATGAACAGTTCTTGTGCTGACATTGCTTCCAGAGGCATTTTGGAACTCGGTAATGAGTGTTGCAACCAAGGACAGATGATTTTTATGGGCTTCAGCACTTGTTCTTGTTCCTTGTTCTGTGAGCTGTTGTTGCTCCTAGAAGTTTCGACTTCACAATAACAGCACTTACAGTTGACCTGGGCTGCTCTAGCAGGGCAGGAATTTGACAAAATGACTTGTTGGAAAGGTGGCATCCTATGACGGTGCCACGTTGAAAGTCACTGAGCTCTTCAGTCAGGCCATTCTACTGCCATTGTTTGTCTATGGAGATTACATGGCTGTGTGCTCGATTTTATACAACTGTCAGCAATGGGTTTGGCTGAAATAGCCAAATCCACTAATTTGAAGGGGTGTCCACATACTTTTGTATATATAGTGTATGTGTTGTTCTCAGGTGAACGAGACACCCAGGTGTCATTTTAAAAGCCTCAGCTCTCTGTTTGAGTGGTGGTCTCTGTCACTCTTCCTGCGTTGTGTTTGTACCCCACTACTTCCCCAGTTAATCACCACATAAGTCTCACTGCTGTTGCAGCTATCTGGGAGCTGAGATTTGGAGCGGAGCCAAATAGAAAGGCTCAGGGTTCTCTCACCCAATCTGAAATGTATTGAGCAAAGTGGCTCATTGATTACTATTGATAATGCCAAGCCAGCCGATGGAGAGCGAGAGAATAGGGGTTGTAGGAGAGCAGGTTCTGGTTTTAGACACCTTTGTCGTTGTCTTGGCATTTTGGTTTGAACGAAGTTCCCGTCTCGGTGCTTTTCAATTATGCTGTAGTAGCAACTCTGACTGCATCACAAAATGAGTTCTATACTCCCTACACTGCCCTGGGCTAATGGCTTAATTTATTGGACACTTGTTGTTATATTATTGTATTAAGTGTCATTCGATTTTACTCCTGAGAGAGTCTGAAAAATGTTCTTGGACAGATTCCCGTTTCCACCCCTCCTTTCTCTCAGTGAAGGCTGTTGATATGCCTGTGTTATTCTCTTCAAGGCCGAAGACCATTAGCTAGTAAAAATGACCAGTCTACAGCCATAATGTTTATGGCAAAAGCTAGCTGCCAAGTAGCCTAACTGCTAATTGTTTATTAGACAACGACGGATGCCCATAATGGGACTCCAATTGTTATTCCAGCACCATCCCAGCTCTCTCATCTGTCCTGTTCTGACTGAACTCAAATGGCAATGGAATAAACAGGCACACATCCTGCCGTTGTCAGGAGTCACATAGGGCGGTGCACAACTGGCCCAGCGTCGTCCGGGTTAGGGGAGGGTTTGGCCGGAGTAGGCCGTCATTGTAAAATAAGAATTTGTTCTTAACTGACTTGCCTAGTTAAATAAAGGTTCAATAAAAATTGTAAATAAAAGAGCCACTCACTGAACTGACATTTGGCTAAAGAAGCATTATCGAAATGACTCTGGACGTGTGTGTGTGTTTGCATTACAGGTTGAAGGACGTGAAAGGGAAAGAGACAGTTAATGGTCAGCAGGGGAGCATTAGGAGATGATTAGTCTCCCATCCCAGATTTCCCCACTCAGTCTGTGATCACCATGGCTGTTCCATTTAGTTCTGCCTCTGGGTCCAGGTCAGGTTCAATAATAGTGCTGCTGAGATTGACCATAAAGTAGAGCCCAACACACCCACCCCCAATCAGAGAGAGGATCAGTGGATAGACAGCGTTGGATTGGCTGTTGCCTCAGTACTGTCAGACATGCATTATAGTGTAAATCTTTACTCGCGGCTCTTCACAGCTGAATAGCCACACGTCACTTCTCATTCTTTACAGGTCGTCGAGCCAAACAGCTAGTTGGTGTCCTGTGGTCCTGCGACTCTGAGAAAGCTTAGAATGGAATAAAACAAGCATGGAGCATTGATGTGGGTCAGAGGAATGAAGAGATTTCTTGATTGCTTTGATTGTGCTGCTTGTGTGTAAGGGTCCTTTTCCACCCATTTTCATTGGTGAACGGAGATCTATTGAAAGATCAAAGGTGAAGCCACCACCGTCTAATATCAATCAATCGATCAATACTAAGGATTTGTTTTAGTAGGATCCATTGATTCTGTTCCAGCTCAGTCTCAAATCAAATAAAATGTTATTGGTCACATACACATGGTTAGCAGATGTTAATGCGAGTGTAGCGAAATGCTTGTGCTTCTAGTTCCGCCAGTGCAGTAATATCTAACAAGTAATCTAACAGTTCCACAACAACTCTTTTAATACACACAAATCTAAGAGGATGAAATAAGAATATATACATATAAATATATAGATGAGCGATGACCGAGCGGCATAGAGAAGATGCAGTAGATTGTCTAATAATACAGTATATACACATATGAGATGATTAATGAAAGACATGTAAACGTTATTAAAGTGGCATTATTAAATTGACTAGTGATCTGTTTATTAAAGTGGCCAATGATTGTGGCCAATGATTTCTCTCTCTCATCCCACCAAATGGGGCTGTTATTTACACAAACAAATAGAGCCATTTGGATTTAAACTTCTCTTAGCTGGAATATGATTAAACCACTCTTGAAAGCATTATCAGTTGGCCGCCTGAGACAGGGAGTCTCTCTCTCTCTCTCTCTCTCTCTCTCTCTCTCTCTCTCTCTCTCTCTCTCTCTCTCTCTCTCTCTCTCTCTCTCTCTCTCTCTCTCTCTCTCTCTCTCTCTCTCTCTCTCTCTCTCTCTCTGATATTCAGCTCTGTCATCATTACACTGACTCACACTGGACTACTACAGTATATACATAATATCCCCTCCAGAATCCAACTGCTTAGGCTGTTTCTGTTCATTAAATGTATTTTGGGTTTAATGTATATCTGAGTCTTTCCATGACTGTTTCAGACACTGGATGAATTCATAAATTATATGATTTTACATAGGATGCGACAGGTTTTTGCATTTCAATAGTATTCATCATTTAAAAAATAATAATCAGCAACAAAAATAATGTCTAGACTGATTATGTGAATTGATACTTGAGTGATCTGGTTCTGTTGTTTGCAACAACAACAAAAAAGGTGCTATTATTTATTACGATTTTTTGTGTTGGAAGCTCATCCGCAGCGTCATTTTATCAACTTCACACAGCTCCAACACACTTATAATCACAGCGCATTTCTCTTTTACCATATCTGTGTGCCAAAAACAGCACTTTTCCTCAAGTCGATCCCTAAAGACGAGTCTTTAACTTTCTTTCATGTTGCCCTCTTATAATCATTCAGTTTTTTTATGTTTGCAATGTATTTTCTACACTCATATCCAGGGTACACACTTCAGAGGACTTGTGCTGCTTGTTGTCTCATTTTCTCTGTTTCTCAAATTTCTCTCTCATTTTCTCCTCCCGCATCGTCTCTCTCAAGTTGGGAAACTCACGCAGGCACACATGCATACATATTTTGCCCTCAGGCCATCCTCCCCCTTGCAGCACTCTCTCTCTCTCTCTCTCTCTCTCTCTCTCTCTCCTCTCCTCTCCTCTCCTCTTCTCTTCTCTTCTCTTCTCTTCTCTTTGCCTGCCTGCTTTAATTTCCCTTCAGCAGGCCAGACAATACCCCTAGCACCCCACAGAGACAGGCAACAGGGACATTACCAGACACCCTCACAATCCACTATGGATCCATCGCAAAGGGCACCTATTCCCTGTATAGTACAATACATTTGACCAGAGCCCTTGGGCCTTGTAATTTTACAATACAATTTCACAGTAAAGTACCGTATCACCTGTTTTGCTGGGACAGTAGCTTTCAAAATGACAGCAACAGTAGCTTTGTGATGCTGAAACAGGAAAGGGCCTTCCCCAGTCTGTGCTTCCCCAACAAAGTTGGAAGCACAGAATCGTCTAGATTGTCATTGTACTCTGTAGCATTAAGATTTCCCTTTGCTGGAACTAAAGGGCCTTGCCCGAATCATGAAAAACAGCCCCAGACTTATTCCTCCTCCACCAAACTTTACAGTTGGCACTATGCATTCGGGCAGGTAGCTTTTTCTCCTGGCATCTGCCAAACCCAGATTTGTCCGTCAGATGGTGAAGCGCGATTCATCACTCCAGAGGATAACGTTTCCACTGCTCCAGAGTCCAATGGCGGTGAGCTTTACACCACTCCAGCTGATGCTTTGCATTGCGCATGGTGATCTTAGGCTTGTGTGCTGCTGCTTGGCCATGGAAACCCATTTCATGAAGCTCCCGACGAAGACTTCTTGTGCTGACGTTGCTTCCAGAGGCAGTTTGGAACTCAGTAGTGTGTTGTAACCGAGGACAGATGACTTTTATGAGCTACGGGCTTCAGCACTCAGCGGTCCTGTTCTCTGAGCTTGTGTACTACACTTTGCGGCTGAGCCGTTGTTTCTCCTAGACATTTCCACTTCACAATAGCAGCACTTACAGTTGACCGGGGCAGCTCTAGCAGGGCAGAAATTTGACATACTGACTTGTCCTATGATGGTGCCACATTGAAAGTCACTGATCTCTTCAGTAAGGCCATTCTACTGCCAATGTTTTCTGTGGAGATTACATGGCTGTCTGCTCGATTTTATACACCTGTCAGCAACGGGTGTGGCTGAAATAGCATAATCCACTAATTTGAAGAGGTGTCCACGTATTTTGCATATGGAAGCTTTGTAGAACATACAAAATACATGTATTCTAATTAAACCTTTATACAATTAATGAATGATAGTTCAGGTGAGTGAAATACAAAATGACCAAATATCTATTGAAACAATTGAAACAGAAATACTGCCCATCCACTGTGCTTCCAGTAATGAACTGATAAATAAAAAAAATTCAGCTTTTTGCTTTAGTCAGGTCTTCCTGACTATAAATGAGTGTTTTTGTGCTTTGCTAAAGGTCAATTTACTGGCTTATGTGGTGCCAATTATTTAATGTAAATTTACAGGAACCTACTGGCTATTGTGCTGCCAGTAAGTTACTGTTAACATTACTAGAAATGTTTTACAATGTGCCTAAATGAGTGTGAAGATGTTGTGTTCCGTTTCCCCATACACACACACACTCACGCATGCACACAAACGCATAAATACACAAACGTTCCCCTTTGTCAGAGATACTGACACGTCTAGCTATTACACAACAGCTCATGGCTCAGAATCAGTTATGTGTGTTGGATCGTTTAAAAGTGCTTCCTCTGTGTAACATTAAAACTGACTGGGATCTCTCTGACTGACATGAACTCGGCCATTCATCTGAACAGCAAAAGCGCTGCAAGGCATACGCACGCACAGAAACCTCCTGCAGGCATACACACACACAATGCCACACACTCACCACCCACGTACATGCTCTCTCTCTCTGTCTCTCACATGCACATTCACGCACACACACACAGACACACACGCACACACACACTGCCAC